>NW_021940612.1:1665883-1800202 GCF_001715985.3 Manacus vitellinus
AAGTGAAACAAAATCACTACCTCCCAAGGTAGCCCAGCCAAGCCAAGTGGGACAACACGTGCCAGGGAACAAAAAGTCTCCGAACTGGTATCACCACATCAGTTAAGACCTGAACCTAACCAGGTGGTGTGGAGAGGCCGGTTTGCTAGGGTGGGTCCTTGTGGGCAGCAGTTTTTTCCTGGGTTTTCACTTTTGCCCCTGTTCTCCCTTTGTTTTCTTTTGTTTGGATGAGTGGATGGGGGGAGGGGCGGTGTGGTTCGGCGGGAAAGACGCTCCACTGTCTTTGTTTTCCCTTTTTGTTCCGGGAAGATAGGGGGCACCACGTGTTTTTGGTGGATCTTTGCTCTCGTGAGTAAACCATTTCCCCCCGTGTTTTTGCAGTTATTGGTATTTTCTTTTATTAAATAGTTATTTTTTCACTTATACTCCTCATTTTTTGTCTCTCATATATTGGGAGAGGGGAATAAAAGGGGAAGAATTTCATCTTATTGGGGTTCCCACCTTGTAAATATATTTTCTGTAAACCAAAATGCTCCAGAAACCTGGACTGAACTTTCTCCCCTAACATTTTCTTTCAAAATACAGATGTGATCAGGGAATCATAGAATCATATAATGTCCTGGGTTGCAGGGGATCTTTATTCAAAATTATCTAGTTCCAACCCTCTCACCATGGGCAGGGACACCTTTCACTCCATCCAACTTGTGCTTGAACAATTCCAGGAATGGGGCATCCACAGCTTCTCTGGGCAACATGTTCCAAGGCTTCACTACCATCACAGTCAGGAATTTCTTCCTAATGTCTAATCTAAACCTACTATCCTTCAGTCTGCAGCCATTCCCCTTTGTCCTGTAACTAGGTGTTCTTGTAAATAGTCTCTCTTCATCTTTCTTGTAGGCCTTCTTCACTCTAACCCTACACAACCATACTGATAAATACCTTTCAAAAAATCATAAATCCTCGATCAGGTACATTGGAAGGAATTTTTTTAAAGGCACAAGAAGAGGGTCTCACATGTATTTTACTTATTCATGTTGCCTCATCTTACCTCCATCTTCTGAAGAGCCAACAGAGATGCCACAACCAAAGCCACCTGTGTTCCTTTCCCTATTTCCTGTCTGGGGACATCTCTTATTTCACTGGTGGCTTAAGGGGGCATGACCGAAAAAAAAACCTGAAAAAGAATCAACAGATTGCCCTGAAGAGCAGTGGAGATGGAGGCGAAATTTCTCTAACTCACAGTAAGGCAGTTTGAGCAAGGTTAAGCAGTGAGAAAACATGACAAGCCAAGAAAAAAGGTGCTGCAGCAAGAGAAAGGGTAAGCATGCACTCAGTGGTCTTCTGTTTCCTACCAAACAGAAAGGCTGGGCAGCTATTTCCCCCTTCTTCACCTGTCTCTACTCCTGCCCCTTTCATTTATTTCATGTTTAATCTCCCCCTTCAGTATTTCTAAACTGCCTGACAAGAGCATTTCAGCTGCTGATGTTAGAACTGGAATGTTTTTAGTTCCTTCTGATGGTTAAGGGCTAACAAAGATTGCTCCTGAAAAGTACAACAAAACAGAACAAACCAAGGAAGATTGTTTCATATGGAAAAATATCAGGCCTCAGAAATGGAAATATTTTGTGGGCAAGCCGTAGTTTTTTTAAAACTTTCCTGTTGAAGACCTTCCCAGTCTAATAAAAATTTTTGGTCAGAAACCTGTGGACTAGCTTTAAGTGGAGAGTCTGATTCTGTAAAACCCTGTCCATGGTTAGCATGTTGAGCACATCTATATACTGCAAACATGTCCTTAGCCCTTTAGTCTTCTCTCTTTCCTTTTTCTCTGGAAAAGTTTCATTATGAGTCTGGTTGACATTTTTGAAGAAAGGGAATTGCAGTTCTCTTAACAGTCCTTGGTCTGTTTCAGCAGCAAGGACAGTGGACTTACAAATTCTCATCTCCATATGCAAGTTACTTACCAGGCATGTCACTGTTCATTGTTATGAGGAAAAGAAAGAGGCCGCTTACAGGGAGTACTAGTCTGATCAGAAGACAGTGCAGGTATTAGAAGTCCACTAGCTTAGACTAAAGAGAACTGGGAAAAAAACATGCCTGATTCCTCAATCTCTGGTCCTTTTCCACCTGTTTTTCTACAAGGAGACTAGAGTTGTTGTGCTGACTCCAGACCAGACTGTGGATTGTCTCCTTACATCTGCCTAACTACCTGCAGTCCCATGTGCTTCCTTAGTATTAGCTGAAGCTACACTCTTTGGTGGTGGACTCTGCACCTAACCTTATCCCAAAGCTGTGAAGACAGGGAAAGTTGAAATAGATGAGAGTGGCCACCAGTGCTTTACATAAACAGATGTTTAGTATGCAAACTATGGTGATTTTGGAAGTAGGACTACATTGAGACATCTTAAGCAACACATGCAAAAATCAGTGATGTTTGTAATTAGACAGCATCAGTTTCTTTACAGTTTTAAGCACACATGCCGAACAGCCTATTTTGGATACACTCCATGCTACATCTTCTCCTACTCACAGCACTGAAGCTTGGAAGATTGCTGTAGAAAACAACTTACATTATTGTACTTAGAGGCAAAAGCCTGGAGTCAGCCTCTTTGCTGTTGATCCTCAGAGAGGCAAACCCACTGAGGCAACACAAAGGAACTGAATTGTATGTTGTAATAACCAGATCTTTAAATATTGAATAATATGTGAGTACAATAATGTGTGCTGCAATGCCATTGCTCATTATTCTGACTGTTGTAACCTTCACCTCCCCTGGCCACAGGTTAACCCTTGCCTAGCAAACCCATTTTTTTCAAAAAATAACCACTTTTTGTGTGCAACAGCTGAACAGAGCCTAGCTGTGCTTCTTGTCAGAGGAGTTGTGAAAACTAGAACTGATGAAGACACAAAGAGACGAGACTAAATGCTAGCAGTGTGTGAGCATACACCGTTTCTGATGGTGTGTGTTACTAGGTGGTCCATGTAAATGCACCGGTTTTATAACCGAAAGTTCATTTACGAGTATCTAAAATGTAGGGCTGCAAGTCCTTTTGGAGATATACGTGTTAAGGAATGCTGCACTCGACCACAAATCTTAACTTGAAAGTGGGTTTTGGGTGTCCAGTTGCAAGCCCTGTGCTTGTACCTCTTCTGGCAGATTTAAATGCCCCCTTAAAAGCCTGTTGTGGACCAAACTTTCAGCAGCATTGCTCTGCAGCTACAGCTCAAGTCAGTAGGTTCAGTAGGACTGTGACATTCTGGAAAGGATGTGCTCTGTAAGAACACCTGTCTGCAACAAACCCCACATCTCTGCTTTCTCAAATGAATGGATGTTCACAGCTTGCATGTGTGCTCTTTTAAAATGGCAATGGCCTTAATTTTCTTTTTTTTTTTTTAAGTATCTTAAAACATCCAGAAACAATTAAAAACTCCAAATATGCAGGAACAATTAAAAATAGACAAAATGGCTACAATCAGCAGGAGGTCCGTTTGAAAGTTTGCAGTGAAGATACAAAAGGAGCTCTTTAAAGCCCCAGCTGCAGCCACACAGTGACCCCACTTGCTGCCAAAAGGTCACAGGAGTATAGCACACCAACAGGCGGATAAATGTGAGGGGATAGGGAAGGGAAAAACGGGGGAAAAGCTGTGTGTCTGTAATACATTTACTAAAATACATTTTCATTCATATCATACACATTCAGCTAATAAACTTACATAAGCTGTATTTTGAGAGATTTTATGAGGAGAGCATTTATTACTGAATTGCTATATGAAGGGCTGTGGATGGGAAGAAGGGAACATGAAACCCAAAGAGCTGATCTGAAACAGATTTTAGAAATTTCTCTGTATATGCAAAGATAGTAATACAGTAAAAGGACATTGCAGTCAAATAAACTTATGTCTTTCAAATGTCTCAACTTGACAGTGCCCTTTATCTCAACTAAAGTTTTTGAGACCCAGTAAGCAAAGAAGGACTCTCCGTAGAGGCAGATTTAGGTTGCAAAGTTCAACTTCGTATAAAATCTCAAGATACAGTAAAGTACAAATCACAAAAAAAGGTGATCCCAGGACATACTTTAGATACATGCCTACAGCCAGTAGCTATAGTTTTCCCCTCATGCAGAAAGTCCTTCCTGAACACCACACACATGCACACACCCCCTTCCGCTCTCTTTCCACTCTTCAGGCTCTGCATACAGAATACAGCCATTCTCAAAAATCTCAAGGTTTTGCTGCACCAAATAGATGTTCCTCATCTCTTCAGAGACTTACCAAGTTGCCACAAACAGCGTGACTGTGCCAGCCAGGTGAAGACTACTTTCAGAGGGTATTTTTAGATCCACTACGATACTTTTGATCAGTCACACTCTTAGTTTCCTACCCTCCCAAAAAGCTTTTCCTTTTGGGCCACATGTTAGGAAATGTCTCAAGTTGCATCTTTCCTCCAAAATGTCAAGTGCTGACAGGTGAATTGTCACCCACAGTGGTGTGTGGTATCAAAGGAGCCCTTCCAAAGCTGTGCTCCAAACAGCTACAGAGGAAGTATCCTGGTGCTAACTAAAAACAGTATTTAGGGAAGGTAAACATTATCTAACTTCTCTCTATGCCATTTACCAAAACATTCATTACTTTCTTCATTAATGTTACTTATTAGGACCTCACTGTTGAGACATTATGTGTGCTGGTTATTGTTACATTATACATATGCAAGTCACTTCTTTTGCTAAGCAGGCTGAGTGATTTTGTTCGATTGATTGATTGATTGGTTGGTTGGTTGGTTTGGAATCACACATCAGGCAAACCACTGGTTTTTGGACATTTTTTTCTTCATTGTCTGAGAAGACAAAGCTCAGTTGAATGCAGGTTTTAATATTTTCTAACCCTTTCTTAATCTTATGAGGTGAAATCTTAATTACAATAGCTTGTCTTCCAGTTTCTCAGTGTACACACACTCTAATTATTTACAGCTCAACATTACTATCTCGGAAGTATTTATATTATTCTGAATTAAAAAAAAAAAAGAGCAGACTCTCAAATAGAATAAATCAACCTAGCTTCACTCTTTTCTGTGTATTGACATCAACCCTACCAGCAGGAGTCCAGCATTCAAGTGGTAAAAAATGCCATTCTCCCTTTTCCCCATTATATTCTGAAAGAGAACAAATAAACCATTCTGCAACTGTAAGAGTATCATCATAAAGACACTTACAAGGCTCACACTTATAAAATCTTGCCTTTCATTCTGCAAGAAACTCACAGTCTAGTAATTATTTATTATTATTTTTTAAGTAAGGAAGGCAAGTTATGCAAAAGGTCATAAAAAATGCAACCAAAACAAAAGAGCAACAGCAGCAGCACTGGGGCAATAGAAATAAGTGGATTTGGACTTTCATTACAGCCTGGAGGAAAGTTTTGTATTGAATTCATTCTTTTGAAAAAGCAAAAGAGAAAAAAAGAAAAAGAGGAATGTGAACAAGAAGAAAGGAAAACTGAACAAATGAGAGTTTTGTTGATGGTGGTAGTTTAATGACTTCCCTTTTTGGTGTTCTTTGACTGCTTTCCAGTCACTCCCCTCCTGGGCCCATTTCTATGGCACGCTGGGCTTGGCTGGGTGCCAGGGTGACAATCAGTTCCTAAGCAGCCTCTTCGACCAGAGATTATTCCTTGGGCTCCTTTGTTTTATTAGTGGGAAGGTGGGGTGCCATGAGGGAGATTTCTAAACTGAAACAGGATGTCCCGTTGGTGTCCCAGACTGCGAAAGATTCTGTTTCATCAGTTGTATCAGTGATGCAAGATGGCTTAAATTAATCCAGTAACACTAGGCTGCAGATTTATTCTTTAGCTTTTTTCCTTTAAGACACAAAAACCTCAGAGGGATGTTGCCTTAACAGGCAGCTCTAGAGAGGCTGTTCTTCAGGATAATAAGCCAACTAGAAACTATCATGTTAAAACATGTATCTGAATATACCACAGACAGAGCTTTCCAAACTAATTGTGATTCAGTCTCCCATACAATCATATAAAATGAGAAAGTAAGTGATTGTCCAGGTATCCAAAATCATACACAAACAGGTGTCAAATAATTCTCAAATTCAAGCTTTTAATATTTCTAATGCTTTGTGTGGCAAATGACGTATCAGTGGGTGTAAAAAGCAGAAAATATTAAGTTCATCAGATTTAGTTCAGTATCTATTGTTTTGGAGTAATAAAATGTAAAAAAAATTGGTATGGTTGTTATGCATGAACAGCATTTCCTGAGTATATTTGTATTGTCCATGTTTTTTAATAGAGAAAGCAAAGAGCAGAGCACTGAATTAGAAAATGTTCTATATACAACATTGTCGAGCTCTTACACACCTTTACAGAAAACCTCAAAAAAATAAGTAAAGATCTTTTCCTGTGTGTTCTGCTTGTATACAAAAATTTAATATACACTACAGCTATTTTCAGCCATTTTAGGTAAAATATGGCATTTCTCCTTGTTATGAAAAGAGTTTCTGTTGCCATCAGCAATTATTTGTAAACAGTGTCATATTTTACAGTTCGCTTCTGTTTACTGAGGTACATGATTATACAGGTAGTAAAAGCTGACAAATTTGAAAAGATTCATCTTTCACAGTCTCCCAACCATTCCCCAATCCCTAACCAGGAGAGAGAGCACCACACCAGACAGAGCTTTAACGAATTGCACAAAATTGCTCTCACTGGTTTCATAGCAAAACTGGTGTTAAGTTCACAGTCACAGCTAGGTCCCTATGCAGGAACAGTGAAATCACTGGAAAAAGAGGCTTCTATCAGTCATGTATTTCTCCCATCCATGGAATGAACTCACTGCAGTTTGAAGACAGTTGCCTATTCTTGTGATGCTAATCATCATGGATTTTTCTACTTCAGCACTAGCACAACTGGAAACACTTTAGCAGGAATAATTTTTTACCAAATATATAGCTACTATGGTTGCCATGGAGACCTTGTAAAACTGTAATTGAGAGAGGAAAGCAACAACACTGGTACAAATGATGTGAGACATGACCCAAGAGGCAGTGCCTGTATTAAAGTGTAAGTTGTCCTCAGTCCAGGCATGCTGGTCTCTGAAATCCAGACCAGTTTTGAAGGTAGCTAAACATCACCCTGTAATAACAATTTCACATTGAACAGCTAGGTGAAGAAGAGAAAAGCCTAACAGCATCAACATGAAAATCTGCATATTTGAATCACTCTGAGATTTTCTTATTGCTAGACAAAGAGGATGTGTACCTGCCAGGCAGATGCTTCAGGAGCTACCTCCAGTTGGATTTGAACCAGGAAGAGCCCAGAATGAGGCTGCTTCCATCTTTCTTCTGATTCTTTGCTGTCTTATTTCCACACACCATCAGTTACACTATTCTGACCTTTGTCACCTTAAGGTTTTTGATTTTTTTGATTTTTCTAATTTTTATAAGTTTTAGAAGTAGTTATGTAGCAAATGTAGATTTTTAGAAGCAGCTGCATTTGTTCCCTCACCCTTTAGCACAGTAGCAACACAGATTCCCCAACCCTCTTACCCCGTTCCTTGTTCCCCATATCAATTCCCCTTAAATTCCATTTGGCAGGTTTAGTCTCTCTCCTAGGTAGGCCTTCTACTGTTTAAGGACGTCTGCTCCCTATCCTGAAACCACAAGATACGACCAAGAACTGGGTGACTGTGTGCACTCTGTACTCCAAAGAAGACTAAGATGAGGAAGAAAAGGGTCTCAATACAACCCCAGACCCAATTCCCAAGGGGCGGGGCAGGGGTACAACAGACTAAAGGCCAGGGGGTGAATAAAATCAGAGATTGGACGGATGGTATTACAAAATTGTAACGCTGGATCGGGGAGCTGTGCACGTCTTGTAACCCCATTGCCTTAGAGGCATTGTTAAACCTTTCCTCACCTTACCTCCAAAAATTAAGTTGCCTCGGAGTTTTTTCTCCCTGAATTTTCTTTTAGGCATCACTTTCATATTTATTTTTATTTTAAAAAGAGCTCTAGAGCCATTAGATGCAATGGCTGTAGTCAATTAAATAGCATGAAAACATAAATATATTCCCTTTTCCACTTAAAGAGCTAATGTGGATTTAAAACAGTACAAAAGACAGCCACTTTCACAGTCAGGGTGAAATATAACGTGCGCACAGGCATACACTCACCCTATGCTTGCTGAGCTTGAAATCACTCCTGAGGAAGGAAGAATGAAAAGATGGCAAAATTGTTCAGGAGACAGACACACAGCTGAATATTGCAAGTAATCTGTCATCTTCATTGTCATGCAACATATCTGCTATTTATTTCCAGAAGCCAAACAATATAGTAGATAAACATTTGTTGCTTTTGTAACCATGTAAATACGGTGATTACCGCCCCGCTGAGCTGTGGCTAAACTCAGAGCTGAAAAGGAAACTTGGATGTGTCCATAGGCTCCTGTTCAGCACCTTATATTCCTTGTGGGAAGGCAGCATTTCAACCACTAGTAGTCCTATCAGCATTGTGGAAGGTCATTACCATACCTTCCCTTCTTTAGTGGGACTTTTTTTTTTCAGTTCAAGAATAACACGTATGCTCATATAAGCACAGATGGTCTTATGAGCACCAGTTTTACTGGATGGGTGAAACTCTATGCACAGAGTACCTCAGTGAGAGCACACTGACAACTCACACTGGATGAATGCAGCACAGATTATTTCTTTCCTTAAAATCAAGTAGTTTAAAAAATTGCTTCACGTCATAGATCCCAACAGTCAATAACAGAGAACTGTGCTGTATAATGGAATTTCTGTTGCATTATCTTTTTATTATACACAACAGAACAAAATATTATGATCTATAGGTGCACAAAAGATTGTTCTGGCTAATAAAAGGGAGAAACAATTACTGTTATTAAAGAAAATTTTGTGGGACTAAGTGGGTTCAACACTAGATGCCTTAATTATGTATTATGAAGTAGTGTGATTTGTTTTGAAGTCACTATGATTCTGACATGTCAGAATTTTTTACCATGAATTGTATGTATATGTGTGTATGCCTGAAGATAACTTCAAGCGCATTTTGGACCAGATGCTGTCTAGGGTAAGATACAGAGTCCTACAGCAGAGGTTACTATTGGTCTTTGATTTTTTCTCTGCTGAAACCCAGCCATTCCAGCAAGTATTTGTAAGGATCTCCCCAACTCTTGGGGAGCACCTTTTACTATCAGTTAACCCTAACTCCACCTACTATCAGTTAAGCCACAGTTAAGCAGAAACAAAACCAGTAAGAGTTTGGAACTCTGAGCCCAGTTTTAGCATTAGTGCTGATTCTGGAGGTGATGCAGAATTTGCATGCAGTGAAAGTAATGGGGATTGGTTCCCCCCCTCAGGGTCCTGGCCTACTTGTCTCTGCTCTCACTTCTTTACAATGTCAGATGGTTCCAGCAATAACACATTACAGCCAACACAGCCTGCACACCACTGTTAGGTTTTCATGGCTTTGTAGCAGCCCTTAGAGGCAACACTCATTCAGTGTGTGTGATGGGAGTGAGGGGAAAACTGAAAACGGGATGCGAGGTGTTATCAGCTCCCCTTTTGTCTTCCATGATCAGAAAGATTGGATAAAGCAACATTCAGTTTGCACATACCTTAATGCAAAGAGCCACGTTGAATAAAGTACTCTCACATCACAGGGAGCAACTACTGCTGCTCAGTGTGGTTTTCCAGAGGTGGGAACAATCACTTTACATTCTCGTTTGCGTGTTTTCCCACCAGAGAGCAGAGTCCACAATGTCTGAAGCACCTAGGCTTCAGCACCTAGTCTGAAGCACCCCCAGGCTCCCTAGAATCAAAGCTAACTGCACACTGAGGGTGACAAGGCCTACACCTTTGGGGTGGTTGTCTTGTTGGTTTCCTTTTTTCTTTTTGATTCATACTCACAGCTCCTAGCATTTTCCAGTGATGGAGCAGAACTTCTGGATACCTGCTCTGTAGGCAGCCACAGAATTTTCCATCAAGCAGTCACTTCACTATACCTTAAAACAATGTTGGAAACACAAATGCTTCTTTGTATAGTTAATATCGCTGAAGAGCCAATTCAGAGTATTGCTCTGCTAAAGGTAGAGAGAAGTCACAATCAAACTACTTTGTATTTTCTAGACAAAATGCAGTGAAAAATATGCTTGCACGCAAATATTCAGCAGCTCACAGTGATTGTAAGAATGTCTTTTTTCTTCTGTAGACATTCTTTTGTTAATATTTCTGCTCCCTTTCTTAGTTCATGAAATCATAGAATTATACAATATGGTGAATTAGAAGGAACCCATCAGGATCATCAAGGTCCAACTCTTGGTCCTTCACAAGACCACCCCAAGAATCACACTATGTGCCTGAGACGATTGTCCAAACACTTCTTGAACTCTGTCAGGCTTGGTGCTGTGACCACTTCCCTGGAGAGCCTGTTTCAGCACCCAGCCACTCTCTGGGTGAAGAACCTTTACCTAATTTCCAACCTAAGCCTCCCCTAAAGTAACGTCAGGCCATTCCTTCAGGTCCTGTCACTGGTCACCACAGAGAAGCACCAAGCTAATCATCTCTTCTCAGCTCTGTCATTGCAAAGACCATGTATATTGAATTCTGCTGAATTAAGTGAGCTAATTCCATTGGCTTAACAGAGGCTATGATCGATTGATACAGACCAGTGTTAACCACACTTGTTACAAAGGGTTTTGTAAAACTTTTTCCCCAAGTCATAACTCTGATTTTCCAGCAACATTATCTTAGACACTGCTGTTTGAGAAGTCTTGGTCCAGTCTGACCTTCAATGTTCCTAGGGATGAAGCACTCACCACTTCACTGAGCAACCTGTGCCAGTCACCCTCCACATAAAAAATGTGCTCCTTGTATCTAATCTGAATCTATACTCTTTTAGTTTAAAACTATCACCCCTTGTCCTGTCACAACAGGTCCTGCTAAAAAGTTTGTCCCCGTCTTTCTTATAGGCCCCCTTTAAGTACTGAAAGGCTGCTCTAAGGTGCCCATTGAGCTTTCTCTTCTTCAAGCTCAACAGCCCCAACCTGGAATCTTGTTAATGTTTTGTTTCCCTCTCCAGCTGTTATGCAAGGCTTCAGTTGCTAATTACTGTGGAACCAGTTGTAATGGATTAAGATTTTTAATTCTCTCCCTAGAAAAATTTATCAATGAACAAACAAGAAAAAAGTATGCTTCTTCTAGTTAGAGAAAAGCACATTCCTGCAGGAATTTTTCTCCACAGCCCATAGCTTTTATTCCCCTCATCAATACCTTAAAGCTCTCATTAAAATTTCTGTAGCAATAATAATGCAGCAATCAGATTGCATACAACACACAAGCGACACACAACTGTCACAGTTATTGTTACAATCCTGTGTATGAGATTGGGACAATGTGGGAGCTCTGCCTTTGCCACATGCAACTGCAGAAGTCTGCTGTAAGGTAGAACTCAAGTGGCTGCAGATGAACAGGAAGGATCATATATTGTCAAAAACTCAAAATTACCATCTTTCAAGTGGTTGGATACAAAACTGGTACTTCATAACAATACTTTGTCATATATAAAAAGACAGAGGCAGAGCAAATGAATGCTTGCAAGGATTATGAGTTTCTCTGTTTGAGGCAATGAAAAAGAACAGAGGAATAACAAGCCACTGTAACTATTTTAAAGGCAAAAAATTGAGATGTTTTGGGGTTTGTTTTGGTGGTTATATTTTTTTTTTTATTTTAATATGGTAATGTCTATTTGTTCCTGCTCTCTGCAGTGAAGAAAAGGATAATAAAATGCATACTCTTTCATCCTCTGATACAGCAGAAACTTGGGTTACAACAATCAACTTAGGCTTTCCAGCCCTATTGCATTTGCATCTCAGGGTAGCTCCAGGCAGAAATGAAAGACTTTTTTTTTCTTGACACTTTTGACAGTGACACAGGATAAGACTAAGCTCTGACATGCAACATTTAAGCATTTAAAACTGATATCAACACTTTGATGGGCCTACTTTAAAAATAAGCACAATAAATGAGATTTCAGCTATGTAACATCCCAAGCATACCCATCTGCTGCTGAGGCACACAGATGTTAAATTTACTTAAGTAAAGCTTCTTGTCAGTTATTTTTAAGAGAGGGCTTAGAATATATTTTATGCTTCAGTTTATTCTGATCATACCAAAGGTTTTACCCAAAAGGCTTCTGCATTTTTAAAAGTCTGCACATATTTGCATGTGCTTCAGTGCTAGTCCAGAGGACTAGCAAGAGTAGCTCGCCATTACTGAAACAAAATGAAGACCTAGGTACTCAAGGCTGTCATAACCTTTTCTACTAAGATTTACCAAGGCTTTTCCATAGATTAAAGAGATAGTACATAATATCAAGGTCAAAATATCTCAACCCCCCACCAGGAAGCTGGGACTGCAAAAACACTGGCAACAAGCAGAAAAAAATTCAGCAGCTAAATTAAGATATATGATGTATAAAATTCTTTACATTTATTAGGTTACAATGTGAAGATGAGAATGTTACCAGGGATCCTTTTTCAAAAGCGAAACACTACTGGCTAATATGATCAAAATGTTTTGTGTTTAAATAAGGAATCTAGGCATTTCATTGTCCCCTCTGCATGAATATTCTACCATAAGGGCTGCAGTCGTTTCAGATTTCCTACTTACACAAAGTGGAATTGATGCCAGACAGCAGGTTTGCTTGTACAGCTGAGCTAAGTTTACAGCTTCTCTTGCTTTTATGGACCCAAAGAGCTGACTGACTTGCCTGCTTCATCCACTTGAAACACAATCAGGGCACAGCATGGAGAGGAAAACTGTTGCTGAAGTCAGAAACTACTAGATTTTAGTTAACGCATTTCAGTAAAGCAAATAGTGTTCCCAGACTGTTTTAAATGTCAGCTCTTCAAAAACTTTCATTCAGCTCATCATGGTTACTATGTATCTGGTCATGAGTATTACTGAGTGTAATGTTCATAGCCAGGTAGCTAAAATTAATGCAATTTTTTTAATAGATTGCTGCATTTCTGCATCTCCTGTTAGCACAGGAGTTATAGGAAGTATGTAATGGAAAAATGATGTTATCTTTAGTCATCTCACTACTTTTTAAGAAAGACTTGTACTATAGGAAAAAGCTCATCAAATGTAAATAAACAGTTAGGACTTTCCACATGAATCCTGAGGAGTGTTTCAGGCATCTTGAGGTTAAGTCTGACCTCTTCAATTTTCCATCTTATTTTAAGAAGTAAATACCAATCATCATCATCAGTTTTTCATAAAGTGACTGCAGATCTCTGAATAAATTCTAGTAATAATTGCACTCTTTTTCCATTGTTTGGATACTAGCTACACTAGTGTACTTTGCAGTTTTGAGTCATTTCATCCACCATTTGAATATGACAAAGTCTGGGATACAGGATTTCAGCAGCTAAACAGTGCATAGCACCACAGAAAAGCACAGCATATCATTTCCCTTTAAAGTATGACAGGAAATTGTATAGGCAGAACATAGATTATCTGAGGGTGGTGCTTGACAGAAAGATCCAAATGCAGCCTTCAGTTATGATAAATGTCCCCAACCAGGATTCACTGCCTATCTTAGTAACTGGAAAAATATGTTTACATAGACTGTATATGATGAGAAACTAAGAAGTAAATAAAGCAGCATTTGCTTTCGGTCTGTTGTTGCTAAGATAGTTGGCATAGTGCATTCTAAGGATTATGGCTGCGTGATGATTATGCTTTACGCATGCAAGGGAGGATGCCAATTTATTGTTGGGTTGTACTGTCCAGGTATTAGAGGTTTTGATTAGGTTTTCTTTTGGAGGATACATGAGGGCTAGGTGAGCAGCAGAAGATAAATAAGGGAAGATTGAAAGGTCTTCTACCAGGAAGAGAGGTTATCTAAATCAGTAAGGGTCAAAAATGTTGCAGAGTGAAGACAGTGCATGCTGGACAGTGCCTCTTGAGTATGTCTAGAGATACCCATTCTGAATTACCATGCAGAAAAGCATAGGTTTGCAGATGATTTTTGTAGGAAAATCTGTTCAGAGGGAACTGAAGGTATGGTCTCTCATCTTGCCTGTCATTTCCACATGTCATCAGGTGGTATCTGATACATCCTCTCAATGGCAGCAGCACCATTTACTACCAGCCCTATTAAACATGTATGGACAGAAATTCACACATTCATAAGGTCGTATCATTTCATTCTGTCATATCTGTATTTTTTAAAGCATATTGCATATTATTGCTTCTTATTTTCAGTTTCTAAAACAGATCATCACAAAACAAGAAGTACAAAGATAACTCAGTGCTTTGCCAGGCAGATGTGGTATTGTGCCCTCTGTTAGATTCAATTCAGGGTTAACTGGATAAAATTTTCATCTCCATTCACCAGGAGATCAGAGTTGGTGATTTAATAGCTCCTTCTCATTCTATAAATGGATTGACAAAATGTTAAGCTAGCATTCAAGTCCTCTAATTGGTCTGCTGAATCCATACTTCATGCTTACCATAAGGTAGTACCTCAGTGAATAATAACTGTCTTAAGTTTCTGAAGCATTTATAGTGACAGACTACTGACTACTAACCTTGATTTATTGCAGTCTGTTCCCTAGAATGAAATTATAAACCATTCCAACTGTTCCCACATTTCTGTTAACATTTATGGGTTTCTTTATTTGCAAACAGAAGTCTATAAGGGAATGGATCTATCAGAAGCCAGTCAGTTTATTAGCCAGCTATGGATGAAATCGCTTATAGTAGACAAATTTTACATTCTGATCTGGTGGAGACACTCAACAGGCCCTAAGTCCATGGTTTTGCTCCTTGTTGTCAATGCTACCTGTCAAGATGATCTTCAGGGTGCTATTTTAAAAAGACACATTGGCTATGTAGAGCTTAATGTTCAGATACCCTGAAAATTTACTGTATCAACAAAAATCAATTGTTTTCTATAGTAATGAATAATCTTGGAAGTTCTAGCTCTAACACAGTGTTACATCTGACACAGTTGCATGCACCTATTTAAAACTGAGGTAATGAAACCGAACCCTTCCAGTGAACAGTACTTCGAACCCCACCCAAAAATGATGGAAAGCCTTGAAAATGCTGTAACTAGTTTCACTGAACTTATGGCCAAATGCTTTAGGCCCAATAGTTATAGTAGAACTACTGGAACTATTTGCAGGGCTTTTATTCATCATATAATTCCATGCTGCTTTGGTGATCATTTTCTGTGGTGTTTCTAGGTGGGTTTTTCACAGGGCTGGGTGTGATGATTGCCAAGCAATTCTCTAACTACATTGCACGCTCCTCAGTGTGCAATGACTTCAAAAGGTGTAATAGATTTAGCTCTTAGCCACTAACACTAGAAACATTTCCTTTTGACTCAGAAACAAGAATGCTTCTGAACGTGTGGTATTTAAAATTCAAGATACACAATTCACGTATCTTTGTCTCAATGGCTCCTTGACTGTCTTAATATAAAAAAAAGGTGACATTTTGAAAAGGCAAATCAACTGTATATTCCTTTGTAAAAAAAAAGCAAACCCTAGGCAGGTGTCTCCAATCTTCTCCATTTTCATAAAATATGAGGTGGCTGAAAATGAGAGGGGAATTTAAAACCTAAGTACTGTTATTCGCCATGCAGATGTCTGTTTCATTCAATTTTTTGCATTATGATCCATAGCAAAAGAGATTCCTTTGCATTTAAAAACAGGAAAAAAAAATTAGATATGAAGCTAGATGCTGAAGACAACTAAGAACCCAGTGCAGCCAAACCTAATGGGGAATATTGCCAAGAACTTGAAAACTTTGACATTTGGTTTTACAGGAGTGAGGGCCTGACCCATGCAAACTGATCAGCCAGTCCTTCATCAGAGATGAAGGCTCCTAGACATAAGAGTGGCCTGTGACAGCCACTTTTAATTAGGATGCTTTATGTATTTCATTATTCTTCACAGAGTTTTTGCAATAAAGCAAAGAAAAAACCAAGTAGATGGAAAGTTTTCCCTTTTCATTTTACTCACTCTATATTGTTCATTAAATACAAGAGGAAAATAAAGACAGACTCACTCTCTCTTCTTTTCCTGCTTTTAGTCTTATTCTCCACTCTCCAAATTAGCCATCAAGACATTCCTGTGCATTGCTAATGATTGAAGAGAACAACCTTGGCTAAAGAGTAAAAATAAAATCCGTGTCCTGAAGTCTGGGGTTCATAAGCCAAAAGACTTCCTGTAAATTCTAGTTAATTCTCACTTTTCAGCTGTGCCGTGTCCTTTACCTTCCTTTCAAGGATTTTCAGTGGCTCCTGTGAGAAACAAGAAATTGGACTATAAACACCTCAGACTGACAAGCATTTCGGTATCATAAGCATGATGTATATGCATAATCATAAGGATATGGGTAGTGGTGTAATAATTATAGACTCCCCATGGTCTAACATATTATAAGTTCCTAGTTCTGTCTAAGCAAAAAAGGGAGACTCTTTCACCTCACATTATTTTTAAGAGGTTGTGGTGAAAATTAGCATGTAACCAAGAAAATATAGTGGATTTTTAAGCACACACACACACACATATATATACAAAGACACACAGACACACAAAAACCCCTGTGGTATTCTCTTGCTTTTATATTGCCGTGGGGCAACATTCAAGTAGTTGTTTTTCTTATTTTAGCATTTATACTCCAGTGACAAGGGCTGAATCTAATCAGCATAAACATAGCTAGGTGGAGATCAAAACCCACGAAGATGTTTTGAAGATTGAAAAGACTGGAAGAAAAGGCTTAATTGAATTCGACCACAGTGTGCCATTAGTTTGAAGAGAAGCACAAACATACTGCAGGCTTCTAGGTATATAATTCCATTTTAGGAAACTTAAGACCATGAACTCTGACTTGCTCTAAAGGGAATAACACAGGGACATAAGACACTTCCTGGCATAGAGTTACTCACATTATTCAAACTACCTATAAGTAGATTAATGTGTTTTTTGCTGCTAACTTCAAATATGCTGGTTCTCCATATCTATCTTACAGTGTTGATACAATATTCATAACAAGATTGCCCAGTAAAAGAAAACTAGAGGACGAAAAAAACAGCTGACACAACTTTCTCTTCTGCTGTACCTATTTATGCATCACTTGCTTAAAATGAAATTTCACTCTACAAACCACCCACCTAGTTTTCTACTGCAATTATGTTTTATTGCTCTTTGAAAGTGTGGGCTTTTAATTATTAGCCACTTGTAAGTTTCTACATTCTTGCCAAAGTCAGTGGCAGATTAGGAGAGACCTTTCTTCCACTAGGAAGTTATTGCATCTCATCTAAATTAAAACCTAGTGTCTGTATCTTTCTTCATACTTTTCTCATGCTTTAATTTTTTTTTAGATGTATGGGATGCCATGGAGGAAACACAGAGCCTGCAGGGAGTAAGGGTGGGAGATGGGAGAAGCATGGGAGCACTCCTCAGATTACAGAGTCAGACACAGCAAAGCATGCTAGTGGGTGTTCGGAGCTGCAGACCTGAGGACACCAGGGTGTGGGATGGGAAGGTGACACTAGTTCTCCAAACAGCACTTTGGACACCTGCTGCCAGTGGTTGGTCATGCATGGCTGGGGGTTCTCTGGCACAAGCAAAGCACCTCTACCCAGAGGAGAGAGCAGGCTGGAGGCTTCAGCTATTCAAGAACTGTCTCTTCAAATTCTGAACAGCCTTCAGCTCTGCCCTTGATATTCAGCCCCTCAAGATTTGAGCCCCTCAAGATTTTAAACAACTTGGCAATTTTTTTTTAGTTGTTAATCAGTAGCTATAACTGGACAGCTACAATTAAACCATTGCATTACAAACATTGTATGCCTGGATAACCTTCTGTTTTAAGGAAAAGGTGAATTGGACAATCCCAAGGTGAATGGGCTGTCTAAACAAGAGTTACCAGGAGCAAATTCAGCAGAACTGAGCAGTAGCTGGGGGAAAGGTAATTCTGGCAGTGGGTTATTGCGACCATCAGCTCGTTGACCACCTACTCAAAAGGGACTCCAGACTCAAATGAAGAGAAGAATTGCATATGAGGACTAAATAGCATGAGAAGTAACTAGCAAATAGAGGTTTGAGTATTAATTAATAAAAAAGTTATGTAATCCACAACCAATGAATGAATAATGCCTTTGTTTAATAAAATGTATGAATACTGTAAAGTTTTCTTTTGGTTTGAGACACCTTGGAGGGGTAGAGATCTTGGAAGTCTCCTTCCTCTGATTCAATAACCCTGGTTCTTTCCAATACAGAGGAAGGGAGAGAGGGAGAGAGAGAGAGAGAGATGAAACACACTGGGATGTAAGTGAAAAGAACCCCTCTTTATCAAGAGGGTTGCTACTGATAAAACTGTGTTGAGCTACCAGAAAAATTCCCAAGCTCTCGCCCACTAGACCAAAAGGAGATGGTGGCTGGCCTCTTTCCACGCATTAAAACCTGGCAGGAATGGTTTGGAGGGTGCAGTGATGGCACAGGCAGTTGGAGCAGGGCTGCGACTGGAAGGATCCACAAGACACCCACTGGATCCAGTGATGAGACCTGGTTGCTGCAACTCTGATGGTGGTTGTACCCCTGATCTGCTGACATGGTGGTGGAGGCCTGGGTAGTAGAAGTCCCATGGAGTGAGGGAAGGAGACCCTCAACCTGCTGAGTGAAGTCTGAGTGTGGTCTTTTATTGGGCTCAGGGCAGGTGGGAATGCCTCTGGTACCTCCCCTGGTGGGGGGGAGTTCTTCACTGGATGATTAATACTGGATCACAGGACATTTCAAGAGTCTTTGACATCTTCTAAATACAGGTGGATCCGTTATGACCATCAGCAGAGATTAATATCTTCAGGCCAGGTGAGTGAATTGTCCTGATGTCTCCCCAGGGGAGTTATCACAGGTGAGTCATTTGTGTAAGGACAAAGAAATAATACCCAGCTCGTAGCCTGAGGTGGCAGGTGTGCACACCTTCTGAGTCACCAGTCTTCCTACTCTACTAGGAGTAGGAAAAGTACCTTAAGTCCCTCCCCACATTCTAAATTAGTAGGCATATTTGGAGAAAAGAGAAAAGGTGGATACCAGAGTCTTTGTGTAACCCAGGACAAATTTTGATGATCGCTGAGCCAGCCTTTTATGTGTTACCAACTAGCTCCCTACTTCACATGAATTAGAATAAAAAATGAAACACCTTGCCTTGGTGTGTGAATTGATGTTGTCCATCGGGTAACCATCACGTTCAGGACAACACACTCACTTGAGTGACTAGCAGTGTCAAGAGAGGGTGGTGGCATTTGTTTTGTAGTTTCTCACTATCTGGGATACTGCAGGACAGTATTTTCAGTCTCCTGTAGGCAAGTACTTTTCTTAAACAGCAATTTTAAAAGACAGTACATTGAAAATAAAAGTCTTACTGTTTATTTTATGTCCACAGCCCACTGCTGCTGGAAAAGTATTGCAAATGCCAAGCTGACCTAGAAAGTCACGCATTCTCTTCCACCTCACTGTTACTCTACTCCTTGACAGCTTCCATCCTGGTCTTTGAACCAGGAGCAAGACATAATAGCAAAGACAAGAATCAAAGGAAAAGGGGAGAGAAAAGAATCAAGACTGGAAAACAAAGTATGCTAGAAAAAAGAACAATCTTAACTTTTTAAAAAGCCAGTACATGTGTAATGTTTCAAAGAACTTTTAATGAAAGACAAAAGTCTTGAAACTATTTAATATTCCAAAATGGTAAGAAACTCATATTTTCACATGCATCTGTACAAACAGTATACATATTTACTCATGAACTCTCACAAAGACATTTAAATATGATTTAATTGTTCCTTTTTTCTTCTTTTTATTTCTTTTTAACTACTGAAACCATCTCCTTTAATTGCATGCCAAAGCCTGAGAGTGTTTAGTGGCACTTGAACACACTGCCCAAATAAGTGAAGCGGTTAGATTAATTGGCAACAGAGGTACTGTGTGCTTTTAGATAGTCATCATCATCAAGGCTAGGCTTCGTGAACCAAGATTTGGGAAGGCTCTATCCACATCTGTTACAGGCACGCTGGTGGCTTATGAGGCCAATACAAGACAGACATATCCAATTGCAAAAGGCACAGCAGAAAGACTCCTTAGATGGTGTATTCTGCAATACACGGTTCTTTCTGCGTTGCCTTTTCTCCTCGAGAGTGATCCTGCGTGTGTTCTCAAAGGAGACAGCTGCGTTATAGATGGTGTGTCTCCAGACCTCCCAACTGGAGGCCAGAGTAGACCAGTTATGGTGATCAATATGGCCAAGGCTGAGATGTTTCAGTCCTTGTATCTTTTCTTCGGGGCTCCTCTCATGCGGCAGCCAGTGGCAAGTTCACCATAAAGCAAGATCTTAGGGAGGTGGTGGTCCTTCATCCTGGAGACGTGTCCTGCCCAATGCAGCTGTGTTCTCATCAACATGGCCTCTATACTTGTGACTGCTGCTTGCTCTAGAACAGATGTATTGGTCGCAAAATCTGACCAGTGGATGTTTAAGATTGTACGGAGGCAGCGTTGATGGAAGTGTTCTAGGAGAGGCAGGTGGTGGCGGTAGATGACCCATGATTCGGAACCATACAAGAGAGTAGACAGCACAATGGCTCTGTAAACACTGATCTTGGTACTTTTCTTCAAGTGTTTATTACGCCATACTCTTTTGTGGAGTTTTCCAAAAGCACTGTATGCCTTTGCTAACCTGTTGTCTATCTCTCCGTCAATCTTACCATCTGAGGAGATGAGGCTACCTAGGTAATTAAACTGCTGGACTGATTTGAGCTCTGATTGGCCAATGGTGATATGGGGATGATGGAAGACTTCCTGAGGTGCCGTTTGATAGAGAACTTCTGTCTTCTTTAAGCTGACTTCCAGCCCAAAGAGCTCAGCAGCATCTGCAAAGCAGGATGTTAAACGCTGCAGAGCTGCTTCTGTGTGGGCAACAAGGGCAGCGTCATCAGCATAAAGCAGCTCCCGGACAAGATGGTTTAAGGTCTTAGTGTGGGCCTTCAGACGCCTTAGATTGAATAGACTTCCATCAGTACGGTATCGAATGTAGATACCATCCTGATCCTCGAGGTGTGCGTGGCCCTTTGGAGCATCATGCTGAAAAAGACTGTGAATAGGGCTGGTGCGAGAACGCAGCCTTGTTTCACACCATTGGTTATTAGAAAGGGCTCAGAAGGTGTGTTGCCATATATGACTTGGCCGTGCTGATCCTTGTGGAGTGAGATGATCATTTTAAGGAACTTGGGGGGACAACCTAAATGTTCCAAAATCTACCACAGACCTTTTCTGCTCACAGTATCAAAAGCCTTGGTGAGGTCAACAAAGGTTACACAAAGACCTTTGTTCTGTTCCCTACACTTCTCTTGCAGTTGTCTGAGAACAAATACCATGTCTGTGGTACTTCTGTTGGCTCTGAAACCACACTGACTTTCAGGGAGGATTCCTTCTGCTATAGTGGGTATTAGTCTGTTCAAGAGTATCCTTGCCAGGATTTTGCCAGCAATGGAGAGCAGAGTAATACCACGGTAGTTTGAGCAATCTGATTTAATTCCTCTCTTCTTATACAAAGTGATGATGACTGCATCTCGAAGGTCTGATGGGAGTTCGTCTAGTTCCCAACAGCGCAACACAAACTCGTGAAATTTGGCATGGAGTGCAAGGCCCCCATGTTTCCAGACTTTGGGTGGAATTCCATCAACCCCAGCTGCCTTGCCGATTTTCACCTGCTGTATGGCCTTGAGGGTTTCTACTAAAGTGGGGGCAGTATCCAATTCATACTTTACTGGTTGTTGTGTGATGGACTGAATTGCTGAGTCTTGAACTACATGGTTGGTACTGAAAAGGGTCTGAAAGTGTTCAGACCATCGATTCAGAATGGAGGTTTTATCTGTTAGAAGCGTTTGCCCATCAGCGCTGAGTAGAGGGCTTTGTACCTGGTATGTAGGCCCGTATGCTGTTTTCAAGGCCTCATAGAAACCATTGTGATCACCTGTATCTGTGCATAATTGAGTTTTTTCAGCTAGATCGATCCACCACTTGTTCTGGATATCACGGAGTTTCTGTTGGAGCTTGCTGCATGCGAGACAAAAGGCTGCTTTTCCTGCATGACAGGATGGCAGTGCAAGGTGTGCTTGGTGGGTGGTTCTCTTCTTCCTCAACAAGTCCTGGATTTCTTGATTGTTTTCGTCAAACCAGTCCTTGTTCTTCTTGAGGGAGAACCCTAAGGATTCTTCGGAGGATTGCAGGATGCTGTTTTTAATATGGTGCCAAATTGTTTCAGGAGAGGAATCTGCAGTATCTGTGGAACGGTTTTCAAGCCTAGTTTGAAGGTTTACCTGGAATCTGTCTCTTACTGTGGCTGATTGGAGATTGTTAACTTGGAGTCTTCTCCTTGGGATATTGCCCCTTTTAGGTTTGAATTTGAGATTGAAGTTGAGTTTACAGCGCACAAGCCGATGGTCTTTTTGACATTCTGCATGGGGCATCACGTGGGTATGGTGGACATCGCGAACATCTCTCTGTCGCACCAGGACATAACTGATGAGGTGCCAATGCTTAGATCTGAGGTGCATCCAGGTTATTTTCAGACTATTTTTCTGCTGAAAGATAGTATTAGTGATGGTGAGCTGTTGCTCCTCACAGAATTCTAGCAGAAGTCGACCATTATCGTTGCAGTTTCCAACACCATGCTTGCCTAATACTCCTTTCCAGGCTTCAAAATTCTTACCTACTCTGCTGTTGAAATCACCAAGGATAATGATCTTATCATCTGCAGGCGCCTTTTGGGTAAGGTGGCGCAGGTCAGTGTAAAATTTATCTTTTTCAGCAGGGTCAGCTTGGAGAGTTGGGGTATATATACTAAAGAGGACAACGTGTTGCTTGTTGTGGAGTGGAAGGCGTAGGGAGATAATGTGGTCAGAGTGACCTGTCGGCAGATTTTTGAGTTTTGGAACAATAGAGTTTTTGATCATGAAGCCAACTCCTGAAAGATGTTTTTCTGTTCTGGGCTTACCTGACCAAAAGAGTGTGTAACCCGCACCATGTTCTCTGAGGCTGCCTTCCTCGTGAAGGTGAACTTCACTGAGAGCAGCAATGTCAATGTTGAGACAAGCCAGTTCATGGGTGATTAGGGCAGAACAATGCTCAGGACATCTGCTATCTGCAGAATCGAGCATGGTTCTGATGTTCTAACATGCTGGAGTTAATTTAGGTACACCTTTGTAGGCAGGTGCATGCCTTTGTCTTTTGATCTTTGTGTGACCACACTGGAAGAAGATGCCCGTTGGTCTGCGGTTAACCAACCGGGTGAAGGTGGAGATGAGCTTTGTTTAGGCCACCTTTTCTAGGCCCCTCTCCGAGTGGAGCAAGCAGTGCTGTCCTTGAAAAGGCTGCTTGGTTGTTCAGGGTGCTGCCCCAAGAGACTGTCATCTCCAGTCAGTCTCAAATGACCGATATCCTGAACCGCCTGCATGCAGAGTTGGGTCTGCGGCTTCCAGTGCACCTTTCACCTGCCATTTCGACCCTCACCTGTCACTACAGGGCTTTGTGACTGTGGGTAAAGCCTTCAAGCCTGTGCAATGGATTTTTTAGGTGAGACAAAGTATGTGTGGAACTGGACCCACCCTTTAATCCTAAGGTTCGTCTGCCAGGGCTGAGTGAGCTTGGACGGTGGCAGTGAGGTCCTCAGGACATAGGTTTGATTACAGTGTCCTTCCCTTAGATGGATGGCCTTACAGGGCTAAGCGAGCTCCATCTGCCCGGGTTTGGGATTAGAGTTGTCCTTCTCCTAGGATGACTGCCAGAAGGCTAACGAGCTCATCCTGCCCAAGGATGTATTGTATCTGACCCTACGGTTTTGACCTGTCTGGCACGGGTGACCCTACCGAAGGCATGTACCATCGCCAGCATAGCTCGCAACCGCATAGGATTACACAGGCTACGTTCCTGTTAGAACGGTTTGGGCAAGTTTTACATTTTCTACTTATTATTATCACCTAATTAAATACAATCATAAGGAGATACCCAGGAACAACCCTTTTTCCTGCCCACCCTGTCAGGACGTAACAGAGCAAAGCAAATATATCCAGAACATGCCAAACCTGGGCAGTAGCCGCAGGTGAGCCAAAACCAAACAGACAAACAAACCCACCAACCGTTCTGGCCCCCATACACATCCAAGGCTGGGGTGCCTTTCAAGGCCCCAGCTTGGCTGGGACCCCCATTACTCTAAAGGAACCCCACTATCCACCCTGACCATATCCTTCCTCCACTGTGTTACCACGTATCTTCAGGCGCACTGCTCACCTGTGACACTTCATACAGGAGTGCCCCACTCTCCCTCCCGACAATCAGAGGACCTCCATGGACCACATGATACCACTCCCCTCTCTCCCCCCACCGCCCAACTCCCCTGTACCCCCCTCCATCCCTGTACCCTCCCTCCCCCTTCCCACCCCCAAACCTGGAACAGCAAACCTCAGTGTGCTCCAAAGCTGCTCTTTCCTTCTCCACGGGCGTGCAGCAACTGCTGGTGAGGCTCCCCTACTCTCTCTCTCCCCTCTCCTGTTGTGGCCGTGCCTGGGGCCTGATCTACAGGCGCTCCGCGTGGCGCCAGGGGGACTCCCGGGGCACTCCCAGCCAGCCCAGGACCCAACCACACACACGTGGCGCGGCGGGGGGGGGGGCCTCCCATTTTAGATAGTACACATAGAAGATTAAGAAAAGCCCTCAATATTTACTAGTTTTAGTACTCTGTTTGCAAAGCTTTGTTTTCTTTATGGATTGTGTCTATGTATCATGCTGTTATTGATTTTCACAGAAGAGGAATGGGATGTACACATCCAGTCACAATGTGGGCATACAAAATATCTTCCCGGCTGAAAAGTACAGCCTCCAAAAAGTATTAATTACTGCCTATTTTCAGTCACAAAACTATTCAGAAAACATACTGTGCATACCTCTGAAGAGGAGAGGGTAGAGGAGAGGGTCACAAAACAATCCCTCAAATAATTAGCAGATTATTTATATTCATATTTCAGCAGTGCCGTAAACAAATAAATACTTAGGGTTAGACACAGATTCAAACTTCCAAAAGTACACTACTTTTTCAATCCTTTTTGTCTTTAGTCCTCACTTTTCAGTATTGTAGGAAATTTCAGCAGGAATGATTTTCTGGGGCTGGCAACATATAATCTTTAAAGTTACTCAACATCTTATAGCACCACGTGCCTTCCATATTCCTATATTGCTACTTAGGAGTTCAGACTCTGCATCTTATGCAACAGCCACAGTAGGCAGCTGCAAGTTGTCTAAAGACTTCTGCAGTTGCAATAAGTGACTGGGCATCATGGGATAGCTAGCCAAACAGCTATTGCAGAGTCGGTAGCATATTTGAGAAATTATGCAGCTCTTTTGAGCACACCTAGTACTTCTAAACTATATTTAATGGAGAAGCAATGAAAGAAAGAACTGACTGTAAATAATTTTATTAATTATTTTTCATTAATTAACTTTATTAATAATAAAACCAGCTTCAGAAGTCCCTTGTGAAGTAAAGGACTATTTCTGTCTTACCATACTAAGACTAGAACTGAAAAACCAAGAGTCTGATGACAGTCAGAGAGAAGCTTCTTGTGGAAGCAGCATTATGTTCCAACAATCCTTCCCACCTAGTGCTGCTATGTGTAAATCTGTGTCTCTTCACCAAACTTGTAGTGAGCTGGAAACATATTGTCAGCTTAGCAAGATCGGTAACTTGATGGAAAGTAGTTGGCAAGGACAGAGTAGTTGTAGTCCTAAAGTTTCAAAATTCTTAAAAAATTGTAACCTGAGTTGACTACATAAATGACTAGTTGACTACCTTGGTCCCATTAGGCACCATAAGGGAAAGGGGAAAAAATCCACAAACCTTCCCATGACAGTTGTTTTCTACTATAGCACATGTTTGTAGTACCAAGTTTGTAGTAACTAGAAGATGAAATCACTGATCATGGACCCTGCACACTTCAAAATCCAGTCAGATCTCCTATATTGATGAGGACTTGCTATGAGACATGAAAACAGCTTATGGCCCACATACAAAGAAAGGGGATTCTTTTGACCACATGTGAGATATGCCTTCTCAGATGGGTGACAAGAGATCAGGAAAGATAAACTGCTTTTCTCCATGGTGTCTAACTATCCTCAGCTTTCAATCTCAGATGTGAAAATACCTTGCAGACCTTTTCAATGAATGCAGTTTTGCATTCACACTTCCAGCCCAAGGGCTGTGATGCTATGACACTGTATGGAATCAGACCTGGGCTGTAAAGCCAACAAACATTGAGCAAATGGAGATTCACTGAAAGAGAATAGTATTTGATTCTGTTTCAGTAAATCAATCTATTTGTTTTTAAAAGCACAGCACACAAATTTAATATGTTGGCATTTTTAACTTTCCCTGGTATGACAGTGCTTTTGCTTACAACAAATTCAATGCAATTGCTCCTGGGCACCTCAATTTTTTATGTTGTTAAAGGGTTTTTTTGTGTATAAATAGATATGTATATTATTTAGATGGTGAATTTCTCCTTGAGGTTCTGACCCTTGAGTGCTGTGCCTACTCACAGTGCTGTATAAGTGATAATTTAATCTTCAAAGTATTATAAAGTGATTTACACTGAGTGATAATGAGTGACTTAATAACTGTTTCAGTTGAGGCTGTAGGGTATATAGTAAACATCTTCCCTACAAAACCTATTTCAGCTACTGTAGCTTTCTGCAAATCTATAAAAACTCATGTGTTTACTTACCTAAATTTGGAGACAAAACCTTTGCCTGAGAGTTTCAGATGGTGTAAAGAGCCTACACTATTAACCATTAATTTAACTACTAATATCCATTAAATTTTCATTAGATATATGCAATCAGCTTTTAACACTTTCAGCAATAATAAGAAAATACAATCCCAAATCTTCAGGTGTTCACTAACAAAGGATAGTGGTTGGGCTTGATGTCATAAGAAATGTTAATAAAAAAGCTGAACTCCCCAAACCTTTAGGAAAAAAACAGCAGCCAAAACAGGTGCATTTTGGCAAAACAGCCAAAACTACTTTCAGAGTAGTTTTGCAATTCCTGAGTGCAGGCTGTACAGAAAGTATAGCTAATTGAATGAGTTTTCTGTATACTCCCCCTGTGATACAGAAAGAATAAATATTGACATACTGTGGCTGAATTCTTTACTCTTCTTTTTAATGGTTTATCACACCTTTCTGGGGACTGTTGTGAGGATTATATATCAAAAGTATAGAGATCTACTGCTGTTTCTTCGTTGCTTGAAGTTAGAGGTTGTGGTCCAATACTGGTACAGACTCAGGCAAATCACATCCAATAGGAGGCACATCGGTGGTGTTGTACGGACCCCATACTGTGGTACACAGTTTGGGCAATTGATACCCACTACAACGACACATAAAATACTTATGCGTATGGAGCATAAAACAGGGTAAAAGCCTCAGTGACATGGGGACCCTTCTGAAAAATAATGTTAATGTCACTCATATACTGTGGAAAATTTTACCACGTTGTATTGGCAAAAATTTTGAAATGGTTGTCATTCCTGTGCACTTCCAGAGATGGTAGAACAGTGAGGCATAAAAACCTATAGTGCTTTTCTTTCATCTTAGAAAAGAGAGTGCAAGCTTTGACTTTTAAATGCTTTTGATGCTTTTAAATCCAATATTCAATACAAAGTATGTTAAACTGGTTAAAAAGAAACTGCTTCTCTACCATGTTTCAGCAATTGGGGCTGAAATACAAGGCAGAATAGTCTGAGTGCTATTTTTTTGTTTCTGTTACTTTGATAAGGAAAAGAAAAAAAGAGAAAAAAAAAAAGACCACAGATAAACTGGAGGATTACCAATAGACATTAAGTAGGACACAATGAATCAGTAGCTCTGCTGAGAATTTAATAAAGGTGCTGTTGTTCTGACACATATCAGGGGCAAAAGGTTAATCAGAGGCAAGAGCATACTAAAATTTAGGGCCAGGGAAAGATATTTAAACCTCCTGAAAAATATCAAAAGCTCACTTTTGAACTTTTTCCACCCTGCTTCTTTGGCATCTTCACCTCCCTTGGAACCAACCAAGATATCCCGATCTCATTAAATGACTGTTTAACTTGCTTTTCTTAGAAATGTATTCCATACAGCCATCATTCACCAAGTAAAGAAAACCTGTCATTTTTCTATATTGACTCAATTTCTTAGAGTACAGGTTGCTCTTGTGTGTCAGCTTTTGAACACCAGAAACAGTGTGTCGGTTTCACATTTAGAAGCACCATTCTGGGATTTTGTAAATGTCCACAAAACTATGTCTGATACTCCTCACTAACAGATACTCTCTGAAGATTAGCCCCACAAAACCCCATTATATTGGTTCGCATTCCTCTTACTTCTTCTCACTAGTAAATTAACATACTGTCATCCACACCAGCCCTTTGATTTTTTTCTTCTAATGAAAGTAAATTCTAACACTAATGTTAATGCCCCATCCTCCTTCACCTCAAGTTGCATATATGTCAACACCCTGCATTCTTGACTGTCTCTAGCCGTCTTCACCCCTAATGATTTCTTATGGTATTCCCATTGAAAGTAATTAGCAGCATCAGAGCTCATTCCCTCCTTCCTGTTAGTAGACACATAGTACCTTTCCTCTCAGCCTGTTTGCCTGCAGGCAGGACAGTTGTGGAGACAAGTATTCTCTGTTCTTTTCATAGCTCCTTGATGAGGGTATGTCATGTGCCTCCTTTCCCTCCAGGAGGAAAAGCCAGTGACTTCAAGAAGGCTTTATTAATCAGTTTTCAACTTTGGTGTCACAACTATTCACACCCTCAAACAAAGCATCTTCCACCTCTTTTTCTTGTATGTACCTGTACCCTTTACACTGCACCAACACTGCAAATGGGGATCTTACCTATTTTTTCTGTTCTCTCTGATCAACCTCATATTTGAGCGGCATGTATTAAATGTTTCACTGATTTTCTAATGGTCCCTTTTCTTGTCTTCTTTCAATTTAAAGAAAACTAGACATCTATAACTCCTTAATTTAGAACACATTTCAGTTGAGTTTTCAGTGCTTGAGGACAAGATGTTTTCCCCTGGTCAATTTTGAGATGCAGTGGCAACTGAGTTCTTTCTAAGTGGTTTATATTCATTCTGGCTTCCACTGAAGTTTAGAGGTCAAATTTGGGCAAGCTTTTACATTCAGAACCATTCTGGACCATGTTTATCTCCTCTTTCTGAAGACCAACTCTAAGACACATGGAATTGGAATTGAAGCTGAATCAGGGGAAATTCAGATTGAACATTAGGAAATGGTTCTTCACCAACAGGATGGTTGGGCACTGGAACAGGCTCCTGAGGGAAATGGTCACAGCACAAAGCTATCAGAGCTCAAGGAGCATCTGGACAATGTCCTTCATCATATGGTTTAATGTTAGGTGGTCCTGCAAGGAGCAAGGTGTTGCACTTGATGATCCTTATGAGTCTCTTTCAAGTCAAGATATTCTGTGATCCCTGACTAAGTACTTTCGTAGGAGGAACAAATGTCTAAGTGGAAAAAAAGGAGAAAACATATCCATACTGCATTATATACTTTACATACCCAGATTAAACATAGAACAGACAGTTAAATTAGAAGCTTAAGTTGCAGTTAAAGGAAAAAGAAAACCATGCCCTGCAGGTACCAAAGGAGAAATGGGGTCTGACTCAGTTTGGTACTAATGTAACTAAAAGTATATAGTTTGAATAGCCCAAACAGGACATTAAAATGAAGTGAAGGTCACTGATTTTAGGGACAGAGAATCAGGGACAATTTTCTGTCATGTAGCATTCTCAGATTAAAACCAAATATCATTCAGACATTTCAGCTACACACAGTAGTGAACAACCACAAGGAGAAATTCAGAATATATCATGGAGATAGTTAACATAAATGACCACTAATGACATTTTGGACACAAAAACTCATTCACCATATCACCTGGAGCCAAACAGATACTTCTGTTGGGTTTTAAGATTCCTACTTATCATATCATCAGCCTGGATTACTTCAAGTCTTTCTATAGCTTTACTCCAGTTTTACATTTCACCTTTTATGGTAAAAGAAGTCACTAAGGCAAAGATTCTTGCTGTTAGGAGAACCTCCTAACATAGGAAAAATATTGTCCAGAGTTTTTATTTGCAACCTCTTTTAAGTCCTCAAGGGAAAGTTCAAAGAAGACCACAGTTCTCTCTAAGCCTTTATGTTACACTAAATTCATTGCTAAAAAAACTTTGCATTTGATTAATCAGTTTAAGTTTATATATCGATTTTTTCCTTGTTATTTCATTTAAAAAGGATATTCATAGCCTAGTTTTCTGGCACTTGTCTTGAGTCAGAGTGGGGGGGAAAAAACCCCACTGAAACTCAGTAAATAATTTCTCTGTTTATTTTTTTCCGATAAAGAATGCATCCTCAGCTCTCTTCCAGACACTTTGTGCTGCTCTGACAATAGGAAGAGCCAGAATATCCTTGTAACTAGTTACTTGGCATCCCCATTCAAGAGAAGAAATTGCCCAGACTGGATGATGGATGCTTTTCCTACTCTAAACTGCACAGCAGTCACAGGTCAGACTACATGATCAAGATTTATGGTATAATAACTGTCCCACTCCTAATTATCCAGATGACCATGGATGAGGCTGTGGGATGGCCAGTGTCTTCTTCACCTTGGCCTTTGCTGATATGGTCTCCCAAGCCTCTACATCTAGGGACAGAGTTCAAGGAAGAAAGGAGGAACTGGGAGATGAGGATTTCTAACATCTCTTGAGAAATCCTGTCCCCCATGGGTGCACAGGACCTGAAAGGAAAATCCAAAGGTACTAAGCAAGCTGGATGATACCTCAGGACAGCTACTGCCTAACATCTTGGACAGGTGATGACTACAGAAAGGCAAATGTGGTACCCATTCCCTAGAAACAGAAAAGAAGGGTGATCTGGTGAACTACAAGCCAGTTATCCTCTTCTCAGTCCCTGGGAAATTCATGTAGTGAATTAACCCTCTTGGAAATTTCTTTCAGGCACATGAAGTTGGTGGTTGTGGCAAGTAGCAGACATCCTGTGTTTATCAAGAGTAAAACAGAGAGCAGTGGATGTCATTTACTTCAATTTTAGTAACAGTTTCAACAGATTCTGCCATGGTATTTTCATATTCAGGCATCAGGTCTGGGTGGGGAGATAGCTACATGAGTAAAAAAATTGTTGGGTGGTCAGGTTTAAAGGCTGGTGATTAAAGGTTTCTGTTGTATCTGAAAGCCAGGTAGGGGTGGCACTTTCCACTTTCCACTTGTCTTCTTATGTCCTTCCCAAATAAAGTAACAACCACATCACAATAACTCCACCCCAAACCTAACTAGCTTCCTACCAAGCATGAAACTTACAGTGGGGAAATAACAGCGTTGCAAAAAAGAATTGAAATATTTAGTTGAATAGGCAAAGTGAAAAAATTTAGCTGCTCATGAAAGCTGAAAGAAAACTGCTTCATCTTGGATAGCCTGCATGATGCTGGCTGAGCCTATCGTGAATGTTTCCTCTGCACCACTCAAAAACTAAGCCGTCCTGCGGCATTTTGCACCATTTTCTAGACCACCCACTCAGACAAGGATACACAAACCACATGTGCTAGGAATGTCTGCCCTGCACTGAAAGCAGTATCAGCATTACAACCATATTATTCCTTGCAGCCAGGCTTTTAATAGAACTTACTTATATTTTCAATACCTTTGATTCTCTCATGGTTTCTATGTAGTCACTTCACTGGCCATTAGATGCTTAAGGATTTAAAAGGGAAACATAATCAGCATTATCAGAGTAGAAATATTTTTAGCAAATACTTCCTTTTCTTTTTTCCCTCCCCTAAAGAGATAGGTTTTATTTCTAGGTCTTACTTAAAACATGTAACTGACATCTTCACAAACCCACTATTTCCTCAATAGGACTCAGACCTTGCATTCTGTCTCCCTGTGAGCAATGATAAAAGGTAATAATTTATTTCTTACTGTGAAGGGTAAAGTTTACTAACAGAAAACTCAGCTTTACAGCATCAGTTTTCTGAAGAAACATACAAAATTCATAACCCATTTGATGGAAGATTCAGGAAACAGTTATTTCCAGTCAGAATTATACTGAATGATGATAAAAATACATCCCCTGCTGCATTCACAGGCCTACATTTGACTTTGCTCAAACTTCCAGACTGGAAAAATTAAAAGTAAATGAAAAATGCAAGATTATCACTGTGCAGTACAATCAATCTGGCTGAGATAAAACATAGAATGTAAGTCAGATGCAACACAAACAAAATGTGAAACAGACATTAGCAACTCAAACAATAAAACAGCTTAGAGTTTTGTATGAAGCTGCAATCTCAATCTCCCTCTCTCTCTAGTCAGCAACAACTGCACCAGATTTTACAGTAGCGAACAAAAGCAGCTGTATTACAACATCTTTTCTTCACACTTTTTTTCTGTCATTCTTCCCCCACAGGCTTTGTTTTCACTGTGGTAATTCTTCTATTTGCTGTCTAGTCAGTGGCACTTCTTGCTGCTCAGTCATATGCAAGGCCCTTACATGATTGTGTTTTGATGTTAGTTTATCTGCCCAGACACAGAGCCAGCCTTGTAAATGCCATTGGTTTAGCAGCATTAATGTCCTGATTAACTCCCAAGCATGCACAAATGCACTGCAGATATATGTGTTTTAGTCCTTGTCATCTGTTGGTAACCCTTTTATGCCCAGAAGTAAAGCTTCTTCCAGTAGTGTACAGAGTAGCTTCCTGGTGTACACTACATTCCACTGTACACTGTCTAACAATTAAGAAAACCATTGAGGCCCACAGAAACACAGCCTCACACCTGTTAAACTTTGGAACATGTCTTGTACTGCTTATTTTTGCAGTTTCTGCTAGCTCCTACTGTGGCTGAAAATCTGATAAAATTTTCATCTTAATGCTCAATTTCTGCAAATCATGGACTAATGAGCAAACACAAAACAGACTCTATAGACTGAAACAAGAGTTTGCTAAAAGATAGTTTGTCATTAAACTACAAGTGGTAATAGATGGGATATGGTGTGTATGAACAAAGACGGTATGAGGTGAATCCTACCATCAGAGCAATGTCTGGAGTAGGATAATGCATACAACAACTGAATGGGGCAATTTTCACTTCAAACAATTCTACAGTTTTCCCATCAATTTTGCAAACTAAGTAAAGAGTCTTGAAATCAACAGATCATTCAAAAGGCCCAAAAGACTGGTACAGTTTCTAAGAAAGGAAGATGTTACCAAGTAAGGACCAAGGACTCAAAGCAGATTGTGAAAGTACTTTATTTCACTGTGAGAATGGGAAAGAAAAACAATGGGCCAGGCAAAACCCAAGAACTTGTGATTTCCTTCCCAGAGACTAAAAGAAACTTCAGTAGAAATATACTGGGCTCTCCAAATGCATTGTACTCTATGTACTATGTTTCTGAGTTGAAAGCACAGACTTTTCCTAAAAAGACCAAACCAATGAAGAGAAAGAAATGATCAACTGCTTCCTACAGTCCAAAGGCTAAAGACTGAGCATGGGTTTACTTTTACCTTGGAAGACTCTCTTCACTTCAGTGAATACCTCTTCCTCCTTTCTTGCTCTTTCTCTTTAGCATGGACTAAGATGGCCTTCAAATCTAAACAATATTGAAATTTTTGTAAAGCCTCTCAGCAGATTCAGATTTCTAAAAAATACCAAAAATTAAACCTTGCCAACCAATTGGACATTCACTTTCTGATGTATAAAGTTACTTGTGAGATGAAAACTGTCTTTGCTACTGGATACAACTACTGCTCTAGTAACAGTGACTTACTTATGCTGAAAATTACTTTAGATATTGGAAGTTACTGCTAACCTCTACCTGGTCACTGCAATGAGTTAATCTAAATTCTCTCATATAACTGTTTTAAATAGCTTGATGTTAAGTAAAACTCCAAAATGTTTGCCAAAACACTTTAACCCATCCCAAAGATCAGTGCTCTTAGACATTAAAGTCTGGAAGGTATCTTCTATTTTTTTCTTTATGAGAAATATGAATGTCAGAAATTAAGTGAACATGGATTTATTTTGTTTCTGTATACATAATTAGATGAAAACAGTAAACTTTTAAATTTAGATCAAAACTTCGTAGCTCTATTTCTATCAGAATTTTGTGAAAAAGTCAGTACACAGATAGACACCTGCAGTCTATTTTATTCTCTCCCAATTAATTAGAAAACTTAAGAGTTTAAGTACAATCCACAGTTTGCACGAAATTCAGCACTGATTTGATACTGTAATTGCTGTCTTCTCCCTTTTATGCCTATTCTCCCAGTTTCTCTTTTCTTCCACCCCTGTTCGCAGTGTATAATAAAGCTTATCTGATATTTAAAGGATAAAATGATTCATTTCACCATTTCTAAAAAAACAGTGCAATAGTCGTACTAGAAGTATCCCCTTCTGAAACTCAATGAGTCTTTACCACAAGACTTAGTTAGAAAAGTCAAAATGGACAAATTTCTATATACATCTGGTATAACTAAAAGACAGGAAAGTTGAACACACATTGGTAGACCAAAGATTTTTAAGGTTGCTTTTAGATTTCCAAACATTTTCATATAAAACAATCAATAAAAATTGAAGTTTATCCCCTTCACATGCACCCCTATTCCCTTCCCCATTATCACCGGCCTTCTGTCAATAGTAATGTTAACATTATACTCCCATTCCTTCACCCCTCCCCAATTGCACATTAAGACATGGACTTAAAAGAACAACATAACGTTTCAAGTATGCTTCATGCCAATCATCAATAAGAGTCATAACATTACTGAAAAAGTACACTTATTCTTTGGAAGCCTAAGAAGGACTTCCTGCGGAGTGTGATCAAACAACATCTTAAATAAGAAAAAAGCCCCCCAGCCAATACATATCGTGCCCTTTCAAAAAGAGTAAAGTGTAAAATTTTCTTTGGACTTAAAGAAACAGTATTAAGATTTACTATCTGAATAAGAAATAACCCCAATAGTTTTTCAGTGCTGCACAAACTGTGCACATGAAACAGTAAGTCATAAAGCTACTACTGTTCAGCTCTACACATAGAGACTACATGTGGCATATAAGCATACACGACATACTGGCCTGTCCAGTAACAAGATACATTTTTTAGGCTGGTAAACTTGAATAAACCTTTGCATCCAGAAGTATTTTTTAATTCTTTCCTCTTTTCTTTTAGGAATTTGCATTTCTAATAGAATGGTGATGATTCCATCAAGAAACCATCAGCAATATGAGAGCATGAAGCATTGATGTGAAACTGAGTACATATCCTCTCATTTGATCACGCATGAACAAAGATCCTGATTTTAAGAAATAATAGATGCTATGAAAGAATACTCATTTTTATAGACAAGAAGTTCTTCTGGAAACACAAGCAAGTTATTGAACAGATACCAAAATCTGGGAAGTGTAAAAAGCATATATGCGCGCGCGTGTGTATATATATACACATATATATATACAGGTGCAGTATATATGTATATATAAACACACACATACAGACAATATCATAGATGTATTTATTCCAACATGTAACTGTATAACAACATATTTATTTTAAAATAAAAGGTTTTAATTTAGCAGTTTTAGAAACCAAACAAAACCAGAAAAAAATCCCCAAAACAAACTAAGTAGACCATATAATATATGGGCAAACAAAAATGTTACGCAAAGAGTTTTATGGTAGAAGTGAGTCACGCACTGGCAGCAGAAGAGTGTTGAAATTCATAGTAATAAATAGCTCCAAATTAAGAATTTTCTACAACATCTTCTTTAAGGACAGGACCAGTATATTCTCTTATGACGATCCTGCAGAACACCTTCACTCTAATATATATCTAATTTTGTAACATTACAACAGATACAAGAATGTAGACTGCAAAAGTTGCCAGATTCATGACAGTATACATAACATTTTTTGTTAAAAATCCTATTGGTTTATTCACTGAGGCTAGACGGCAAGTCATATGATACTATTTGGTGCATTTTTTTACCATGGTCAAGATTAATAAGTGGACAGAATGAAGGAGCTGTGGTCCAACTTGCTCTGGTCCAACTCACTGTGGCAGACAGGAAACGAAATATACAACCACTGTTTGGTCACTAAGTTTGTATCTTGTTTCCTGGAACTGCAGAGGTGGAATCAAGACCTGTAGTGTTTTAATTGATAGTGAAAGATAGCCAGAAGTGGCATTTTAACATGAATAAGGTTACTAGGCTTGTGAAAGTACTGCATCAAAAGAGCACACATAGGATCTCACTACTTGCAACATCTGGTAGCGTCACTCAATGACTCATGGACTTTAGGATACATGTATGCAGTAATAAATAGATCAGTTATGTAATAAGGCAGTGTGTTGAACATGCATTCATCTTGTGGACTTGAACACCACAGAGAGAGATACATGATATCATACACATTCATTAAGAACAAGTATTTTTGTTTGTTTTTCTGTGTTTGTTTTTCAAGGCTATCCAGGTAAACTCTTCCAGAGCATTTTCTTCTTGAGAAAGAGTGGTCCTCTAAGTCTGGTCACTTTTCCTCTCCCTTATCAAGAGATGATGACTGTCTTTAAGGAAAAATAAAAGCTGCAGAGGATTGCCTAGTTTTTTTTCCCCTCTGTTTTGGTTGCATCATTCTACATATGTCATTTAAAGAGCAGTATTTGATGCAGCCAGATGCTGAATCCTCAGGAGGTTCCAGACATTTCCAGGTAACTCTGTAGTTTACGGACTGTGGTTTTGTCCAGTGAACAAAGATCAAAGTCAAAGGTTGTATTTGTGATGTGAAAATGTCCAGTTTCTTCAATAAGATTTACTATCTGAAACAAAAGAAAAGATGCAGTTGAAAATTCCAGTCTTACATGCCTACTGAACATATTAACATGCCACCAAGTATCATGAAAGGCCTCAAACGAGCCCAATTGCCCCAATACTTGCACATTAAACCACTAACCCTTCCTTTCTAACACGCACTATTGTCCAAACTACAGTATCTCAATTGGTCGGGTTTTTTTTTAAATCATCATCGACCATAATGTCAAACATTTACTGTGTGCATAGCTGCTAAGCAGGTTACATTAGGAAATAATTGGCATGAGCCTTTCTGCAAGCAAGGGAAAGAAATAAATTCTTCCAGAGTCTACTCCATATCAAACAAAAAATACATCTAAGAGCTCTCACATGAACTGTTAGTTCATGTACTAGCAGTTATTTCTTGAGTAACAGACTTAAATGTAATTTTTTAGCTAGATCAATCCTGAAAAGACTCCTAGCAATGGCATAACTTCACTTCTTCTTGTGACTATTTAATCTATAATCATAAGTTTCATTAGAACAGGAAACAGAAGAGCTGTTTGGAGTTCTTGAAAAGAATGGAGACTAAAACATCTCTCCTATAAGCAAAGGCTCACAGAGCTGCGACTCTTCAGTCTGGAGAAGAGAAGGCTCAGAGCAGATTTTGTCAGTGTGTACAAATACCTAAAGGGAGAGTGTAAAGAATACAGAGCCAGGTTCCTTCCAGTGGTACACAGTGACAGGACCTGGGCCAGTGGACACCAACTGAAGCACAGGAGGTTCCTTCTGAACAGGTGACACCTTTTTCCTGTGAGGGTGACCAAGCACTGGTACAGGTTGTCTAGGGCAGTTGTGGGGTCTCCATCCTTGGAGATATTCCAAAGTCATATGACATAGTCCTGGGTAGCTGGCTCTACATGTCCCTGTGACCTCCAGAGATCCCTTCTAACCTCAACCATTCTATGATTCTGTGAAATCCACAGTACCTATCTAACTTGTGTCTTTCTCTAGTAACATTTTTAGTCTCTGAATTGTAGTCTACATTTTTAAAGAATCATCATACTCATACTGAATTGCTGTAAAAAGTAACTCCAGATATGTTAAGCTCTAGGATGTCCACCTACCTAGGAAAAAAACAATAAGCATCTTGAAAAGCCAAAGCATTATTTGTCAGAGAGGACTATCACAGTGCCAACACACTACAGCTATGAATGAGCCCAAGAGAGCAAATCAAAAGGCAGCCCATCCTGAAGTGGGCCTCTGGGTAGTGTCATGGACTAACACAACATTGCTGCTCTTCTCAGTCTTTCCGACCATCCCTTGTGCAGTGTTCAGGTTGGACTCAATGTCCTGTTTGAAACCTTCAACTTGAAACCCATTTAGTTCTTGGGCTTCCACATATACCTCCACCGAAACACTACTACATTCCTTAATTGTTTTGAGCTTTGTTACTGTGACAGTAATTCCTTTTCCACAGCTGGAGGAGATACAGATGTATGCACGTTATGTCTTACAGAGTATACCTTAAAACGACAAATCTGGTAGGGTTACACTAACTTGACAAAGAACAATGAATTTAAACTAAATATTCTGTAATTTTCCATTCTGCATTTCATTATATAAATAGGTATTTTTTCTTCTCAGAGCACAAAAGTAAAGACTATGTTGATGATAAATAAAATAACTTCATGTGTATTGTCAGGCATGGAATGACCTGGCCCAGGATAGATTAAACAGAACGGAAATAAGACAAACTAATAAAAGGAAAATGCCTATTACAGTAAAAATCTCCCTTTTCAACCACCTCCTATTTTTCCAAGTTGGAAGAATAAAAATAAAATCTGTTTAATTTGGTTTGCAGCTGTCCAAAATTCTGCGTTTATTAACACTCCATTTAAATCTGTGCCTCTTGTTTGCAATTTTTTTCCATATGGGAATTTTTAATCTAAAATGACCAGCTTTATTTGTCCACTTATTGATTCCCAGATTCTTGTAACACTTTTCCACCTCCTACTGTTCTGCAATTGATGTCAGAGAAAAAAAAAATCAAATGAGACAGAATTGACTGTTAGCAGAAGAAAACTTTGATATGTATTGTCATTTTCATTTCTGGCACTCTCTTGAGCCTCATCTAAGAGGGAAGCTAAGGTAAGGAGTCAATCCAACCTCCTTTCGTAAAATTTGGAATCTAATCTCAGGCTTGGTCTCTGAATATCAACTGTGTGACAAATAAATGGCTGCACAAGAAGTCTACAGAAACTGAGGCCAGGAAGATTTAGCTATTTTGAATAATTCTAACACTTCCTTGTGTTACTGTGGAAGAACACCACCCCTCACAACCCCCACTGCAATATACCTGATTTTAGAAATATAGATTACACAAAAGTGCTAGCATATGTATTTTTAAGCTGCACTGCATATTTTAAGAAATGGATAAGGACTTTTACTGATTAAGTTCTGCTTTGGGCTTTTAAGCTCTAGGTCAAGGGAAATATAAACATTTTAAACATATCCCTCATTCCAGCCCTCAAGAAATACAGTCACTATGTCTGGGCACCTGGTAAATTAGACCGAAAGGAACCCGAAAGGTTTTAATGGATGTACCAACATGTATCAAGATAAACCCAGAGTGCTCAATGAAAAACACTTGCCTGTGTGCCAGTCAATGAGGAATTCATGACTTACAGTATTAGCATACGCATCCTTGTGCTATTGAGAAATATTTCAAAAAGAATAAAAGGTTGAGACTAGTTGCTAGGAAGTCTGACAGTTCTAACATTAAAAACACAGCATTAAAATGTTTTATTTGGAGAGCTCAGGCTGCAAAGAACAAAAATATCTCATTTGTTACTGCTGTAGTAAGCTTTGCTTTTCTGCTGTAGATTACATCTCTGTTTACCTAATGTCTCTCCAGCTCAGTTTCATCATTATCCATCATAGTATAACTATTTATCAGCCTTTAAACAAGAAAATGAGTGTGTTTATATAAGGAAGCCAAAGTGCAACTAATGACATAGTCATTTTTCAATTTATGGAGAGGTTTAGGCCATGTGATAGTTTCCAGACCCCCAAGTTGCCCCTGGCAGAAAATTCTCAGAAGATAGTTGCCATCTGAAGTTAAGCACCTTGTGGACATAAGCAATGTAATTTTCAGCCATGCTGTGTACTCTCAATTTCTTCCTTATGTCTGTGCTGCTTAGTGCACAGGGTTCCAGATTTTTCACGAGCTGAAGATATGACTTCTGATGCTTTAAAATAAGAGGCAAAGTCTTACCAAAAATGTTGTTGCATTTCACAGGGTCACATTAACATTATCTGCACTGAAGTTGCAGTTAGGAACACAGCTTTAGTCAGTCAAATTTGAATATATTAGACATGCAGCATTAATATTTGATGGCAGACTCAATTATCCTATTAACTTAAAAATCACGAAGTTAAAAAAAAGCCTAGCCACTATAAATTCCAATGTCTCTTTACAGTGAAAGAGGTGGGAGAGATCTTTGTTTTTAAAATGTAACTTCAGACCAGTTTCTGTCTTGCCATGGTCCAACAGTCATATAGAAATTGCTCAGGTAATTTTCACAGGATTAATTCCTTGGTCAAATATTCTTTTTCAGGTCTTCTCCCTCTCAGGCAATTCTTATATATCTGTAAGTAGTATTTTATATCAGAATTATTTTGCTATAATTCTAGGCACTTGCAGCACAGTATCACATCTCTCCTTGCCTTCTCCCTTTCTCAGTTTCCTTTAACAAAGTGTCTCAAAGAAAAATGCCTCTCTTGGAAGAAAGCCACATTCTCAAACAGATCCATTTTTCTCATTTCCAATTTGGCTGCATTCCTGTGTGTTATCATGCCTATGGACTTAACAACTGAGATTGCAAAAAACAACAACAACAAAAAAAGCCCTTTTCATGTCCCACAGCGTAAGTTTCAAAAGCCTGTGCTTTTTACATTATCAATGCCTTCATTGTTCTTTTGCAAGTCCTTTCTCTAAAAATTCTTTCGAAGCCTGTGGGTAGCAGACTTTGATATGTGCAAAAGACAATTACCTGCCCTAACATAAACTAGAGAGATGACAACCACCATTCAGTAACACACAACTCCACCACCACCACCTTTAACACTCTTGCAGCTGTCTACAATTTTCTGTTGCATATTTTTGCACTTGATCCCTCTTCTTATGCAGTAACCACCATCCCTTTCTGCAGTTTTGCCCCTTGCTCTCCTGATCTTTGTACTTCCTATAGTCTCTCCTTGACCTTTATACTTCCTGTAGTCTCTATATACTTGTATTTCTCAATCTAGAAGTTTCACATTCATTCCTAAAAACTTTCTCAGCTCTGTACCTTTTTAATTTCTGTGCACCCTGGAAGTATTTTACATTAACTACATAGCTGCAAAGCAGTAAAGACATTTAAGATGGGATGACAGTTAATTTGCAATGCAAAGAAGAACTGATTTTCTGCAAGTTATCTATTCAGTATTGTGAAGATATTTCTGTAAACTGATAAAATCATAGGAATTATTGAATTAAGGGATTAAAGGTTTTAAAACTAAGTTGTATTTTGTTTTATAGCAGCATAGACCATTTGCTAGTGCAGACTGGCTAACAGATAACTGGTAACTTGGCTCTTCCACTCAGTTCTGTAGGTCTCTGTAGCCATTATCAGCTGTTGCTACAGAACTGAACTACTGTTGCAACCTGCAGTCTGGTCATAAATCCAGCTTTACTGGGGCTGTACTGACAGCCTGCATATGCTCTAAACCAAGGGAAACAATCTGCAAGAACAACTCCCCCCAAGAAACAAGGCAACACCAATTCTACATGAAACTTTCTTAATCTGAGTAATAATATATAAGTAATCATAGATTAAAGTATTAAAATTACTCACTCTTAATGCATTAAAATGCCTCACTCTTAATGCAAGTTTTGAGGCAGAGTTGGTGAAAGAATCCTTTTTCCGGTTTCATAAATACTCTCAAGAAGAAAAAAAAAAGGTCTATTTTAAAATGCCCAAGAATATACTGCTCTTTTTAATTTTCATCTTTTCTTTTAGCTGCTCCAGGCTTATCCTGTCCGAATTTTAAAAGCTCCAAGGATGGAGTACAGCCTCTCCAGGACTCTCTATTCCACTTTTAGACTTACCTAACGTGGGAAAAAAAAAGGTTTCTTGCTTGTTTTTATATTCGCTTTGCATAAAAGATTTTGCAGTTGATTTTCTTTTTCAAAGTTTCACATGAAGCTGACAAAGCAGCCCCAGTGAAAGCTTGGTTTATGGTTGAGCTGCACAGGCTGGGACAGTTGTTCAGTTCTGTACCGACAGCTGGTAACAGTGTAATACTAGCTACAGAGGCCTGCCAGAAGCAACGCCATTTTTAAGAATTATGAATAACGTGAAGTGGATCGAGTGTTGCAATTGCTACCTTTTAGCCTCATGCACAATAATTTCCCAATGTAGATAAACATTTGACTCTGCCACCGTTCTGAACGCATGCTTTGGTTCCCTTGGAAACTTGGGAGTCAACAGTAGATTAAATATGAAGGATAACCAATATGCATCACTGTGTGTTGTAACACAAAATATGACAAAGTTATTGGAATTCATCTTTAATTAAGAATATCCTTAACCAAGGTCTTCCTTTTCACTGACCTCTCAACAGTTTTCACATCTTTACTCACAATATTGAGCCTGAACTAATAAACAGATTAGTGGTGGGACTTGCGAAATACTGTTACCACACTCTGCTGAGAAATTTGACATGTGATTGCAATCATTTAGAAGTGGTAAAAATTTCCCTCTTTACAACATCTCCACAACTGGCACATAATTGTGCTAAACATAATAAAACCATCTGTGCTACAATTACATCTGCTTTGTTCACAGTGCTTATTCTTCACAATCTGTAATCCAATAGTACCTGACAATGGCACCCAAAACCAAGAATAGTTCTTACTATTGGATAACCTTTCAATACATTTTGAGCCTTTTAGGTTTCTACATTTTCATATTTTACTTGTTCCGTGACTTCAGAAGATTCACTGAATATATTATGCCCTTCCTTAAAGTGGATTAGACTTTGAATTCCATGTTTTCTGCCTGCCATATTAAAAACCACTTTAACAGTTTCTGAGAAAAGGCTGGTCATTTTCAGGAAAAAAGCAACAAGATTTTTACCAAGTCACAGCTGTATCCATTCTCCCATCCTGTTTTAATAATTATTAACACGGTATGCTAAGAAACATAACAATGAATTGGTGAAAAATTTAGCTCAGACAGGCATTTTTTTAAAATTTGTTTTTTAGTGTGAATTTAAAGTATGTGTAAGCTTCTATGGATTATACAGGCTTGAAGGCTATTAAACCTGATAACAGAGTTTTAGATGAAGGCAAAAAAAAATAGATGTGACTTTATTATTTCAATGAGCATGCTGTGATATCGCATGAGAGTGCTCCTCACCTGCTGCAGTACATGTCTCTCTCTCAATGTCATTAATCTTCTGTGGAGCTCTACCAGTTCATCGAGATATGCCTAGAAACAAATCCCCCCCATAAACAACTTGTTAATTAAGTCACAGCTATGTATTTCACAAACTTCAGGTGTCTTCAAAACCAATACAAGTGGAGATGTTATTTTCAATCTTAGAATGTCAGAATACCCTGAGTTGGACAGGACTCACAAGGATCATCGAGTCCAACTCCTGGCCCTGCACAGAACCATCCCCAAGAGTCACACCATGTGCCTGAGAGTATCATCCAAATGCCTCTTGAACTCTGGCAGGCTTGGTGCTGTGACCACTTCCCTGGGGAGCCTGTTCCAGTGCCCAACAACCTTCTGGGTGAAGAACCTTTTCCTAACATCCAATCTAAACTTCTCCTGAAACAGCTTCAGGTCACATTCCCTCAGATCCTGTCACTGGTCACCAAAGAGATCAGTGCCTGCCCCTCCGCTTCCCCTTGTAAGGAAGCTGTAGATTGAGATGGGGTCTCCCCTCAGCCTGTTCTCCAGGCTGAATAAGTCAAGTGACCTCAGCCACTCCTCATTTGGTTTCCCCTCAAAGCCCTTCACCATCTTCACTGCCCTCCTTTGGACGCTTTCTAATAGCTTTAGATCCTTCTTGTATTGTGGCACCCAAAACTGCAAAAAGGACCTGAAGTAAGACCAAGCTCTTCTTTGAGCTGTATTTTCTTATTTAGAAGTCTGGTTTTCTCTAGCTTAATGCAACCCAAGTACAAGTTCTTGTGGTTTTTTGATAAAAAACCTGACAAAAATCAGATGGTCATTTACTGTAGAAGATAATATATATATATATATATCTGTACTGCGCCAAAAGGCATCAAAAGACTGCGGATGCCAAAACAGTATCTTTGAAATATCTCCCACCTTGTGATGTAAGAACAAAACCCAAATCACAATGAAATCCCTCGTTCTCTCTAAAGCTATGTAATTATTTCTTTTGTGTCAACAGGAAGATATAAGGGGAGAGGGATTAAGCAAGATTAATTAAATGGTAAATTCCACTGCTTCCCTAATGGAATGTCAAACACATCCCACCTCTCCACCCAATTATCAACTTTCTCCTTCAGCCTGAGCCATCAAAAAACTTTTTTTTGCTTTTAAGGAGAAAGAGATATGGCATTCAACTTAAAAATTCTAAAAGCATATGGATCAGAGCACTAAAAATCTAGTTGCAGATAATGCAACTTTCATCTCTTTCGTTGTGTTATCGCTAAGTCTTCACTAATACCAGTAAAATACAAACCTTCAGAGGAACTTGTCCACAGTGGGCAATTGTGTTATGTTCACTCATATAAAGACTTAGAGCTCTTGCCCACAGCCAGCTGACATGTTTTTAAACAAAACTGTCTTGCTCAGTGTTAAATTAACAGTTGCTTCATATCATTCTAGTTAACATGCTAAAACTGTTTTTGCCACTTCCTAATGCACAGCCTTCAGAAAGGATTCTGGAAAATACATAGTTGGTTTTTTGTTTTTTCGTAGTTGATTGATATATTGGCTAGGAATATGTCTGTGAATTCTCATCTACAAAAATTATCACTTCCTCTGTGAAGCACAGTACAAACTTATCGGGGAGAGTAGATAAAATAAATAATAGATAGTAGATTCCCAACTGGTGACATCTGCCAAACCACATGTACTGAAAAGAAGGAAAAAAAATTCAAAATATGACAGAAGAAGAAAGAATTGCAGAAAAAAAATGGAGGGAAAGATCTGCACCTAAAAGAACACAAAGTCAAGATGTACTTAGGTTTTCATTCTCTAACAAAGATTGGTGTCTAGTAAATGCATTAGTATCATATTCTGAAGCAGTTTATTGTTATCTCTTATTTACCTTATCACAATCCCCATTCTTTATTTGTTTGTCAGGTTTGTTTTGCTTTATTGGACTTTTCACTTCTAAAATCTGGAAAAGAATGAAAATCCCGTAAAAATTAAATGCATTATTGGATACAATTACAAATGGAAAATTCTGCTATTGGTTAATAATACAAACTCAAAACTGAGTTCTTCATTCTTTAATCCATATAAACTACTCATATTTTTCAGAATAAAAAGTAACTTACAGCAGAAAACGATGAGCTGTTGGAACAAAGTGGCAGTGATATTGTTAATCCTTAAAAGAATTAATTTCATTAAGCCTTCATTAAGGAAGGCTTCCATTAATTTCACTTAAAGCCTTCCTAACACTTTTTTTTTTATCCTTTTCATGCTGGTAGGATAAGAGTATTTTGCAGATACAAAATGATGCTGAGAGTCTTCCCAGTGCTTTCGAAATATCACACGAGCAGTGTACTTTTCCTGTTTTTTTCTCCAATGCTATCTCTTTTCTTTCACAATAGAGTTTGAAACAATCTTTGAAATGATCACGAGTTGTAACTGAAAAAGAAAGTGATTGAGAGCAATTTCTTTTGCACTTACATAGTACCCTTCCTTCAATGCCATTCAAACCCATTTACTATCACACATACAAATCTAGAATATTTCATTTGCTAGTGAACCACAGTCAAGAAGAGTATATCAATAAGCAGCAAGACACCATGCTTAATAGGACTAAAGGGAGGAATATTTTGGGGGAAAAGAACTGTTGATTGTTCTTCCATTTTTTCCACACAGAACACATTTTTTGAAGTTAAAAATAAAAAAACACCATGTCATTCCTCACCTGGAATATAACTAGTTCTTCTGAAGAACATCAAAGAAAACTAAATAATCACAGATGATGGGAGATTATGTTTCACATTTCATTGTGAGACTAACATCACTAGCATGATTAACTCGAAATCCACACTAAACAGTCATAACACAGAATAAAACGCAGAATTAAAACAAGGAAATAAGCCTGTAAAAAACAAGTCTTCTACAAGCCTGTAAAAAACAAGCCTCATTGACAATTTTCCCAAGTCTCTCTCTCATTTCTACTTCCCTTGGTAAAAATGACTAAATTACATATATGCTTCCCGGGTGACCAGCATCATAAGAATTACAGCAGGCAGGCAGCTATTTCCCCATAGAGAGAGTGTGACTGCAGATCTGAGTTAATCTTACATAAAGAGTTATTTAGCCAAGAGTGATCAGAAATCAAAACTTACATTTTTAAAGAAAAATCCCAGTTCTTCTATTCAACACCCCCCTGGGGTTACTGCTGTTTAGGCCAGTGAATGAAAAGTCTTGTTTTTAAAAAAAAAACGCAGACCTCTAGTCATGAATCCAGTAACTGTTAGATGCTTTTATTGTTTTTAGAGGAAGAAAATTCTTGGTTTCAAATAGAACCCTAGCAAGAACATAGTATATTTGAAAAAGTTGCTTCCTTACAGTGCTCTAGATGTGTAGTTTGAAATCTAATATCTTAAGCACTCTTGTTTAGATGAGATACAGTACTAATCACATCTGAGGAAGCTTATACAAATACTAATTCTATCTTAGCTCTTTGGTTCTATGAATGAACTTAGTCAACAAAAGTTGACTAAGCATCATAATTTCATCAGTAAAACCCATCATCCTGGTAAGTAGCATTACACTATCAAGCAGAGGGTTAAAATGTGGCTAAAATGGTCCATACAACTTGAATTCTCACAATGACTCCCTAAATTTCTGATTTTCATCTTATTTACAAAATTCAGCCTAAGTATAGAAATGGAAGAAGGTATGTAACATTCAGTTTTGGCTGGCACACAGCTGTTGTTCAGTGTGTCTAAATGCGCAGGTAGACCTTCTCTTATATCACCAAAAGGCAAAGGAACATGAAAGATATAACTGAGTGGGCTGCCAATATTGAGACTTATAATCACTTAACAATTACATTGCCTCTGTAGAAGTTAGTCTTCATTAAACAACAAGTCACAGATAAGTGTTTTATTTTTCTTGTGTTTATGAGCCCAGTACATGAAATATTCTTCATCCTTATAGTTAGCTTTTTATTTTACCCCAAAAGACTCTCTCAAAAACTTGTAACTTCTGTACAGATAACTTAGAAAAGTCTACAATGTTTCTGGTAGATAATAATATTATTTTCTGGACAATGGAATCACCTTCTTTCTTTGCACAAAGTACTTCCTAGCTTTTTTTTCTTTTTTTCTACAGTGTATTTAAACTTAAATAACACGAATAATAATATTTGGGTTTGCTCTATAGCTTGTATTGGAAATCTTAATAGAAAAACAAGGACAAGTAAATAATATCTGCCAGATAATTAAAGCAGTTAATCAAAGAAATATAGAAAAGTCTCATCCATGAAACTCACCATCTAAATCACAAACTTTTGCTAATACAGGTAGACACTATTCTAACTATATCAAAACTGTAAGCAGCCATTTATTGCCAGTAAGTGTCATAACTGCTTTGTGTACGATATAACTGACACTGGGAATGTATTATCGCTTGTAACTTGTATTTTATTTTATAAAAAATGTAAGCTTTTATGTTTAATTTTTATATTTAGAGAGCCTTACTTTATGGTGGCTGAGGGCGAGGCAGCATCCCAGAAGCATTTTGTAACTCTAGGTAATTTGATTCTTTTCTTTGAAAAACAGAACTACCTTATGTTCCTACCTCAAAATAACTGTTAGCTCTTACAAATCTGGAACAAGTACTCTAGTGTGAAGTAAAAACTATTGTGTCTGCTAATGGAGTAAAAAATATTGTATCTCCTAGATAAGCACTGGTGGGGGAGAGGGCATGAGACGAACGAATAAACTCCTGAGTTTGATGTGAACTGTGTCTACTGCTAATACAAACCCCAACTGTATTTTTGAATTCTGACTTTACCTGGCTGTTGTTGGTTTTCAGTAAAGGTGGTGCTGGTTCATGACGTAGCGGTGAGGAAGCTGAACTGCTATCACTGTCACTGCCATCACTCAGACTAACCCTATGAAAAAGAAGAGCCAAAGTATTACACCTGCAGACAAAGGGCTGTCAATAGGGTGAACCAAGCTTGTATTTTGAGGTATGGACTTAAAATGACCAATCTCTTGCTAAGCAAGCCATCAAGGTCACATGGAAGACAGGCATCTGAGCAGGGCTGCACTCTGGAAAAAGCTCGGTGTAGCACAAAGAAGGAGGCTGCCTGCCTGCACTTGTTGAGATGAAGTGTCCAGTTAACACAGCAGCCAATGTTACAAAAATGGATGAACAGCTACAGCATTATACTGCTGCTCCCAACAGAGTGAGTCCCTATCTCAGTTCACAGCCATGTGGAGGAAGGAAAGTGGTTTTTAGAGATACCCTTCTGCTCCTCTAAAAGTTTTATGAACAGCTGTGCTTCCCACTTGAACAAGTGTTTTACTGAGAAGTTCCTTGTTTATTGTCATAAGTAACACATTTTTTCCTGGCTAAAATTTAAAATCTTAGCATCTCAGGAGAGGCCACATGAAAAAGCCCAGCTCCTCATCAGTTTCACCCTTCATTTACTTAGGAACAATAGACAATACTTTTTCGATGAGGGAGAAGGAGTTATTTGGGATAAAAAGAAGTTAGAGAAACATAAGCCTTAAGATTTCATTTAAAAACTGAAACAAAATCTCCACACATGGAGACAAGTTGAGCTTGAAACAATCCTTTACACAATCACTGACACAACAAGTTCTCAAACTGCTAGTCATCTTGGTCTTTTGCTCCTTGATTCCATGTGCTACCGTACACCAGGGAAGCAGCTGACATTTATTAACGCTTTCCTATTACCTTCCCATTTAAACAGTAGCTGACACTGGCACTCAGGTGCTATGCACTAACAGCAAAACCCTCTGAATCAGATAAAGAACCTAATATGAAAAGTGTTTAAGAGACCGTTTCAGGCTTTCCATAACCTTCAACACCATTTGGATGGAGCTTCAAGCTACCCGAAGAACAGATAACTTCTGGAAAGCCTTCTGAAGGTTGCAGCAAGGATGCAAAAGCTTTTTTAAAAAAATTAATTTCTGTGACAGATGCTTGTTTTACCTTCTGATGCACTTTTATTCATTATCTACTGCATGCAGCATAGAAATTACTTGAAATTCAAATTTCATTGATTCTGATTCAATTTAACAACCTAATCTAAAACTAGTAAGCAGAGAGGTCTTGAAAATGAGACTTTGTACAGAATAGTTTATCCAAAAACTGAAGGACTTAATTTTCTCTAATTTATGCCAGAAAGTAATGATGACTTCTCCCTTCAAGTCACAATCACATGAAATCCAGTAAAGTCAAATAAGGATCATTGTAACCATATTGAGTAATACAGAAAGAGTTTGTATCGGGAATGGCTAATTTTGTTAGCTTTTAGAAGCTGCTGCTTTAAAAAAAGTCTAAATTTTCTACACGTTTGCTACTTAGCAGTCTTTGAGAACAGTAGACCTCACTTCATTACTAACAAGCGCTACATGTCTTGGCCACCAGGCTACTTGCAAACACAAGACACTCACCTGCGACTCTTGCTTCCTCCTTGTGTATTTACAGGTTGTTCCAACTCAGAATCATTGTCCTTCTCATCTGCTTCATCTGATTCATCTTCATTATCATCTGAATGCAGATCTTTCATTATAGACCTCAACAGACCTGAAACAACAGAGACAATAAAATACACTATGAAGTTCATTTTGCAGTGTTTTGGGCAATTCACCCAGTTTTGAAAACTACCCTCCCCACACAGTGTTGAGAGGGGAGAGTCTTAAACATTAAGCATATGAAGTGATGCACTGGGGGCTTATGCTGCAGGGAGTTAGCCATGAATCATTTACTCACATGAGCAACTCAGTCAGCTTCAACAGACTTACTCATGACAGTGGAGGGACTCATATGTTCAAGTGTTTGAACAATTTGCTCCCTGGACTGTAGCTAAAGTAAGTAAAATACTGTCATGACAGGAGAAATTGACTTTTACTGTATTATTGCTAGAAGTATGCTACTTTTCCATTGCTGGGGTTTAGTATTTTTTGTTTTGTCTATTATATATGTGAGTAAAGATCTACAGGGGTATATTGATCAGCAGTGGTACATTTGTTAGATTAATTCATGTGTTGAGAAGTTGGATCTAACAAATCATTTTGACTAACTCATACTGGCCAAGGTAGTCTTTGTCTTCTTTATATATTTAGCTTTAACTGTTCCTGTTATTTCAGGATTAATTTCAAGTTGAGTAAGCACTTTGCCTATGTTGATATGTACTAAGTACATTAATCCCACTCGACATCATGTTATCACTTTTCCTGAATTAACAAGAGGTACAAAGCTTGAGTTGCTCACAAAACTGCATTAAACTCAGTTTGGGTTTTGATTTTTACTCTGTTTTGCTGTAAGAGACAGTTACAGAAAGAGGAATATGTTTAATAGATCTGTGAAATGTAAAACTACAGCTGCTTGAAATAAGAATAGAAAAAAGCATATTAGAAGAGGGAAGGAAGCAAGACTGGTGCCACATTTAACTCTAAAGTACTGCTCATCTGAGACACGAAGCAGCAAGTAAAAGCACCAGTGATGGCTATAGGAACAGCAATTACTATTACAGTTGTGTAATTCCTTCAGCCTAAGAAACACAAAGTATTAACATGAACAAGACAAGCCTCCAAGATGAAGCTCTCAACTTCCTATTTGCTTATGGGGAAACTGAGTCAAGAAGTGTCCTCCCTGGTCACTGTCAGCAGAGAAGGCAGATTTGTCAGTCAGTGCCATACTCATGACAGGGACTCATGGAAGGAACAGCTTTATGGACTATTCCAGACCTAGCAAGGTTCAGGTGATAGGCATTTTGACTAGTTTTGTACAAGTGATTTCAAAGCCAATGTTGAGAATGTTTTAGCACTAAGGTTGCACTAGAACTTTTGTAAATTGGCACAGTTTGGGCAGAAAACAGTTTCTCTGTTTTCACACCCTAGGGAAGTAAACCTGATGGTGTTGATAAGCAAACTCCTGGTTAACCAGACATTTGACTAGGTGACAATGGAAGGAGAGCTATATAGAAGTGCTTCTTGTCCATGCACCCACTGCTGATCTGTAGAAGTATAAATTTTTAGGTATTTTCTTTCTAGCATTGGTTGCAATGTCACTGTTAACTTTCTGTCCTTGTGAACAGTTACTTTAAAATTCCATAGCAACCTTTTTAAGGGTCTGAAAAGTTGTTACTTCCTAAAGGGTCAGAATAGTTAAGGAGAAACTGAAAGTTAATTGCTGCCCATTAGTTGCCCTTGGTAAGGAAAAAGAAATATTAGAATAAGCCCCAATGACAGAAGAACTTGGAAGAACCTTAGGTTAGCCCACTGCTTATGCAAAAAGAGGTGAAAAAAGTTCATGCTGTGGTTTTTTGACACTTGAGCGAGTGCCGGAGTCTGAATCAACAGAAAAAGAGAAACAGCCCTAACAAGTAACTTCTAGTTATGGGGAAAAGTATGGCTTTTTACCAGAGCACAACATATGGTGTCAACATGCCAGGGTACACCCAGTATGTCATTCCTTTGATATACAAATGCATGGCCTGGGCAATGAACATGTTTAGTTAACTGGAGTTTCTGGAACTCCCAGAAAGAAGCAGTAATCACTGTTTACTGTGGCATGATAGAAAAGATGTATATACCCCTTGCTCTTCAGAGCTGTTCACATCAGAGGACAAATCTCCCCTCTGTTCCAGAGAAGGTATAAAGAACTGAAAGACAACCTGCAATACCTCTTATATATGAACAGAAGAGATGGATGGGACCAGTCTGCTTAGAAGAAAAAACTAAGTCAAAAGGTTTTTGCCCAACATAAGAAAACAGACACAGAAATGGGTATGCAAATTTTTTGTCTTGTAATGGACAGTTCACATCACTAAGGCAGTTTTCATGAGAATGAAAATGGGGTTTCAGAAGTGTATCTCTTTATCCCTAGATAAAAATCAACTGCCTGAAGCCAGTCAACCACAGCTCACTTTAGCTCTTGCTTTCTTTCACGCAGAGTAACACTGCCAGAAAACATTAGATGTTTTTTTGCTAGAAAACATTAGAAAATCAGTACCAGTGACCTACAGAAAGGCAATAGGACAGAGATGCATCATGCATAGATATATTTAAAAACAGTCTGCCTGAAGCACTAATGTATTGTCATAATCTTAAATCAAGTCTACCACTGAGGAATATAAATGGATAAAACAGAAGACAATTTTGTTCAGTCAAAGGCTGCTTTTTTAATGCTCCTTATCCAAACAACAAAACAAAAGCTCATTAAGAATGTATCAGTTGTACAATCTTATAAACCCAGGGAAAGAAGCCAAGCAGGAACTAAGTAGTTTAATAGATCATGTAGAATGAATCTCAACTTATTTACAGAAAACATGCCTTGGCCAGGTCTCCAGGAAGAAAAATGCATTCTTTACTGAGTTCCAAGTAAACTGAAATTATTAGCCAAAAAATGAAAACGCAAACTTAAAGTCTAACCCTCATCCTTCCCTGCCACATATCTAAAGTAAATACTCTATGCTCTTACTTTCCAATGCTATGGGAAGACCACGGCCCTTCAAAGGGGTTGATGTACACAAATTAATGGATTTCCATGGGCTTCCCGTGGCAAGCCACACACTTCCAGAGCTTCAGATAAAGCCAGGTGCCATGATAACGAACTCTGCAGAAGGACAACTCAGAAACAGAAGCTCTTTTGAGTTTACCATCTGTTAAGTGACTGTCATGTATTTAATCCTTAAAAACAAACAATCCTTACGTCCTTTTCTCAGATACCAGTTTCTCCTCTTTTATTTTGCCCTTCGCTACATCTGAAAACAACATGAGAAAAAGATTTAAATCAAAACTGTAGCCAGTTCAGGCAATGAAAGGCAGAAGAAAAGCGGTAATGAGATGCCACCAGTTCTGTTTTTATTAGCCCCTTCATTTCACACATTCCTTTCAATTCTTTTTCCTCTATTGGTACCTTGTTGTCTGCTGTTTTGAGATGGTGTAAAACTGGAACTGGAACTGGAGCTGGAACTGGTAGGACTCGGCTGTTCAGACTTCAAAGGGAAAGAAAAAAGAGAAAATAAATAACATTTTTAGAAACATTTTTTTGCCTAAAACTCTTACTGTTAGTTACTGCCTAAAGCATTTGATCAAGAAAAAAGAACTGTGGAACAGAATAATGCTTAAAATATCTTTATTTCAGGTGTCAGTGAGGTAAACATTGTGAGAATTGCTCTTGCACTCACCATACATACACACTAATATATCATGTTTAGTTCTTTACTAAAGCCTAACAAGAAGTTCTCATTGCCTTGTTTGAAATGCTATAAACCACAAGATTCTAAATGAGTTTATAATAGACCTAAGGCATCTCTGTCCTTGTCATACTGTAGATGCAACATTGTCCAAATTACCAGTGATTGGGTAGAACCAAAAAACAGAAGACCTGAGCAGACCACACTAAATGCCAGAAAATCTCAGACAGTTTTCTTTTCTCTTCCTTAGAAAATAAGTCTTAAGATACGGATTCGAAATAAGCTTTTCTGCTGTTATCAGATTTCTGCTAATCCTAACACTTTCCATATGTATTAAAACCCTATAGATTACAGATTGTAACAGTGATTGAACCAGAAGGATTGCCTTGTTAAAAGAGAAATTATCTAGAATTTACCAGTTGCAAAAAACTAAATTTTTAAAAGAGTTATTGAAATAAGTATATATCATTTAACAAACAGTACTATACATTCTTTTTCAACTGCTGTTTAAAATGTGTACCTTTCTCTCTAAAATTGATGAGAAAGACCTATTGCTTCATCTAAAAATTCTGTATAATTTTTCTCACAGAGGTTATGGTTTATGAGGATAGTATTGAAGAGTCTTGCTTCCTGCTGCCAGGTTGCATGTCTCCATATTCCTTTTTGCTGTTTCTTTGACTCAGCAGCTTGAAGTGTGTGGGTGTTGGTACATACTTGCACACTATTGCAAAATACAACTCTGGTATGTTGGTAGAGGGGATGCTAACAGAGTACATAAAAAAAGAAAAAAGTGGCCATACAGAAAGAATAGTGAAAATCAGATTAGGAAGTAATTGTCTAAACATATACTATTGAAACCTGCTTACACTTTAAATTTCATACAACTGTGATGTGTTGTCCAGGCTAACAAACATTTTGTGACTCTCCTTGCCAGTACAATATCCCTCATGATTAAGACAGAACTAAATTTTTCTCAAAAATGACAGCAATAATATCCAGTCTGTAAAACTCAGTTTTCACACAAACAGGCTATCTAAGTTTAACAGTTGCTTTTTCTCCATAAATCAATCTATTGTTGCCCTTCATAATAGAGCAGGCAGATTTACCACCATTTGTTGCCTTTTCTCACCATGAGAGATGTCTATTTGGGCAATAGAATCCTTGAGAAAAACACCATTAACATCTGCTCTCCTTAAATCAACATCAGCTCCAGTTCTCACAGACACAGAGTCAAAATACAAACTTTACCTGACTGTGTGGGTATATACTACTTGAACACAAGTGAGTTAACACTGTGCAAGGAAACCCAACCCAACCAACATGACTCATTTGTCAGTACCCAGAGATTCTTACGTTGTCCACAGCATCAGACTTTTTTGAAAAACACTGCAGCATCACTCGACGCTGCTACAAAACCCAACTAATTTTGAAAGAAACCTTTTTTTCCTTCCTGAATTTCTGTAAAACCATACAAAATTTTTAGCAGTAATTATAATAATATGAAACAGACTGCAGTGATGAAGAACAGGAGTCAATGCAAACTTAAAAGACATCAGCGAACTAAGTTCAGTCTTCCAGATTCAGGCTATTCTTAAAACATCTGTCAATTTCTGCTTTTTGCAGCAAAATTACTAGCTGAGAACTGGTTTCTGTACATGTCCATTAACTGCATTTTTCCTTTATTAATTTCAACATGAACTTTAATAACTGTAAAATCCATCCCCTTAAAAAATAACAAATACTAAAAGACTATCATCTTTGGCTTAAAATACTTTCAAATGCTAAAACTCTAGGAAGCAAAAATCCCATGGGCACAGAGACTATGTCACTATTAAAACTTCACTACTTTTTTTTGAACTAGTTTACTTGAATTGAAAAAGGGGAAAAGACCTGGTCTCATTCACATGAAAATACCAATGAAATTGCTCTGCATTAGAATTTTCTCTCAATATTAACTAACTGAGTCAACATCACGGGAAGGAATGGATATAAATACATATAAAATTGTAGAATATTTGAGAATTCAAACCACAGAAAGTCCCAATGAAACACATATGATCATCCATACACTTTTAAAAAGGTTCCTAATGACTTTTTAAACAATTTACATTATTCCCTTAAAAAGCTCTGTCTGAAAATTTATTCCAAGAAATACAGATCAGCATAAATATGAAAATTGTTAAGCATCAGAAATGAAACCTACATTTTTTGACTTAGAAATCAGGGTGAGAGTGCAACCAGAGGAAATAGTTGCTTTCAACATAAGAATGAATGTTATTTGTAGGAAAAACTTATAGAAAGAACTACAAATATGCCTTCCATATATGAATATGGATTAGTGCCGACAGCACTAGTTAAGAAAGGCTGTCTTTTTTCACTTAGGCAATGTTTTTTGACAGTTTTACAGGCTCTTATCCCAAGGACTTAGGTATTTATGGCCTTACTCACAGGTTCCTAATCACCGAACAGATTTATTTTTTTTTTATGGGTTGAAATTAGCTAAACGGTGTCCTTCGACAAGAAAAGCTTTAAGATAGTGCCAGCAAAAAGCTTCTCTCATATGGCCTTTTTCTGTTTTACCAGTTTTCTCTTCCTACAGGCAGCCTAATGAGAATTTGGGCCCAAACTGGTCATTAGTGCAATGACCCGATATGATTTATTGCATTCTTAGACAGTCTATTTCATTTTAGTGTTCTCACACCGATGCACAGGAGACAGTGGCTTCTTTATTAGGCCTGATTGAGGGATTCTGTGCTTTGAAACAGTTCAGCAAGAAAAGGAACTTTTCTTTGGCTCAAGTTTTCCCTGAAAAGGTACCGTTTTCACCAGCTCTAAATCACTTGGCTTCTGTAATTTCCAAAGTCTTGTCCGTTTTTACAAGTAGTGCAACAACTCTCTCTTGAGCTGCAAACAAGTTTCAGGCAAACTCATCTGTTTATGATACAGGATATAACAGAGCTGTTTCTGTATTATGTCATGGTTGCCCCGATTTGTACAACTTCTTGGGGCTGTCCTGTGCAGGGCCAGGAGCTGGACTTCGATGATCCTTGCGGATCCAGCTCTGGATGTTCTATGATTCTATGACTCTAAAAATAATGCCCATCATTTAAAGCTCCTTAATAATTCTTACATTAAGAAATAGAAGACATCTGTATGTGGGTGACAATGGTTTTTCTTGCCTTCCCCTGAACTGTTCTTAAGGGAACCTTACATATTGCTTCTTGAAATAAACTTTTAAGTGACATAGCAATATCTCATTTCATATCAGCCTGTTTACTTATTTCCTATTTTTAATGCAGAATAGTCTAAAGATTTATGTTTCCATTGCTATAGAATCGCAGAATTAGCCAGGTTGGAAAGGACCTCTGAGATCATCAAGTCCAACCCTCGATCCAACACCGCCATGGTTACTAGACCATGGCACTAAGTGCCACATCCAGTCTCATCTTAAAAACCTCCAGGGACGGAGAATCCACCACTTCCCTGAGCAGCCCATTCCAAGGCCTGATTACCCTTTCTATAAAGAATTTCTTCCTAACATGAAAAGTCTATATACTTGAAACTGCTTATAGCTGAGCACTACTTCCACTTCCACTTTGTCCAAAGTTAGAATTTCAGGGAGGAGGAACATGTTCCCCAAGACAAGCCTTCTTCTCTAACAGGACTCCTACACTTACAACTTTTACTGACATTTAAGTGCCTAGTCACTGACCACTGCCTCAGCTTTTAGTAATCAACCCATCTGCTGCTCACACAAGAGGTTCCCTCTGAACATCAGGAAACACTTTTTCATTGTGAGGATGACCAAGCATGGGCACAGGCTGCCCAGGGCAGTTTTGGCATCTCCCTCCTTAAGAGACATTAAAAAAACATCTAGACAGAGGCCTGGGCAACCCTTTAAGTGGCTCTGCTTGAACAGGGCAGCTAGACTAGATGACCATAAGAGGTCCCTTCCAACCTCAACCAGTCTGTGATTCTTTAAATTTGACACACATTCTTCATTTAACAAATAGTACCCAGAATAGACTCTAAATTAAACTTTGCAACAGTTTTATTTGAACAACTGCACTGGATGAAGCAAGATTTCCATTTCCTTAGAGACTGTCCTACTGAAACATGTACCTATTTTTGAAAGAAAATAATTTTCCTTCTATATTTATGTACACAATTTTTCTTAGCTTTATAAATCAAAAATAGATTTGAGACAATGCTAACAAGAACTCAGAAATACTCAAGACTTAGAGAAGACTCATGTACAGAAGACTGAACTAACACGTGAATAAAAAAGTTCTTTTGCAGTACACTGCACAATACTTTTTCCTTCATTCATCATGGCTGGGCTTCGCGAACGAAGATTTGGGAAGGGCTCTACCCACGTTTGTTACAAGCGCGTTGGTGGCTAAAAAGGCCGATGCGAGACAGACAAGTCCGGCTGCAAAATGCACAGCAGAAAGTCTCCTTAGGTGGTATCGACAAGACACGATTCTTTCTGAGTTGTCTTTTCTCCTCAAGAGTGATCCTGTGTGTGTTCTCAAAGGAGACAGCAGCGTTATAGATACTGTGTCTCCAGGCCTCCCGATTGGAGGCCAGGGTAGACCAGTTAAGATGATCAATGTGGCCGAGGTTGAGGTGTTGTTTCAGGGAGTCTTTGTATCTTTTCCTGACACTGTACAATACAGTTGAAAGACAAAGCACTAGTGAAGGTTGTTAACCTGCAGGGATATTTTTGTTGAAGATACCTTACTGGTAAGAGTGGAAGACACATAGTAAAGTAGGCAAAAAAATACAGGAGAGAAGATTAAGGTTTCTCAAGTAGAACAGCTGAATACTAGAGTTTCCACAGATTTCAAACCTACAAGATGAGTAAACTAAGGATAAAATAAACTAAAAATGTGTATGGTCATGTGAGTATGAACATGCTCCTTAACAAACTGCAAGAGGCAAACTGATGGAAGTTTCCAACAGGTAATCCCAACCAAGAGGAAAGTAGACTGTTCTGAATACATAGGTAATGCTGGCAAAGACAGGCTCATATGAAGGCTTTTCAAAATTGGTACTAAAAACTGTTTTATCTAGACCACATTTCCTGAAATGTGTGAAAAGACATCAATATTTGCAAAGAATTGATTAAGTATGAGCAGCACCACATGGGGAATTTAACAGCTCTGTATTCTATTCAAAGTCAGAATTATATGGGAAAAAGATAGGGCTCACCGATGGAAGAGGAAGATATGCTCAATAAATTACTTGTTTGAAGAATATTGCTTATTTTGTAAGCTCCATTGCATGAAAGGTCTGTGATGACAGAATGGCAACTGTCCCTCTTCTAACCAAATTAGGGGGGTTTTTTAAGCCAAATTAGGCTGACAAGATATTGATTTCCCAAGAGTTTAATTTAACAATTTTTAAACTTTCCCTTTGAGAACTTTCACATATTCTTTATACAAAGCTCTCTTAAGCCAACAAAGGAGAGAAATGTGTTTTAGAAAGAAAGTCTAACCCTCAATTTTAATACTAGATACAAACCAGAAAATTCAGTCTAGGTATTAAAGCCAAGGTGACAGTTGCATTCAACTAATCTACATCTTCTGCTCTAATGGGATTAACAGAAGATAGGTGGTAGTTTTTCTGTCCAGGTCCAAAAGCTGCTGCATTGGAAGGCAATCCTTCCTGATTCCCTTCTCTTGCCCTGTTTTTACTACTGTGCCCTACTTTACATATCAGCACTGAGAAGGGCACATGTTGATGCACTCACAGTTAGTTCCAGAAATTGAACAGTTTGCAGTCACTTTTGGGGCAGCAGGAAGCTGGCTCCTAAATTCTCCCAGATGTGAGGTTCTGATGTTAGAAATTCACACACTCCTATTAATGAAGAAGTAGCTGGAGAACCGTTTACAAGTAAAATTTCTTTATGAGTGTTATTCTGCACTGTGTCTCAGCAGGTACTCACGGACTTCGCAAATTCACCGTAGGTCCTCTCTATTCTTATGTATCTTAAACTCTGTAGAACACTCCTTACACTAAAACTTTACTATGAGGAAGCCTCGTCAAGGTCATACACACCAAGTAAATACAGACCTCAATATATGAAAAACAACAGCTTTTTTTCTGAATTCCTGCTGCAGAATCCCTATGCACTGTCTTTGTTATTGCAGACCACTGACTCCTGAACTTATGTCCCGGAAAATGAAAAAACTGTCCAAACTTTCACCATAAACTACAGAGAGATCTAGTACAGATCTTTGTTGGCCTTGTCAGTTTTATAGCAAGCCTCGCTGCATTTAGTTTTTCCTCAAACTTAACTCCTGGGATTTAAATGATTATGTGAAAATCTCAGCTTTCATTTATTGTACATTCTAGTTCCAGTGAAAAGCTGGACAGAGAAAAATACAAAAATATATGCTGTACCCTAAAAAATTCAAGTCTCTAAAACAAAACAAAGCCCCTCAAACTATTTTTCAAAATGTCATAACTTTTAGCCAATCTTGTGATACTGTAGACTGAACAATGATTTTTAGATGTTGTTTGACAACAATACACTCTACACACACTTTCCTCTATAGGTATTTCTGAGAGATCTGACAGTATGGTTCCTAAGCACTTGCTCTATGATAATATTATAATGTGTTTGTCTAGTAGTTTTCAAAAATTATCATGCATATTATATACAAACTATACAATGCTGATTCTCTGAGAAAAAAAACACCATACAACAGATTTCTATTGTCTTACCAGCATTTTCCCATTTACAACTGACACATCTGCATGCTGTAACTCCGCTTACACATGTACTTTTACAAAAAATATACTACAAAAAGTAATACTCATTTAAAGCCCCTTACCTCTCCCTTTCAAATTTAAAATGTTTTTGATAGTGTGATCTCAGCTTTACTTTGAGAGAGTTTTGCATCTGTTCCATAAGGTGTAATAAGATACTAACACAAGATAAAGACAAAGCAAATCTTTCAAAAAAAAAAAAATTGATACTTGTTGATATTTAAACTAAATTCCACTCAACTGTTATAATGTAATGTATTTGTAATATAGTCAATAAAGGTAACTGAAGTTATTAAAAACATAGGTTATAACTGTATTATTTCAAATACTGGCTAAATGAAGATCTCATGTAGTACAAGCCAGATCAATCTTGAGTTTTACAGTGTTCAAAGGATAAAAAAGGCTGCATATGGCACAAATAAATCAAGTTGAAACGTCTCATCTACAAACTGCTTCATTTAGCTAAAAGTGTAACATTTAACTTGCAATCTACTCCTAATGGTCCTCTCCCAAAGCAAATTTAGGTCACCAAGAGCACCAAGAATTGCTCCCTCTTTTGGCCTTGAACCTGCCTTTTCCTGCCTTGAACCTGAGCAACTTTGCAACTGATTTGTTGTTGTCCAGAATATCCAGACCATGACTCTTTGCTTGATATTCCTGCTCAGTTATGATATTTTACTCTGCTTGTGTAAGCACAATGCAATAAGCACCGTCTTGAAAGCATGTCTGTTTTCATGCACAGAATAAAGCTACAGTGTAGTAAGTACACTGCATTAAAGCAGCATGGACAATGCAAAAGTATTATTCATACAATGAAAGAAACTAAAATTGTCACAGACTGTATCTACTTCATTTTTTTGTAATGGTTTATACCATAATACTTTTGCAGCTGATAATTCAAATAACTAATCACAAACAGGTTACTAACACAAACTCCTCCCCCTATTTAGGTAATGCCTAAAATGGCCTCACATAGAGGAGCAAAATAATTTGATTTATTTCTGTCCTAATCAAAACTGCTCACCAACTATGATATTAAAGGGCATAAATTTTGCAATGGTGCTCTGATTGGGGTAATCAACGTTGAGGCACCAATCCAGTTACTAATGCCCTGGTCCTTGTCATCCCCAGATGCGTGAGTATTCTTTCCTCAAGGAGCTCAGGCACTGGTAGAGCTGGTTGTTAACCTCAGCCACAAAATACAGCTCTGCTGTGGCTGATGGGGCATATATTGTCAGTCACCTTAAAGTCTCCTTTAACGTTGCTCTGAGGTGATGATACAAGTTTTGTGGATATGTAAACAGATTCTATGAAGTGAAAATAGCTTCATTTATCCTTATCTTCCAACTCCAGTGTCTGAAACATTAATTCCTATAACACAGGACATAATTTTCCTCACATCTGCCAGATGGCTTGCAACACATTTAGTACGCAGCAAGCAATTCCTTCATGGAAGTTCAGAGACCTACAGCAAAAATAGGTAGCACATCTCAAGATAATTTAAAAAACCCTATGTACATTTCCTGAACTCAGGCTTACTGTGCTACACATGTGTGCAAGGACTGCCTTTTCATTGGGATAAAGAGAGCATTAATTACCAAAGTTCCTGGTCCCTTCACAGCCACACCGTGTTAAAACAGAGAAGTCTGATCACCAAAGCTATGTGCATTTACTTGTTTACAGCCCCAATGGGAATGAATGGCATAAGATGCTGCTGCTCAAAGAAGGGGACTAGAAACTCTACCAACATAACCAATGCCAGAGGAAGCACAAATTACATGTTTCAGCTGGGCAGATAAAGATTTCTGTTTTCAAGGGAAGATGCAAGCTGGCTTGGAGGCTTTTAATAGAAAAGGTTAGGTTTTCTAGGAATTAATACAAACACAGCTGAATGTTTTACTCAAAGCTTTTTGTTTGTTTGGGAGTTTTTTGTTTGTAGGAAAAAGCATGAAGAAATTAATTTTGCAACATCTTTTTCTAATAAAAACATAAGCTGTACTAAGGTATCAACTTAGCCAAGTAAGACAGCACTAATTAATAACAATATAGTTAGTTAAAACAATTCACACCAACACTCTAAATTAATAACAATTTTTCTGTTGCCAGTGTGGCAATGTATGACAATCTTCAGTGAACACTCAAAATATTATTAAAATTGGTTGCAGGCATGACACTTTCCTTAAACAACAATGCTGCCTGGCATGCCCTGATTTTTCAGTGACAGAGTGGATACTGTTGTTGTGAGGGAACAGGCAGTCATACAGAGGGCAAGAAAGAATACTGCTGGATTACATCTGTTTTCACTTGTTCCCTCTAACAAGCTTACATGCACATCCCAATATTAGAAGAACAGCAACACATAGGCACCATCACCCTCGCATTTGGGGCAGGCACAGGAGCATCCCTTGCCCATTCCAAAAGGGCCCCCCAACATCCCTTCGCAGTGCCACATCAAGTGCCAAGACCCAGCACAACCCCAGACCTCCACACCATGGACAGTTGAACAGCAGTGTCTCTCATCAGCAGGCAAGGGATTGTCATTCATTCTGCACAGGCATGATGTATGATACACTCATGGCAGCAGTGAGCTCAAGCACTTATCTTTGTCCTGCCTTGGTAAAATTTAAACTTCAGGGGATTACTGAGTCCTTCAAATGTAAAAATTATGCATACTTATGATGTGTCCTGTAGAATTCGTGTCAGTCATCACCATATTATAACCTTTTGAATGGGAAGTGTTATGAAAATTTGGAGTTTGGCAGCAAACCTTCAAAAGTACATGGGTAAACCATGCCATTTTTGCCCCCCAAATATAACTGTAAACTTACTGGTTCCACATAAAAAATAAACAAGCATAAGGGTCTTGGATAGATCTAACTATTGTAAAAGAGTTAAACTACTCCAGTTGATAACTGACAGCTGTTGGATTTTATTTTAATTATGTACAGCCATTCTTCTGGATCACAACATCATTTATAGAAGTAGATAAAGCATATTCAAGGTAATGAAATCTGTATCAAGAAGATCTCACCTGATTATGATTAACATAAAAAATATTTTGAGTACAATCCACCTTGGCCTCTTGAAACTGTCATGACTTTAGGGGACCAGGTATATATTCTTTTTTTGCCACAAAAGAAATAATACAATTAAAGTATTGGCACTGCATATACCCAGTTAAAATCCTTACTTTCTGCAGGATAGCAGGTGAATAGAATTTTCCAAGGCTGAAATATAGAAAATATGGCCCAAATCCAAATTTATCCAAATATTTGAGTAAATTCACATGAGTAGTCCCCACTGAAACAGATGTAGCCATCATTGCAAATAAACTAAAACACTGAAGCCTGTACTAATAGCTTAATAATGACTGATGTTATTCTCCTGTGGACAAAATGTGACATTGCCTGAAAAGGCACAAAACTGAAAAGGCACCCCTCAATACCCATGACTTTGCCTCAAGAATGCAAAAGGTCCTGATTCTAGTAAGATTACTTTTGCAACCTAGACATTTAACCATATCTACACAGTTTCTCTCTACTGTTTCGTTTCTAAATCCTTAATATATTTGTAAGCCAGTGATTTTCAAACATAGTGTGGTAACAAAAGTATCTCAGTTTAACATTCAAGCTTCCTGCCACAGAGGATCACTACCTGTCTATCTTGCTGCTTCCTCATCCAGCAGTGGTTCATCTCACCACATTCAGAGCAGCCTAATACCTGCCTCAGCTTTTGTGAGTGAAAGCTAAACATTTTTCCCTTCATAATAACATCAAATTAAAATAGCGGAAGTATAGTAGCTGAATGGTGCCACAATACATTAAATACAGTAGATGCTGCTGCCTGTACACTGAGAACATTTGTTAACACCTGAACAGTTATTTATGATTTGCCTGATCTCCTTTGTGCCTTTCTGCTGCAGCAACTTCATGAAGAGCCATGTACCATTTTTCCCTCCATACCCAGTCCAGCAAAGCCAATAATAACTAAATAAGAAGTATCAGAGAATCCCTTCTGCAATGGCTCCACAGCTCAAAAGCGGTAGCTCCAACACTGGAAAATGCCTCACCCAGATCCAAAATTCTGTTTCCCCATCTCACACACCAGTTTGCAGCTCACACAAATGTTACAACAATATCATATTTTATGGATCAGGCTGACAGAAAAATCAAGGTCAAGTCCTTTTTTGAATCACGTTGCTGCACTGTCCTACACAGGAAGCAAACAGCTGGAGTTTTCTTTAACTAAAACATCCAACAACTGAATTTTAAAGTAAAATCTTTGGAGTTTTGAAGTGGATGGCACTAATATGCCTATGTCTCAATAAAATCACAAATTTGCATGCTTTCACTCTGTACCTTAACTTTGCATGTGTAGCGGTTTGGATCTTGTTTTCCCCCAGAGGCTAAGGAAAGTGGTAGACCCCAAGGGGTGGAAACCCCTGGAAGTTTTGAAGTTCTGTCCAATGGGCGCTCCTGCAAAGATGTCAACATTCCACAAGCTCACCGGAAGAGAGGAGTTGTAGTTTGGTTGTTGTAGAGAGGTGGTCATGTTGTAGAGCCACGAGGAAGGGGCTCTGAGCCCCTTGGGCCCCCTGGGGCCTCCCAGCCCCTGGCTGGGGGGGAACTGCAAAGACCTGGAACAGTGCTAGGCTGGACTAAGTGTCTGTAGTATGCCGGGAGATGTTTTCTCCATGGGCGCAGAGCAGCAGCCAGCACTGGCCGGAGAAACCGTGGCAGAGAGCCAGGAGATAAGAACCTGAACTGAAGGAGCAGCAGAAACAACATGCAGCACCAGAGAAAGGACTCCTGGAAGGAGAGCCGGGAAAAAGAGAGCCAGCAGCCTGAGAGACAGAGTTCTGGGGGTAAGACTGTACCAGATCCCCTAAAACTCCCTTGAGACCCCTCTTGGAGAAGAGGGACATGGACTCCTATTTTGGAGAGCAGTTTTGGACATGCAGCACCGGAGAGAGAGAGGAGCTGAGAAGCTCAGAGTGTCCTGGAGCTGGACCGGGACGGCCAGATGGAATGCGGGGGGAGTTGACCTTGGCTCCCCCCCCTTGCACTGCTGCCACGGTGGCAGCCTGAGAGACAGGGCACAGAGGCCCTGCAAGGAGCTGAGTCTCCTGGAGATACCAGACCGTCACGAAGACCCCCCTGTGTCTTCGTGATATGACGTGGTGATACGACCTTGTCTGGGGTTACGAAGCCCACGGAAGACCCCTCGGTTGGAGGCGATGGGGCCGAGAGAGGTTGGATACCTCCCTCGTGAGTGCTGGCAGAAATCCAGCTATCAGCTGCTGCATGTGGAGAAGACAGACAGACTGCTGCCTCAGAAGATGCTGCTGCTTAAGGACTGGAAGGGATCTGTCCTTCTTTCCCTCCTGGACTTTTATTTGGAGGGGAGAAGAGATCTGATCCACTGTAAATACTATATGTCATGGTAGAGATAGTTTGTGATCATGTGTATAATGTGATATGGTATTTATTTGTACAGTCATTGTAATATATTCCCTTTCCCCCACTTTGTGTCTGGTGTGTTTTGTCTGGAAAAACCCATCTCACATTAGGTTGAGATGTGGGAGGGGGAATGGAGCTAGGGGATTGAATTTTGAGGCTATCTCAAACCATGACAGCATGCTTCATACCTAAGCCAGTAAAATAGTTTTTCAGCCTGTGTGATTTTTGAGTATACCTGTTGCTACCGAAGAGCTTTGCTAGCTCATAGACTCAAAAAAGACTCCACACTCTTTTGAACACCAAGTCTATCACTATTACTGAAGTACAACACACTGAAATCACAGATGTATTTCAAAAGTGATACTTAATAAAGCAGCATGAAGATAAATGGACACTTGTTTCACTGGCCAACAGCTCCAAGTCAACAGAAAATATAAGTTAAAATAAATACAACAGTGAACCACACTACAGCGTATGCCAAACAGACCACAGAAGAATGACCTTATGTGTTCTTAGTCATTGAGTCACACACAGAAAGGCTATTAAACCAGGGCAGAAAGTTTATCACTAAGCAAGGGTATGATTCCCTTCATTTCCATTGGATTTTACAAAGGCATTTGAAGCTCACAAAGGGACTGACTCCAGGACATCAGGGGACAGTGTCTGGCTTTCTGAAATGCCCTTGAGGCAACACCTCGCTAAACTATCAGGACTCTGAAAGGTGAATTTTAAGGGAGTGCTCAGAGGGTCGATTAACCATTGGCAGACACGCTCTACCACACAGAGTAATGCACCTCTCTCAGAGGATGCTAAACCTCTACTCCCTCCACTCTAAGACAAAGGCCAGTATTTCAAGTCTGAATGCCCAGAACTAGGTAGAGCATGATGCTAGTACTGAGAAGAGTTGAGTGCACTCTGCTTTTCTGTCTGAAATTCAAGCCCATTAATTGATATGATACATCCCACCCCAAATCACCGAACAGGGGTTATATCCAAGGAAACCGGGGGAGCAGCAGTATTGCCATCCTGTAGCACCCACCCAGAGAAACAGTACCTCTGTTTAATGATGCTTGTAAGATTCCTTTACCATGAGGACTTCTCAGAATGTCATCCTTATTTTAAAATCCCAAACCCAGCCTCTGCAATTGACATGGACTACCTCTAACTCCAAAAATTCTTCAGTGGGACCAGCAACAGTAAAGAAACTTGGTTTGCAGAAAGTCCTCAGCTCTACATTGCACCTTTTATTACAAATTTATCATGTTTGATATGCAAAGTTATGCATGTGAGTTAGTACCAATAAAGAGAACAGTCATCATATCAGGACATGTATATTTCAGAATGAGACCATCCCTTACTGAAGAAACTACAAAATTCTTAGCAAAATTATTCATAATTTCATTACAACAATCCATACAGTATTAGGTTTGCACTATGTCATAAAAATGCACTTGAGTCAAAGTTAATACTTTTGTAGTATCCTAACAATTTTCTTTTAGGTATTGATTTGTAACGTGATTTATTATATCTAATCCAAATTTGCTGAATTGGGTATTGAGGTTTTGCTTTTTTAAAGACATTTTAGGAATAAATCTGGATACTCTACTAAGGAATATACTCCCATATAATGATACATTCTTTGTTCGTCTGTGCTACGATAGCCACCACTGTAACTGCACCAGAGTAAGAAATAACATTTGACTGAATTTTACAGCATTATGCCAGGACATGTCACTGAAGAAGCATCTTCCCAGCTTTGGGCAACTATGTTGGTTAATATCATAAAGCTTAATAGACCTGAAATAACTGTTTCTGTATAGCAAAAGCACTATCACACTTTCACTTCCATTACTCTCTATGTAAAGTTGTAACTTTTCACCTTTTTTTTATTTAATATGAATATATTTACAGGATATACCATTTTTGGATCTAGCTGTAAAATTTACTTCTTTTCCTGAAATGTTGAGAAACTTACCAAGACATACAAAAAAGTTCAACCTATTTTTTCCAACACACAGAATTACCTCTATTACACTGCTTGGCTGTGTAACCTTTCCTTAGATTCCCTGATTAAAACTAGTACAGTGTAGAAGGAACAATTCTTTGTGAAATTCTGAAGACTCTCATTAACCAGGTTGCCCCGCTCTTTCTCCCACAGCACTAACAATCATGTGAATCCACAGGCACCTCAGGGAATTATTCCATGTTTTCTGGTTAGTTTTTCTTAAACTGAAGTATATTGTTGACTTTCTAAATAGTATCTCATCACTGACTGGAGCCATACTCAGCCTGATTTATTAAGGAGCGAAGTCCAAAAGTGGCAGACATCTTTTTCACTTGTTCAGATGGGGACCACACTGACCCTCCCATGTGTGTTCCATGACCCAGAATGTCAATGTTAAAACACACAAGAGCCCCGACCAGTAGGATTTGCTTCTCTTGGAGCAGAGTCCAGTAGTTTACACTGTCAGTAACAGTGGTTTGCAGACCTAGAAGACACTGAATCTGCTTTTGAGGTTTGGTATAGAATTAAGGAACATCCTTAGGTTCTACAGGTCAACTGCAGATGGATGAACAGCAGTGGAGTGGATTTGTGCCAGCCTGTGAAAAACACAGAGGTGTACCCACTACACCACTGGCAATGGGTGAGAGGTTGCAAGACACTAAAGAGGGAGACACGTATCAGCAATTAAAAAGGACTGGTTTTAAGTATCATCCATATCCATTACGTATCATCTGTAAGTTGCTACACAGGACACACCTCTATAGAGCCTGCATTTGTAAAATTCTAGTTACATTGCAGTTGCTCCTCTCAATTCTTCTGTCTTTGAAAAAAAAATGGAGAATTGCTGCTGTCAGTAACAGTATATGCACCACTACATGGCACCTATTTGAATAAACAGGAAATCCAAAAATCTATTCTAAATACTGAGGATAGGTAGCTAGTCTTAAGGATACTGACATAAATTAAAATAGAAGATTCAGCTTCTTTCAAGACATGAAAAAAATAATTCACACCAAGGGTAGCAAGACTGTACAGGTTTAAAGACAAACTGGTTTAAGTTCTAAGCCATAATGAGAATGCCACTCCAAACACAGAACATCACCAGTGTGATGCTGTAAAGCAGCGCCTGTCCTATTTCATACCTTCTAAATTTTACAGCCTTTGCATGCCCTAAGAGGCCAGTCATTAAAAGGTCACTTCAGAAGTAAATTACTTTCTCCCTCGGGAGTAGTTTCTATTTAGTAAAAACCTAATGCTGACAACTCCCCACAGCAGGGCATTTATTGTCTCTTCCAAAGAGGGCAAGCAGGGTTATGCATCTGATGACAGTAACAGAGGCACAAATCAGAAAACAAAAAAATGAGAGAATTGAACAGGCAAGGCAGGGAAGAATTCCTCTCTATCATGCACACTACCCCTAGCTATAAGCAAAGACAATGGCACCATACAAGGCTTCTATCACACCTCTCCTTCTCTACCCATGTCTCTATAAAAGATGCTTCTGAAAACTAAAGTTTACTAGGAGAATGATTAAAATCCTAATTACCAAAAGCAAATCATGCTTGAAAAAAATGAGCAGGCAGAGTACACAAATATTTTCAGAAAAGCAAATTGCCATAAAAAACAGTCTTTCTTCTTGGTAAGCCTGCTATTTTGGATAGATTCTCCTCATCAGAGTGATATCCTAGGAACTCCTCCTCCACAAAAGTGACATGGTTCACAGAACTGCCTCTTTTAGCAAAAAAATAACAAGTAACTCCAATATAACTGCAATCCTTTCCTGGATTTACTGAATTCTCTAACACCTCAAACCGAAGATTTAGAGTGTGAAATAAACCCTTTCCTTTTGTCTCAAAAGAAGCATGAAATGCAAAAGAGCCTCAAAAAAGCAGTATTGCTTATAGTCAGCTCCCATATGCTCATTCATCATAATGTTGACATTTATTAATTGACTTAAATAGGCAATACAATTCAACCAGAACGTGCATCAAGTTTGAACATCCCAATCAACTTCCTTCAGTATGGATAATCTACCATTAGACAGGAGAAAGGAACTGGAAAACACAAATATGACACACAATTCCAAAGACTAGGAACACTCAACATATGTTAAGCAAAACCAATCAATCACTTACTTCAGATTTGGAGGACGTGTTTTCCTCCACATCAGAATCACTGGGATCTACAATATCATCAAAAGGCGGCAGAGTAGGCGTCTTCCCTTCCAGTGCATCATTTTCAACTTTGACTCTCCCCACTTTGAGTTGAGATTTATCCTTTGCCTGTTTTTTGTCAGCTGAACAAGTAAGAATCAGTGGTGGGGCGCTAGAAAAACTTTTAAATAACGAATCCGAGCTGTTTTTTTTTCTTTTTTTTGCAGAAGGTTCATCAGAGTCCAGCACAGAGGGCTTTTTTGTAAGAGTCTTCTTTTCTTGCTGCTGCCCACAAGTTATGGCAAGGATTGGGGTGTTTTCAGATTTTGGCTCCTTGGACATGGGTTTGGGTTCCTTGAAGGCCATCTTAGGAACCATTTTTTCATCTTTTAGTGGTTTGTTTTCTTTGGGTTTCTTAGAGGATTCTTTGGAAGATTTGTTATGTTCCCTGGAAGGTTCTTTGAAGGCACTTTTATGTTCTTTTGAGTCTTTAGAAGATTTTTCTTTGTGCTCCTTTGTTAACTTGTGGGTCTTTGAAAAACTGTTACTACTGCTGCTGCTGCTATTTGTGTTTAGAATCCTAGTTGGGTCCTGCAAAAAGGAGAGGCAAAATTTTACTGAAGAATAAAAAAGAAAGAAACCTTAAAGGCTCAAAAAGCAGACACAATATGGACATAGGATTCCATACTGAATATGAATTCAAAACCTGGAACTGCAGATGGAAAACCAGAAATACCTACATAAGAATAGATACAACCCCCAACATTTTGGTCAAACAAACAAAGTGGTAAAACGTGAGCATTACCACTGCTTAACAATATCTGCAAGATAAGTTAGTTTTTATCTTATGCATTATACATGTTTTTTTAAGAAACCTCATAAGATGAACATAAAAGCAGTCTATGAATGTTTACCATCACCGTTAGCTATCAGAAAAAATTATAAGGAAAAATGATGATATGAACCATATGACATCAACAGAACTACTGCACAATCAGAGCAAAACATGTGCTCTTGATGACATTTCAGGCAAAGTTTGACTTCTCTTCTGTGATCCTCTCTCCAGCTTTTGCCAGATCCTTTTCCTTATACACAATGATGACTCTGGGTCCAGCCCAGCTATAGAAGATTTGATTGGACAGCCAATAGTTAATGTCTTTTTATGGAAAACTTCCTTTACTAAAAAAGCTTTCTTCTTTATATATTTGCTCATGTTTCTGCTTAGCATTTGAATGCATTTTTTTAAAATTTAAAAAGTGAGAAGTGTTTCTGAGAAGGTGATGACTTTGAGGTTCTATAAGACAGGAAAAACCAGAAAAAGAAAAGCAGTATCTGAATCTGAAAAGTTGAAATGGCAAGGAAAGTGGTGATCTGCAGCTATAACTGATAATAAGGGAACTGAGAATGAAGGAACCAGCAATAAAGGAACTATTCATAATGGGTCATATGGGATCCTTTCTTCTGAGAATTAACACCCAGAATTTTCAAGAGACAAGAATAGTTCTGCACTGCCCACTTGCACTGAAACTGCCAGAAGTGGGCTTTTGGTATTGCAAAAGCAGCCAGTAGACTAACTGTACTGTCCTAAACACCTGTTGCACTCTCTATAAGACAAGTTTCATTTTCATATTACTTCCAACCTGCAAAGTGACATTTCAATTTGCAGGAATGCATGGTCAAGAAGTCTATGTGGCTTGCTTACTTTCTTCTAAACTGATTATAAGCATTTCTATCTATATGTTGCCTAGCATGCAAGAAACTTAGAGAAACACTTTCATGCCTTTGAATTTTTAGGATTTTTAGCTTTTGTAGATTTTAATGTAGCTGTATAGTCGTCATACTTTAGAATGGTAGTTAACAGTCACTAAACCCTATTCCCCCATTTCATATCAAATTTTCTAAATTCTTCAGGCTTGTTTAGGCTCCCATCAAGGTAGGACTGTACTAAACACCTCCAGTTTAAGAACATTTAGACCCCAGGCCTCAAAAACAAGATACCATCATAGTCAAAGCAACCTTCAAGCCTGGAACCTTGGAGAAACTCCAAAAACAGAACGTGATGTGAAGAAGAGGAAGATGAGGAAGAAAGGGGTCTTAGGACCTCCAACTCAATTTCTGGGGAGGTGTGCCCAGGGGGCAGACCTGGGGGTGGGTGGTTCTTGGATCAGACCATAAATTGTGGAACGCCTGGACACAGGGCACACCTTTTCTGTACTCTTTGCACCAGAAGGCCTTCATTAAAGACCTGCTCTATTATCTATCTCTACTAAATTTGCCTGGAATTTTTTCTGCTCTCAATCTTTAGGCAACACTTCAATATGCATTGCATATACCCACTGATTTCTTTTTCCTTTACCTAGAACAGAAGTGTATCTAAATATGGTATATCTGGCTGTAAATCTGCCACAGATTTACAAAGCTACAGAAGAGAAAACATATTTCACTTTATCTTTACTTAACCACCCTTTTACCTACAATGTAGATGGGACAGCAGAAGTGTGGTGGAACATAAAGGACCAAAGCAGGACATGGCCAGCCTCATCCTTCTGAGGGCTGTCTAATTTTAAAATAATGGATGCAGTAGAACTGCTCTAAGAAAAAAAAAAAAAACTACACAAGAAAACAAAGCAAAATTAACCTGCTTAATGGAAGTGGTGTCAATTAGAGAAGACTGAGACTACACCCACTAATAGTAGATAGCTACTTCTAATTTGTTCAGTCAGGATGTGTTAAGCCAGTAATTAATGCTGTAGGACCTGAATAGTTTACACATAAAACTTGTGCAAGAACTGCAGTATCTCCCTTCTCTGTAGCAAGAGGTGGAAACAATTAAGTAAAAATAATTATTTTGAAGTGTTCTTCCCTTCTCAATATCTTATTTAGTGAAACACTGAGTTTTCACACAGTGCTGCACAAATTATTCAATTACACTAATCATTCCTTGAGATGTTTTACTTTAGTCATAACTCCTTTTCAGGTGTTTCTCTTTAAAATTTAAAAAAAAAAAACTTGTCTACTTTGTCTGATGCTCAGCACCAAAGTTTGACATATGATTAATGTATTTAGCATCACATCTTGCTCTATCATGCCAGAACTGTAAGTGTTGCCCTGGGGAGGAATAAAACACGTACCATTCCTAAACTAGATGGAGTCCTTATTTTTCTTACTCCTCTCCTTAACACGTTATTTTAAATTGCTTCAAAGGACAGTCTCATTTTAGAGGTTTTCCAGGAGATGAGACCACAGCCCTGGGGTAGAGTAGCATTAAAATCAACAGGAACTTGAGATCTAGTCTTCTCAATTTTACAACTGGACTTCTCTCCCCTTCTGCAACATGGAAGCTGATGTTTTCATAGAAATCATAGTACAAGTATTTGATGTACTTATAATACAGACATTTATACATCATTCTCACATGGTCTCTCAGAGTTACCCTTTCATTAAGATGGCCAACCCATTGAATTTACATCTGCATTCATTCTCTAAGTAAAAAAAAGCACATTTTCTTATTTCCTAAATTTCTGCAATTACCCAAACAGAAGCCAATAATGACATAAAGGAAACAGCAAAAGGAACATAAAATTTGAAGACAGAAAAAAAGTCAAATTATACTCAATGGTAAATTATTTCAAACCTAATAATGGATGTGGAAGGCTGGTGGGGATGAAAAGTGGCTAATTTTTCATATCTCGTACAGCATAGATCTTGCTGAAAATCAGAATGTACTTTCAAACCATTTTCTTATTTATCAAAATCTAACGGTGTTTAAATGTTTCTTTTCCTTCCCACCTTAAGCTGTGCTGCAAGAAGTAAGTTAAGTATTTCTACTAAGAGGGACAAATAAAACAGTCTGTTCTCAAGTTCATGTAAAAAATTGAGATGGTAGGGTTTTGACAGGTAATATATTTGCATACCACAGCTTACATTTAGGTATTCATCAAATACCGAAGCAACCCAAGTGAATGTTACTTTGATGCCTCGCATATCAAACACCAAAAGAATAATACAGAGGATCATATGCATGTTAAAATATCTGCACATATTTTCCTTTCTTAAGCCAAGTAACACTAAATACATGAAGTACTTTAAGACATATAGCACTGCTCTATGAAAGGGGCTAACATAGCTTTAAAAATAAGTATTTTAGAAAGCATGATAAAAATCTTAAGTTTTACCAGCAGAGAAAAATCGTGCTACTGAGACTGTTATACTCAGCTCCTGCTCAGATTCTGGCCAACACAGTTCATGCTAAGGCCTGAGATGCATTCTGGGGGCAGACTACATATTGTAGGCAGGGCAAATGGCCAGAAAGAGCTAAAGAGCCATTATGCTGCCATGATACCTGGAAATCACTGTCTCCTCATCTTTGGCAGTTTCATCAGAATCTACTAACTCATAGAAATTACATAGGCCAAACATCCAATCTGGAAGACATCAAACATTGGTTTACAAAAAAAACCCCCAGTTTTTGAAGTTGATTCATTACCAGCAGTACTGCTCAGACTTTCATGCTTCCCACTGTGATATAGGGGATGCCTGCAATGTGACAGATGAGGAAGGAGAAGCACTCTCACTCTCAGCTAGGTAACTGATTTCAGTTTTTTATGTATCACAAGTGCATGGATTAAGAGTTACAGGTTATAAATTATGAAACTTTATGACTTGAGCAGTGAATAAGTAAGTGAATTCATATGATAAACTAGTCTGGGCAAAGGGGACCGACCCAGTTTGTCATGTTTGTTGTATTTCTTAATGAGCTCATGATATTAAGTTTAAATCACAGAATACATTGTCCTGTAAATCTGAGAGACACATGAATGCTGCTCAATAGGTAACACATTTGCAGATTAAAACAATTCTGTAACTACAGGGCAAAAAATGGTGTTGAACTCTGTATATATTGCAGGGTTGGATTTTTACTTTTCTTCACAAAATGTAATTCCCAATTTGGTTTAACATGAGTTTGAATAAGCAGTAACGTCTGGAAACCACCGCAAACCTCCTCATCTACTAACAGACATTAGGAACCTAATTAGCAAATGGAGCACTTGGTAGAGGCAGGGTGGGGGGGAGAAGGCAGAGGGGCAGGGGCAGTTCATTAAATTTTATGAAGTCATTAAATTGAGCACATTGGCATGGCCTTGTCAGTGTACTGTACTCTGAGTTTAAACTACAAATTTAGTAGTAGTGACCATAATAATGTGCCTTATTTTCATTTCTAATTTAAAAAAATTATGTTTATTGAAATAATGCGTCCATCTTAAGTCAATGGACTACAACTAGTGTCATATATGCCTACTGCTCTTTAGAGGAAAAGAGGAGGAAGATATCTAAAAGTAATTCCTTGATCAAGGAAATTCAGGTTCCTATTGAATACAAATGTGTTTATTATTGAAGAACAACACAAACTGATTTGGAAAAAAAAAAAAAAGGAAAACAAACATTCTGAAAGCCTCCGCAAATACTGGAGGGTAGGAGATTCATTTACCTGCTGCTCACATGTTTACAAAGCTTTCCAGACTTCAGTTTAGCCCAAGCCACCAAATTGTTATGACCAATGACACAACAATGACATCAGAAGAATAAGAAGAAGATGGAGAACTACAAAGCTCTCTAGTTAGACAGAAAAATCCAAAAGGGGGAGCATGAAACAACTTATGTTTCTTCTGGTCACAAGCAGGAATAAGAGCTTTTGTTTTCTTTGTTTATAAAAATGAATCTCACTTCACTGCACTGACAGTAAAGCTCATTCCAAAAGACATGATCATTCCCAAAAAAACCCTAATCAAGCGGCTTCTCTGTATTCTGTGCATGTAGTATTCACATAAATATGAACAGACACAGTAATATAACTGATTTAGAAGCAACAGAAGTATTCGTAGCTAGTTTGCAGCTATTTTTAAATCTGAAAAAATGCATACAGTAAGTTCTTATATTTCTGCCTGTCCTCTCTATTTTCAAGATTAGAGATTTTTTTAAGAATCAAAATACTGCGGCTTACTAATACCATCTCCATTAAAATAAACAAAAAATCAGCTGAATCTTAAGAAGTCATTTGAAACTGAACTCTAGAGAGCTACCTACACAACCTCACAAGAACCCCCATTATAGATGGTAAAGTGTTGAAGTACCTTATCTTTGGTATCCAATGAGATGAAGATACATCCTAATCTAACCAACAGCACCTTGCTTCCACACGTGGTGTAGCCAGGTGCCTTCCTTTGAGGAATTAAGCAATCATTTTAGCATGCCAAAGGAAGCACCTTCAGTCTAACCCTCATATTAGACTTCAGTTTCTTCTTAGGAACACAACCATACTTTCACACATGCTTTAAATGGTGCACAGCCACCTACATTAGAGATTGCGAGGCACTGAAATATAATGCAAACCAGGCAGAGAGATGCCAGAAAACACTTTTCACTTGTGCTTACTTACTATGTATCCTCACTATCCTGTCTTAGGCATACGCCTAGTTTATTACCTGACAATTCGTGCATGGTATGAGATTTGGCAAAGACACTGAACATGAAAGTTATTAATAAAAACAGGTATTGCCCCTTGCAATACATGCATTGCAAGATTAAGTAAGATATTTCAAATCGAAAAGACGCTATGAAAAAAACCCCAAACAATTTAACAGAATGGAGAAAAGGCTTATATGTTCATTCACTTACGAAGCAGTCCACTGTGTTGCATTTCTCACTTGAATAAACAACAAGTTGCTCTTTATTTTCCCATATTTCCCAATTAATTTTGTCAAACTGAAGAAATTTTCTGCTGTTTTGGAAAGGTCCATTTGTATTACTCAGAAGGTTCCTGAGATTATACCTTTTTACCACGTTCTAGGGTTGGGGATTCAATTTGATTTCCTACAGACTGATGACACGCTGCTGTCTTTGAAAAATCTAGTAAAGAATTAACCCCTGAAATTTAAAAAAATTAATAATCCTAAATAATACAACTTCAAGTTTCACTCTACACAATTATCTATAAAAGAGATTAATAAAAGATATTATTATTATACTATTATTTCATATTTACATTTCTGCAGATCACACTTCCTCTACCAGAATCGCCTAATACTACAACAGACCATTACAATTCCTTTTGGAAAAGGAGGAAAACAATTGCACAAGTACAAAAACCAGAAAACTTTAACTGGCACTTGTTCCACAGCCACTCTTGTCCTGCAGTATTTTGATGTGGCATACAGTAAGTTCACAGCAAAGAAATATCAAGACCTGCTATCATAGGAAAGATTGCAAAAATAACTAGAAATCTTTTTCCCTCTCAAGGTAATTTCCAGGAAAAGCACCACTAGCTGAAGTGTCTTCTAGCAAAATAAGATTCACCTTTGGCCCATGAGATGACTTCTTCTTCGCTTCAGAAAAAGACAGGGAGTTACTAGGAAGGCTGGGGAGATGAAGGCTCTGTCCTGAAGAGAATGATGTTCCATCTGACATTACCATGATCTGTTGCAAGACAAAAAGCATGTCAATCAAACATTAACAACAAGAACAGAGAGAGTCTCGCCTGCCTAAGAACTAACAAATCTCACTGGTAGAAGAATTAAAGTCCAACAAACAGTATCCATATTTCTTCTCAGTATGGGATGGGTTAATGAAACCACACTGTTAACCCCAAGTAGAGTTTGTTTTGCCCATGACACTAACTGGTAAACAATCTCTCATCTGTATCCTAACCTATGAGCTTTCCCACCCTGTTATCTCCCCTGGCCCTATTGAGGAGGCATAATGAATGACCAAGCATCTGGTTGGGAGTTCAGCCCTTAGCCAAGGTTAACTCACCACAAAGCTACACTGTAAAAAACAGCCTGAGGTTTTAAATAAAAGCAGTATGTCTCTAATTTCAGCTTCTGTGTTATCTAGAGTACAGAAAATAAACTGTATGCCTGCTAAGCAAGCAGCAATTTTGCTATAAAAAGAATCTAGCTCCCTCTCTTGATTTTAAAGACTCTTAGGTACAAACAGATCACTTCCAGAAACCACAGATAAATCAGCCATCACAGAGCAGTTACCAGACATGTAAAGATTATTCCTTCCATCTGAAAGAAACTCAGCTAAAATCTTGTCTTGTGCTCCAGTGTTGCTGTGCCTGGATTTCTCTGATTCCTAGCACAGCTATTCATTTATCCATTGTTTCAATGCACTAAAGGCCAGAGACATCTTAGCTGCTGTCTGACAAGCCCTGCAAAGCTGAAGAGAAGATGCAGAGCTCTGCACCTGCAAGGAAACACCCCTCTCTTCCCACAGGTTCCCATGTACAAAGTCACACTGGTTTTGTGGATATCCTGTGTGATTATCCTTGTCTCTTCAGATAACCAAACCATCCTCTGACTCAGGGGTCAGGAATGAGCTGACCCATTGCACGCCTCATGCATATTACACTAATTAAAAAAATGGGAATTGCAAAACTGGGAAATCTAGGATGTAGATATGTATACTTCACATTTTACCTCTCTAAGTTAGGATGATATTTTACTGCCTCCAATTTCTTGAAGACTGGATTTCAATTAAAAAAAAAAATTAAATACTGCCCCAAATGAATCTTTTTGCAGAGAACTTTGTTCAGAAGATCGTATGGTAGCCTAGAGAATATTGAGGGACATGCCTAGGTAATAAAATTTACTTTTACCAGACTGTTTTCAACAATGCAGCTAGAATGCAAAGGCAGAGGAAGAAGGCAATAAAGTTGTTTTTCTTCCTTGACTGTACGTTCATGTATTAAAATTTAAAAAAAAAAAAAAAAAAAAAGTTATGTATTCTAACATTTTGTGACATAAGATCCCACACAGAGCAAATAACAACTGTTTTCTCCAATTCTTCATTTCAATTTCTCAGACACCTAAACCAGAACCTCTCAAGAGCCAGAACTCTGAAAAATCATCTGTCCAAAAGGAATGAACACTACTTCTTGTAATCATGGTAATGTTGACAGCTATTAGCTATTTTAAGTTACAATAAGTGATCCTTTGGCCTGATGAATACTTTTTAGCCTCAACTTGCCAAGGGCTTTGGTTGCATTCAGCCCAGCTGAATGTAGGAGAAGGCACAAGCTAACAAAGAACAATCAGCCACAAGGAAAATTTGTAGCCACATGTACATACCATAAACCTGCACAAAAGCAGAGAAAATGAATGTGTCATTATTTACTCCCATAGATGATGTCAAATGGGTAGTTAAATAGTATTGTTCTTTAAATTGAATTCTGTAATGTTTTTTAATCCCACAAACTTAATAGAACATACCATTTGCATAAAATCAAACCATCTTTCAGAAAAAGCAAACATAAATGAATCCATTAATTTCAGAGTTTAAGCAGATATTTTATTGCCCAAAATACTTTTGTTCATATGACAAAAGGATACATATCCATGTGGAACAGAAATAAAATCAGGAGGATCAGGGTTTGCCCTGCCCTGAAATTAAAAGCAAAGAAACAAAAAATTCTGCCAGAAGTTCCTTCTCCTAGGGTTGAAAGCTACCATTTTCTCCCTGGAGCATAAAAGTCTCTGGAGTCACTAAAATAAACTGAGGTTTAACTACTGCATAAATTTTCTTTTTAAAATTCAGAAACATTACAGTTTGGGAATACTTATATATTCATCATTATACACAGACATTCTTAGGAAGCTGACATTTTAAAAAAGGCTATAGACTTCTAAGATATATCAGTTTCTGGGCAAGTACTTGGACAATTAACAGTCTTAATATTACAGACCGTGTTTCAAAACAGGACGAGAGTTTACAGAAAGATTTACAGGGATGGGATGAACAGCATTACTACCATGTGAGGTCTGATTTGGCAAATCTAGTTACACACAAAAAGAAAGTAAATCCCATACAGCTTTTAGAAAACAAAATCTGGACATACCAAACCTTGATCCCTAAAAGTTTTGTTGTATTGAATCCTGCAGCAGCCTGCTATTTCATTATAAACCCCATGAAAAACAGCAACTATAGATACAAAATTTTAATGTGTAATCAGTAAGACGGAATTCCAGTTCACATTGCTACTATCATACTGGCAATATGTGCCTCTCTGTATGTGGCTGTACTAAGTCAAGGCTACATCAAAGAAGGAAAAGGTGGGAATGAGCGTATCACAGAAAGACACTACTGCTGCAGCAAAAATGCAAGTTCATCAAAAACACGGCAGCTCTCCTGTACAGCCTGCTATGTGCACTTTACTTGTTTCCTCCTACCTGTACTGTAAGTTCCCTGCTAGCTTAGAGGTGTCAAGAGGAGTACACCTCAATAGATGGGAGGACATGGCTGCAGGTCATGCTTAAGCCAGGCACCCAAGAACACCTGCAGCTGGTACTTGGCTGCTCTCATAATGAATCACTTCAGTGACAAGACCCAGGAATATTAATTCTTCTCCTCAGTCCCCTCTACAAATCAACAGCTCAGTGGGATCAGACAAACTGGTGGAATAAGACATGAGTGCTGGTGTCAGCAAAGCAAGATGAGATGGTTGGTCTTTAAACAATCAATTTAGAGTCATGTAATCACACTCTGAATTCACCAGTATGCAAAGCATGAAATTCTAGTTACAGCTTTGCTGTTCCGTCAAAGATTCTGCTTGACTATATTTGAGTAGAGTAGAGGTATACCTAATCTCACAGCTTATCTTTGATGAGGCCAGAGGTGACAGTAATAGGATGTGTAAAAGTAGAGTTAGTTGTGCTTGCTCACAAAGACTTAAGTGTTTTAAAAAATGTGTGGATTAGGGTACATGCTCCTGGATAAGGATTAGAAAGATGGCCAAGAGAAAACAGTTAGTTTCACAGTTTAATACCAGGGTACAAATACAGCAATTGCAGAATACGTTGTACTGAGAAACATGTCGAGGGAGGTGACTGTCTCAGTCTACTCTGCACAAGTGCAGCCTCACCTTAAATCCCGTGTGCAGCTGTGGGCACCTCAGTACCAGGAGGTCATTGCTATTAGTGTGCCCAGAGAAGGGAGACTAGGGTTGTGAAAGGCCTCAAGGGCAAGAATTACAAGGAGCAGCTTGACACCACTTGGCTTGTTCAGTTTGGAGAAGAAAAGGCTGAGGAGTGACTCCACTGCAGCCTACACCTTCGTCAAGGGAGGCAGCAGAGGGGGAGCTGCTGATCTCTCTAGTGAGCAGCAACAGGACATAAGAAAATGGAATGAAGTTGTATCAGAAGAAGTTCAGACTGGACATCAGGAAAAGGTTCTTTACTGGTTGGTCAGGCACTCCAACAGACTCCCCGGGGAGGTGGTCATGGCACCAAGCCTGACAGAGTTCTAGCAGAGTCTGGATGATGCTCTTAGTAATATGGTTTAGTTTTAGGTAGTCCTATGAGGAGCGTATGGAGTTCCACCTGACAATCCTTAAAGATCCCCCTTCCAACTTAAGATATTCTATGCTGCTACATATCCACATTGGGTTTTCCATTTTGCTTAAAATTCAATTTAAAAAAAATATATCTTAAATTTAACTGTTAGTGGAAACTTCATAATCCTCATGAATGGAAATTCCTTGCACCCGTAGGAAGCAACTAATATTACATGAAGGGACTGATAAAAAAAAACGCTTCTAAAACCAGACAGGATGTAAAAGGAAGACTAGAGAAAATGTGAGCCCACTGTTCAATGTGGCAAGAGACCCCATGGCTTATGTGGTCAATCTTGGTTTAGCCTCTGTTTTCACAATAAGATCTTACTTCCTCAGGCCTCCAAGGTAATCAAGCATTCCTCACAGTGTCTGTGGCAGTGAGTCAGTACTCACAAGACAGAAGTGTTGAGTTAGGTGGCACTTCATCCACAGGGACACCGGATGCAAACAGGGGTATTGAAGGAGCTGGCAGCACCAGTGAAAGACAGTTCTCTATCATCTCCAAAACCTTCATATTCAGAAAGATAAACATCACACCCATCTTCAAGAAGTAAGATTCATGGAACAAGACTCCCATCAGTCTCATTTCAGTCCCCAGGAAAAAGATGGAGAAAATCCTCCTGGAAGCCACTTTCAGCCACTGGAAGGACAAAAATGTGAAGAATCAACAAGAAAAGTCTTGCCCAACTTACAGACAGATCTATGAGATACAGACTGGAGAAATGGATCATTAGATGAGTGCAGAACTATCTGGACTGCTGGACTCAAGTTACTCTCTTAAGCTGTGGGAGGTCCAGCTAGAGGCCAGTGACTACTAGCATCCCTCCAGGATCAACACTTAGTCCACAATGTTTAATGTCTTCATTAAAGATTCAGTGGGATCGAGTAAACTCTCAGCAAGTTCACAAATAATACATGGATAATATCTTTCCAAAATCATTCTCTGCTGTCCAGAAGTTCCACCATACAAGCATAACTATTGGTTTAGAAGATATTTCGGAAAAAGAAAAAAAGGCTTGATGAACTGTTCCATAAGGCATTCAGAAGCTCATTCAGCAGGTGAGGTGAGCTCCCAAGAAAGCCACCCTTCATCTTAGTGAAGATGGAGAGATGATGTCAACACTGCAGAGGATGCCAGTCACAACAGAGAAACCAGGCCAATAGCAGCACTGCAATGGGCTAACTGCTTGATGTGACTGGACAAAACCAGAAGAAAACACAGATACCCACTGATGCTTTTCCCTGTCCTGCCACAAAGTCCCTCTGTTCCCACAACACCAAAGACTGCTTTACTGGGAGGACAGTTATTTTAATAATGCACACTGGACATGGAAGGAGCCACACTCCATCTCTCTTTCTCTGTGAAACTAAAATGCCATTATTAGTGCGGGTAGCTGCTTAACACACAACACTAAACTTGGACAAGAGAAAATTACCTTTCTTAATTTTGTCTTCTGGCTTACACTGTAACTGGGAGGTTTCCTAGACCGCCACTAATAAGCCATTCTGTACAAGTTTTAGCTCAACAAGATCTCATCCTAATAACATATATAAGAAAAATTCATGAAAACAATGTAAGACTAAATCACAGCATTTAAATATAACACGAATATCTTGCTTGTCTTATTTTCTATGGTAAACAGCTACCACAGAGCAAATGCACAAGTGTACATGAAGTATTTTTATTCACAATGTGATTATGGACAGATGCGTAAGACAACTTACCAACTCCAATACTTCTTTCATGCCTAGAGAAAGATACTTCTTTTGTCATATGTGCCAATAAAGCATTACATAAATGCATTCTTTGGTTAACTTAATTGATCTGCTGGTAGTGGTATCTTGCCTCTAGTTCACCAAACACTCACTTCACTAGCCTTCAGCTATTGAGTTTGTATTTAAGACCTTTGTCTACCATTTGCTTTAAATGTAAGATAACTTCCTGGGCAAGAGCAAAGGAAGATCTATTCTTCCCCCAAAAAAACCTGTGCATAGAGAAAACCCACTGTTATTCACATTCTAGCTAGGAACCATCAACCTGAAGTGGCCAGTCTCCATAATACCTGAGCTGCTGGCATCTTAAGAATTACAGAATGGTTTGGGTTAGAAGGACCTTAAAGATCATCTAGTTCCAACCCCCCTGCTGTGGGTAAGGACACCTTTCACTAGACCAGGTTGGTCAGAACCCCATCCAACCTGGCCTTGAAAACTCCCGGGGATGGGGCATCCACAACTTCCCTGGGCAACATGTTCCAGTGCCTCACCGCCCTCACAGTAAAGAATTTCTTCCTAACATCTAATTTAAACCTACCTTCCTTCAGTTTGAAGCCATTCTCCTTTGTCATAACACTACATGCCCTTGCAAAAAGTTTCCCTTCAGAGTGTTCTAGGAGTATTCCAATTTGCTAGTCAAGGCAACTGAGTGCTACAGAAAGAAAAACTGTTGTGCATTTAATTTATGCAGTTCCATGCACGGTTGAACAAAGGAAGGGATCAGGGAACAACAACTGTGCACTACAAATTATCATAATATAATCAGGATCCCTCTTCTACTATTTCTTTTCCAGCAATCTGGGAAAAAATTATGGAACTGTAATACCTTGTAATAAATTGAATCAGAAGTCTTCACACAAAAAAACCCCAAACAAAACCAACAAAAACAAACAAATGAACAAACAACAACAACAATATTCTGAAAACAACATATCTACCAATGGATGTTTGGCAGCTTGGAGTACCTATGTACCCATCAAGAACAAATCACTTTCAAAACAAAAACTTTGCTTTTCAGATCCTGGTAACACAAAGAATGAGGAACAGTCTTAAAATGTTCCATGGAAGTTGGTCCTCTCTTATTGCTAATTTGTACAAATGCACATCCAAGTGCAAGGAGTTGCACCTGGGTGAGGGCAACCCATGGTATCAATACAGGCTGGGGAATGAACAGATGAAGAGCAGCCCTGCCAAGAAGGACTTGGGGCTGCTGGTAGATGAGAGGCTGGACAAGAGCCAGCAATATGCATTTGCAGTCCAAAAAACCAACTGTATCATGGGCTTCATCAAAAGCAGCATGGCCAGCAGGTTGAAGGAGGTGATTCTGCCCCTCTGCTCTGGTGAAACCTCAGCTCTGGGGCCCTCAGCACAGCAAAGATGTGGACTTGTTGGACCAGGTCCAGAGGAGGACCACAAAGATGATCAGAGGGCTGGAGAACCTCTCCCATGAAGAAAGGCTGAGTGAGTTGGGGCTGTTCAGCTTGAAGAAGAGAAAGCTCTGGGGAAATCTTACAGCAAACTTATACTACATAAAGAGGGGAATACATGAGAGCTTGAGGGGTACTGTTTAGCAGGGCTTGTGATAGGAAAAGGGGTAATGGTTTTAAACTAAATGAGGGTAAATTTATACTAGCTGTAAGGATGAAATTTTTTTACAATGAGGGTGGTGAGGCACTGGAACTCATTATCCAGAGAGGTAGAGGATGCCTACCTGGAGACATTTAACGTCAGGTGGACAGGGCTCTGAGCAGCATGATCTAGTTGAAGATGACCCTAGATTGTCATTGGACTAGATGACCTGTAAAGTTTCCTTCCAACTCAAACTATTCTATGATCATGCCACTCCTGACACACAGGAACCATAGATCTACCAACCCCACATACATACTTACACAGTCAGGAGCTGCATGAGCTGTCACCTTGCTCCAGACCAACACAATTTCATTATTAGGAAACACAGAGCTTCTGCAGAGGAATGAACTGCTACCAAAAATATGTTGTCTGTCTCCTAGTTTTTCATTTTCCTGAATGAAGGGAAGCCCTCAACAAAGCTGGAATAATCAGATCCACACCAAGGTAACTGTTGTAGTTTCATTTACTGAGCTGGTCACCTAAGAACACCTTCACACAGCATATTCAGAACAGGCTGGTGAGCTTTCCCACAGTGTGCTGCAGAAAAATTCCAACAGCACTTTCAGTAAAAGCCATGAGTTATCTGCTAGAATTCCGGGAAAAATGAAACATTACTACAACGTTTCCACAGCACTGCAGATGAATTATACTCATCAGTAGCAGACAAATGGACCTCTTTGTGTGGCTCTGGGCTGCCGCACCCTGTGTTGCTTTACAGTGAAGAACGGATTCATTCACTGCTGAAAGCACTAAGAGTAACAATGAAAATACAGGTGTCCTGAACAACTATTATTCCTACTTAAACCAACACAGAATATTTTTAAAGTTATTTGCTTGAAAGCAAAGTAATATGTAGTTGAAGAAAATTCAATTATTTAATTATAAGAAGAACAAGATTAAAGATAATCCCTTCCCTAGAAGAGCATTATACCTAGGGTTGGTTCTGGGTAAAAGCCAACTATTCTGACACCGAGGAATTGCAACAAAAGAGGAAGGATAGAGAAAAGAGGGAAATCCCCATGATTTCATCTTCATTACATGGATTATGAACATAGGTTTTAGAACTAGCATTACACAGACATCTCAACTGACTGAAAACTGTTAAAACAGTAAAATCACAAATATTTCTAAAAAACCCTCAAACACCTGAATGCAGAGGTTTGTGGCAAAACCTGAATTTTTACCTTCGTAGTTTTCTGTAAAAATTGAGCAGACACTTGGAATCGGATTAATTAATAGATTAACTGCGTGCAAGAAAAGAGTTGTCTTGCTACAGAAGCAGTGTTGCTTGTATTTCCAAACACATTTTACAGAAAGCAGTCACAAAGGACTCATCTGTTGCTAAAACGAATCATTACTAGTCTAGAAGTAACCTATTTCTTTCATCCTCTAAATGTGAAACCTCAAGTTGTATCATTAATAGCCACGTGAATCTGTAATAAAGTTATGAATTTTACTATTTTTGTCCACAGTGGTAAGTGCTCTCTAAGGGGCATTTATAAGGCTTTTCCTTTTAGGAAAAAAAATTCAACTATTAAATGTTGTCTGTTACTTCTGAATTAAACAACTAATTTTGACTCTCCTTCCAGAAAGGAGGGAGCATTACATAGTACAAATATTTTTATTTATTTATTTATTTGCAACTATGGGAGACTGGGCTGTATTAAATTGCCGTCTTAATGTGGACTGAAAATATTTTCACTACTTTTTCCTGCAAAAATCAAGATTTAGTTATTTATAACATTATATTCAAAACAGTGCTGCTTGAGCAATCTGTTTTCAGAGGCAATGTTCAATTTTAAGATGTTAGGTAGCGGTCATTCAGCATGTTCAAAATTAATTTAATAAAAATTAATTTTTTTTGAAATTGAAAAACATGCAAGCCAAAAAAGCAGTGCTGCTGACAACACAAAATACATCAATGGAGTCAGACTGTATTTACAAATGTTTTCAGTGGGATTCAACATTCAAAATCTACTTCAATTATGAAGTTTATTTTTTAATCACTATAAATTCCCAGTGTCACCTCTCTTCCCATACCTATATGCAGGAATCATAGTGGTGCCTCTTTTTACTCAGGTTCTTTCATGTGTCAAGGTTGAAACTAATCACAGAAGATAACTGAAAAATCTAGGAAGGAATGACCATGTAAGGATCAACGCCTACTGCTGTTCACTTGATGAAAACTTCAATTCTACTGTACCTACTCAAGCATAATTTTGTGCTCAGCCTAGAGGATGAGCTGTGTAGGAGACTGCATATATAGTTCTGTCACTACCAGTAGCTTGATGACTTGCTTGGTAACACATAGAATAACTAAAAGTTATTATTTGTATACAGGGTGTCCTTGGGGATTTCAAGCAACAGGTTGTTAGTTCACATGAGAATACATGTATACATGTTAGCTTCAGGTGATTAGGAATGACACTGAGTAAATGGTGCAAATAATTCTCAGTAGCATGATTTCCACAGCAAACCTTTCTAAAAGAAATGTCATTTAGAATATATATGCAAATAAATAGAACATAAACGATTGTCCTGAATGGTTTGGTTGAATTTGCCCAGTGTGCTTTTGAAAAGGTTTTATTTCTTCTGTACACATTTGTTTTTATAATTATGAGAACAAGGTCAACTGAAATTAGGTAAATGGCAGAGATGGACTCAAGTGTAACTAAAACTTTCCAACAGGCGGGGAAAGATCCATGTAGAAAATATACTTCTGAAGGTGGAAAACTTTGACTAAGAAGTTTGCAAATTGGATATAGCCTATGCAAGACTGAACCAAAGGTTCCTATTTACCTGCCTCACTACAGAAATGCAGTCTCTGAAGCCAAATCAAACCCTTATTCTAGGAGTTGAAAATTAAATTGTCAGATTGGAAGAGAAATGAGCAAGTTGATGACCTCCTCCTAATGAAGACTAACTGCACATTTATTCTTAAATTCCAGTGATATCAAATAAAATGCTAAGATATAAATATTCCACAGAGTTAATCTACATGAGTGGTACCACCCTAAATGTCCTGTCTGCCTTTACTAGAATGGCCACAGTGGCACTGCAAGACTGTACTACAGTTGTGTTCTCACTTCTTTAATTACTTGAAATATCCCAATATTACTCATATCCCAGTGAACTGCAGGACAGCCAGTCAGGCCTTAGGGCACATGAAGGATGGGGAAGGGTAATAAAACTTCCTTAGTCTGAAAGACAAAAGAACAGTGGCTCTAGCAAGTAACCTTGACTAGTTCACATTCAGGATGCCACAAGATGCATGTGAGAAAGAAAAGGGGAGTTGAGAGCATCCAAGCAATAATTCAAGGAATCTGCAGCAAGTGACAAACACACAGGCAGGATTATATTGAATATAGCAGCATGCAGATACCAGGTGACCTTGCCCTTTTCCCTCCAGAAGGATATACGATTTGTAATACACATATATTTTTGCAAATAAGATGTAATCATGTTTAGTAGTTCATGTCACTGGAACAACACATCCCATAACTTTCACTTGGGAGAAAAACTAGAGATCAGGATTTTGAGGTGCACAGAAGTCAAGCAATTTAGACCATTATTTAAAAGCATGTAAGCAGAAGTCCACCATGTTAAAGGACTCTACTTAAAGCTACCAATAGGTGTTTTACATTAACAGGGTATCTCATTCATTTTGAAGGGCATGAGCTTCATTTTGTCAGAGTTGTTGTCTGTCAAAATTCACTGACTAGTTACAGCCATAAGCTAGAAGTATTGTTTTGACTTATAAGTAAGTGCAAGATCCATCTCATACTTTATTATCCTGTAAATGCTTTTCTCAGCCTAAAGCAGGGAAGTTACAAGTGAGTTAATGTTTGTGCATTCATTCTCTTGTCTGTTCTACACACACTTGGAAGCAAGAGTGAATTTCCAGGCCTTCTACAAGAGCCTAACAAAAGCCTGTTTACAGTATTTCATAAAATGCAATGGACTTTTCAACATTAGGAGATGAAAGCCCTTCACAGAGACTGTCAGTAACAAGACACACAGAATGCTGTTAAATTGTCTCTGTCAACCAGACCAGATACACTCCTAGGTCAGAAAGTCCATAAAGGGATGCAGAAAACACAGGTAACTTCACCAGAAGGTACTTATTTCTTGAAAAGGAATTGGGGAAATGGAGAAAAATAAAAAAGCAAGCCATGCAGTTTGAGCAGTTTGTAGTATCCAGAAGACAAAAGGCAATGAAGCAATGTATTCTAAGAATGATCACACTGATATATTTAGGGAAAGCATTTGATCAAAACATGCCACATTTTGTTGTTTACACTTAAGCAAAATATTTGCTTTTGTTAACTCAAGAAAGCTAAAATTAGAAGGCACAGAAAATTAACAATAAAAAAGACACTTCCTATTTTAACCTTTTTAAACATTGCCCCTCAACCCCAAAGTCCCTGATGGCATCATTTAGATTTATTTAACTTGTGGGTAAAACTTGTCCATTGACAACTGACCTGATACAATTAATACTAAGGCAGTGGCTCATGAAGTTTTCCAGAATAAAATCTTATTTAATTTGCAAACACACTAAAAAGCCAAATGTTCAGACATGGATACCCTCTTCCATGTAAAAAATGCAAACACAAAACACCATTCATGCTTCTATTTCAATATAACTATAGTTGTGACAGTTCTCTTCTTCAGGAGGGCAACAAGGTTTAGACTATACATGCTACTTATTTTTGCTTTGTTTTCAAAGATTCTCTTCAGCAGACTGAACATTCTCACACTAACTCCCTCTTATCTCTAGCCAAGAACCCACTGCTGTCTAAAGGTGCCAAAAATGGCTACCCACTTTTGTTATGACTGTTTAAAAATAAAGATAAGCACTGGCATTTACACTTGTAATTTTACAGTATGAAGGCTTGCTTAACACCTCTATCAGTGACTCGGATGAGGAGACAGAAGACACTCATGATGGCTGCAGATAATCAGCTGGGGAAGAGAAGCATCTGACACTCCAGAGCAAGCAGGACTTGTAGGAGCAATCCAGACAGTCTGGAGGAATGGGTTAACAGCAGCCTTATGAAATACAATGAGGACAATTAACAAATGTCAAGTCCTGTCCCAGCAAGGCAGAGCCCTGCAGCCATGAGGCTACAGCTGGAAAACAACTCTGGGGCATGGTCCCAGGCACAGGAAGGCTGTGAGCTGAGCCAGCGCCACCCATGTGGCAGAAACAACGGCTATCAGTGCCCCAGGTCTTGCGAGCAGGTCACAGCCCTGGGAACCAGGAGAGGGTAGAAGCTTTACCCTCTGCTTGAAGCTTATCAGATTCTATCTAGGTGCTGCTTATGGTTTGGATCCCCAACAAAGAAACACCACCAACAAAATGTAGGGAATTAAGAAGAGGCCACTGAGACGGTGGTGCTGGAGACCTTATGCAGTGAGAAGTGGCTACAGAACTAGGGCTGGTTCAGGTTGGAGGAGGGATGGCTTTGGGGGCACCCAACAGGTCCTCCATTCCCTCCTATCAACATGGCACTGATGGGAAGGAGTAGAGGAGACATAGTCACGCTCTTCACAGTGGTGTATGGGACAAGAACAAGAGGCAGCAGGCCCATGAAGACAGCCCAGTGGTGGAGCCAGGCCCAGGGAGACTGGGTCACCTTTGGTCAGGGAAAGTTTCACACCCTGGCAAGGAGGGGTGAAGTCCTGAGCAGCCTGGTCTCGCCCAATGGTCTCGCCTCTGGTGGTCCCTGACAGTATGAATAGTTCTGCCATCATTTGAAACACAGTAGAACAGCTTCCACTAACACACAAATTGTAAATGTAAATGTTTGGCCCTTCTAGCCCTCTGTTTCCTCCAAATGAGCAAGCTTCCTTTGGGTTTCTTTACATCAGCTAATTCTACCAACAAGTAAAGAAGCTGGTACACTTTTCTGGTTCAGATTGCATAACACTGATGAACTAAATTTAAGTAAGCTTGTTTATACTTACAGATTCTAACTCATTTTACTTTATAAACACTGAATTTATTCTGCTTAATACAGAACCATATCTCTTTCAATGAATGACATCTTATTTTCTTATTACTTTGTCCCATCACAGTAGCCATCCTGTATTTCATCTCTGGAAAGCCAAGCAATCAGTGCTTCATGACAAGGTCCAAGATCTGCTTTCGCAGAAGTTAACTAATTGGTTGTGAAGACAAGTATCTTAACAAGTATTTAAGGTAGGCACATGCTCATTTGTTCACCCATTGCACTTAAAGGCAAGTACTGAGCTCCTATATGAAGTTAATCACAAAAACACTTCATTTCACTGTCAGGTCAATCTTTCTTATCATACTAATCATGCACCAGCAATAAGCAGCAACATCTTTATTGTGATGGCTTTTGACATGGGTGCAGGACTCACCCCTCCTGCCTTTAGCAGCTTTCTTCTGAATTCTTCTGTCGGGTTGTTGAATGTGAGCTTTTCACAGCGGAGGTGATTTACAGGTGGGTGGCCTTCAAGGTGCAGGAATAAGTCATAGTCAAATCGAACTTTCTTAGGTTCTTCCTGAGGGTTGAAAATAACCAGATAGAAACATCTAACACCAAAACTAACTAAGTTGAAAACAAGGGCTACAAAAAGACTGTCAATTAAAATTAAAATTATGTCATTTTTAACCATTCTTTGTGTTCTCAGACACACATGATGGAATTTACCAAGCGTCAGCTGAGCTACAGTAAATCAGAGAAGCTCCTATCAGCCCATGACAACACAAGGTAAAATGCATGAACTTCATGAAGCTCTGACCAGGCTTAATTAACACTTATGTCATGTTATGCACAGGCTACAGATATGCACATAGGCAAGTATCATGATTCAGCTGACACAAGGTAACTCAGTCACCAACACAATCACACTTCTGAGCCCTAGAGAGTGCTGAAGACACTGTACAAAGTGTTGAATGCAAATTCCTCCACTGCAGCCAAACTATTGTTTTCTCCACAAGCTGTACTAAGTATGAAACTGCTGCAGCCAACTACATTTAATCTCCTATTTATGGGGTCTGCTCATTTACTAAAGAAACTTCATTGCCTTGAACAAATGTGGCCAGATAGATTTCAAGTGTTGTACTACAGCTTACAAACAATCCAAATTCTCTGCCACTGCAGTGAAAAAATGAAACTGAATGTTCCCTGTACCAATATGAAGAAAGAAAGAACAGGAAGAGCAAACGTATCTTGAAAGAAATCACCAGTGCTCTACTGCCCCGAGAATGCCACTAGTGTCCTTTTTCAGCTGAGTCTTCGTACCGACTTCAGTATCTTTTCTCTGGTATAACAAATTAAGTACATTTTCTGTTACACATTTTCACAGTCCCTTCTAGAAGCTGTATGTAAGTGCTTTTTTAAGGCACTATTAAGTAGCCCTTTCTCCAAAGGTTCTGATGTGCAAGAGAAGTCACCAAACCAATGTCCGTCTCAGGGTAGAACACATATAAAAAGTAAAACTGAGGAAAAGTTTTATTAAAAAGGAAACCATGATGGAAGAGGAGGAAGAGATGTATCAAAACCTTAGCACACATCCAACACTGCATGTAATCAAAATACATGCTCTGTTCAGTGACAGATGCTTAAAAAAATTCACATTAACCATGTTTAATTTTGATTCAGGATTCCAAGGATGGGAAGAATAGAAAGCATAGAAATCTCAAGTTATTCTAAAAGTTAAATCAGAGATTTCAAACACAGCCAAGGGACATGCTAACTGTCTCATCTCTAGACTTGGAGCAGAAACAACAGAAGGGGACCTGAAATAAAAGGCTCGCAGTTGTCTTTTTCTGAAGACAGAAGAAGCAGTTCTCTTAGACTGAACTATTTTCTTGACAGATCATTTTCAAAGGTAACCATCGATGATGATATTTCTTCTTGTTAGAAATATTAATCTATGATTTCATGCAGAAAAAAATGGAAGTGACTTATTCCCTGGTCTACTTAGAAAACCGTGATGTTGCTATAGGCAAAAAGTTGGTACCAGTAGTTTTGCCATAAAAGCAAAGTTTTAAGAATTCATAAATGGAAGTCTTCAAAGAACTTTGTGGAAAGTCAGATGAACATAACCAGTGATTAAAAAGCAGACTATTACTACACAAAAGACTTTCGGTGTCACTGTACTGCCTGTATTTTAAAAACAGTGTGACAGTGAAGACAAAATATCCTGCACGTTATGAGCCTTATCCTGTATGGACTACATTTTCCCAAGTAGGAGTCTTTTGACCTAAAAGCATTTTTAAGGACTTTGTCTCAATGATTAACAACTATAGCCTGCTGCTGCTGAATTTGGGAGCAGGGGTTGTTGTAATTTCCCTAACTCTTTAAAGTTTGAAATATTTTCCATCATTGTGAAATACCTGTTAAGCTTTCTACCAGTTTTTTTTTTAGTCCTGGGAATGGGCACCATTTAATTCTCCGTGGCCCTGGGTGGCTTCCTGTACCCCTTCTTTCTCTATTCATTACAGTATTTTCTGAATCAGAAATTGAAAAGTTGTCTACCTTGAAAAAATGATGATGGTGTGTCTCCTCTTCCTCCTTCTGTCTATCTCCTCTTTTTCTGTACTGGAATACATGTGAAGTGGCTTAAGGGAGGAAGAATAGCTGAGCCAGAAGAAAGGGGTAATTTGCCAGCTCAATTTTTGTGCCACTCTTCCTTTGCATTCACCCACCCCAGGGAAGGGCATGCTGCTGCAGCTGTGTGAAGAGCTAGCTGACTCACAGTCCAACTGCTGCTTGTCGTATTCCATGACACCAAAATAGGGGTGAGGGATGTTTGCAAACTTTCTAATTCCACATGCTGCTTGAGGGTGAGGTGAGTTGCCCTCTTGATCTCAGTCTAAGCCAGAACTCCTGCTGGAGAACTCCTGAGACTTGCAGGTCTCCACAGTCAGCAAAGGCACGCAAAAGTCTGAGTGGAAAACAAAAAAAGAAATGTCGGGCAGGAAGCTTTCTGTAGAGATGCTTCAGTGATTGACTCACTGTCTTCTGACTTACTTTGAACAGTTTTGGGATGAGCATTTAATAAAGAAGTTAAGGAGAATAGATTGCTTTTCATTAGATTTCCTGAATGAATCAAAACAACTTCCCTAATGGAGATAGGGCTAAAGAGCACAGCAAAAAGGCTGATCAACTCACTGAGGCAGTTCTGTTTCCATTTTTGACAGCAAACAGGGTTGACCAAGACCTGCTCTTCACAGATTGATACAGGGAACATGTCAGAATTACCTACAACTTAAAAAGTGCCTGAGCAGAATTATCCACATCTCACACCTTAACAGAGCTTTCTGTGAAAGATAAAAGAATACTGGAATACATACTTGAAATCATACATGGTTAACTCTAACACAATTTTTAAGTGATCAGGGTTCCAGAAAAAGTCTTCTTTTATGCACTTCTATTTTCTTTCTGGTTTAGTCTTTCACCAAGCATTCAACACATTAAAGATGTAATGCTGACTTGATTAAAATAATTAAGTTAAATTACATCTTGGTAATTAGTAATATAGACCCTGTTATGTATGTTAAAGAAAACCCTTGTATTTGCTATTTGAGACTTGGAGTAAGTGCAGCAATTACCTAGAATGTGAGACACTACAATAACATAAGCTTTGTAGAATGGCACTGCATTTGGTAGAATGGCACTGAGCCCCGGTAACGTTGAGTTGAGTAGAATGAGGGCTCACATGCAGTCTAAAAGAACGTTTTCTAAAAGATAGAGCATGCAAGAGTGCAAAAAAAGACTGTTTTGAAAGACCAAAACCTGAACAAGTTATAAAGATTTGCAATACTAAAATAGAACAATAAGTCCCCTATGTAATCAACATAATCAAGATTGGTTTCTTCTCCTCAAGTTTAAGTGACTCTTAAACTTTCTTAAGCACTATTTAAAGTCTGTCCACTTTTGAGCAGGGCTAGTAATTCTTCAGAATAATTACATTCAACTGTTGTTTGGGGTTTTTTTAAATCAAATAATCCTAATTTCACTAGTTATCTACGAAATACTGTCCCCCAAGAATCAATACTGGGCCCAGTACTGATTAACTTCTACATCAGTGATTTGGATAGAGAGGCAGATGCTCCCCAGCAAGTTCACTGACAACACAAATCTGGGAGGAGTGGCCAATAACCCAGAGGGCTGTACAGTCCTTCAGAAGGACCTCAACACATTGGAGAGATGGGCAGAGAAGAACTGCCTGAAACTGAACAAAGGCAAGTGCAGGGTCCTGCACCTGGGTAGGATAACCCCAGGCACCAGCACAGGCTGGGTGTCAACATACTGGAAAGCATGTGGAGAAGAACCTGAAGTCCTGGTGAACAACCACCTGTCTGTGAGCCAGCAGTGTGCCCTGGTGGCCAAGAAGGCCAATGGAATCGTGGGATGCATTAGGAAGAGCATTGCCAGCAGATCGAGGGAGGTGATCCTGCCCCTCTACTGAGCCCTGGTGAGGTTACATCTGGAGTGCTGTGTCCAGTTCTTGGCTCCTCAGTACAAGAGAGACATGGAACTTCTGGAGCAGGTCGACTGAAGAGTGACAAGCATGATTGACTGAAGCATCTCTCTTATGAGGAAAGGCTGAAAGAATTGGGCTTGTTCAGACTCGAGGAGACAACTGAGAGGAGACCTCATCAATGTCTACAAGTATCTGAAGGGAGGATGTCAAGAGGATGGAGCCAGGCTCTTCTCAGGGGTGCTAAACAATAGGATAAAAGGCAATGGGCAGAAACTGATGTACACAAAGTTCCTCCTGAACATGAGGAAGAATTTCTTTACTATGCAGGTGACTGTGCACTGGAACAGATTGTCCAAAGTTGTGGAGTTTCCCTCATTGGATATTCACCTGATTGTGATCCTGTGCAATGTGCTCTAAGATGACTCTGTTTGAGCAGGGAGCTTGGACCAGATGATCCACTGTGTTCACTTCCAACATGACCCATTCTATGATTTTGTGAAATTATGCATTTCTAAGAGTTACAGTAATATTGAGTTGAGGAACAGCACTGACAAAGTTAGCTGTAAGCCTAATTGTTATCCAAGTTTACAAATTAAACTTTAAAAAAACCTCACACTTGATTTTTTAATTTTTTAATGGAAAATATGAGATTCCATACCTTGTTTTTGAAGTAAACCTCAATTGGTAAAATGAAACCAGCATATCCTGATTCTTCAACTTTGTAGGGTGGATCCTTGCACACTGAAACAGAGAAAAACCTGTATTTAATACAAAAAAATTGTGTTTTAAATGCATAAGTAAACCACATGAGTAAATCTCCAATAACACTTCCATATAGCACCATTACAAAACCGCACACACACAGTCGGATATAACTGTGCACAACTCAAACTGAATTTTGCAAGCAAGTCATTCCTGCCTGCATGAAACCTGCAGTTTAGGGATAGCAAAATTTTATTTATTCTTTTTGTTCTTCATCATTTGAGACTGCTAAAGCAGAACTACCAGGAACTTCAATACCAGGTGGAACAAATAAGTACTCACAATGGTACATAGACTCTGCAGCCAAGGTTTTTTCTGGGAATAGAAATCACATAGGATTCTAACCCAAAAAAGTAAAGCATGTAGAGGGAAGAACTGCCATTCATGTATTCACAACCTAATATTAATAAAATCCCAATTCTAATAAACATAATTGAAAACAAATAAATTAATTAAATTAGGATTAACGCTAAGAAATTCGAAATCTTCATTACTGGGGGAGGAGGAGACACAATGCAACATACCAGTACACAGTGGAGAACCTCAGGAAGGTTAACTATTGCATTATATTAAAACAATATCCAGGTTTTCCTTAAAGGATTCATACTTCTATAACGTTACAGTGAATATTACTAGTTTCAATATACAATCTTTTCCCTGAAGTTTTCAGTTCAATGCATGGGCTTTAAGCTACTTTGAATCCCCACAGTACTGAACATGAGCTCTCTGAAGAAAGTGACACTAGCCTGTCAACTCCAGACAGTGACAAAAAGGAGGTTGTTACAGAACTTGGAACATAAGCCACCTCTGCCTTCTCCTGGTTGACTGCATGATAACCTCATCACAGAATTCAAGTCCATGTAACACATAAATACAAAGGTAGGCTGAGCATGAGAAACTGTGCATCTCCTGCAGCTTCAACTCAGATGCTTCCAAGTGCTGCATTGCTATGCATCACAAATCATGTCTAAGGCACTACCACCTCAATGACAGTTTCCCTACTGTAGACTAGTAGAACGATGAAATTTATACACAAGAGGTTGACTTCTTCAGGAACATTTGCTCTAGCTCTGTCAGTCTAGTTGATCAGAAAAAAAAATTCAAACTCCAGATCAATCACCATTTACTCAGATATATGCTCCTTTCAGAATTGCCTGGTAGGTTACTAAAAGCAAGTCTTGCAAATAATTGTACAGGGTCTGATTACCAAAATTATTTTTTAGCAAAGTACAACAGATGAGCACTTTCAACTCTCTATCATCCCAAAAACATGACAAAGGCCATCACATACATCCAGGAATATAAGCACTGCTACACTCCCAATAGTATAATCAGTACATTAACTTTCTGAGGACATGCAAGCTTCGGTAACCCCCAAGTAAATGAACACAGCAGAATTTTCTCCTATCACCTTGCCATTCTCCTCCTGCTTTGCTAGCACAAAACCCTTTGAGGGTGAGGTGTTGATGGAGGGGCACGGACAGACTGCTCATAGACTAGTATGATCGGCAAAATGTCGGCTTTATTAGAAGAAAGACATCTTATATACTGCTTATGACACTCAGACATGTGGTTCTTCTTCACATAGCATTGGATACATAAGGAAAATATACTTTGTTGTACGGTGCTAACTGGATCACAACAGGTGTCCATAGGAGATGAGAAAACTTGTTCACCTGCCAAAAACTCCTCCCTGGCCTTGGCAAAAAGCCTCCTCTGTTCTAGCCTCAAGGCTGAAGCCATGTTAGCTGCATAGTTGCTTTTTACTGTCCACACCCAATTATGCCAAGGCAAGGTTCACATACGATCTCTATACTCCAACAGTGAGGAAGATTAGAAGTCCTTGCTCACCTACTGCACTTGTCTATCACTACCCAGCTAACTTCATGCAATCAATAGAAAGGGAAAAGGATGGCAAAAACAGAGCAAGAATAACCTTTCAAAGACTCTTCTGCAACACAGTCCTCCTGCAGCTACGGAATTTAAGTTTGTTTCTCCTGTCAGGAAAAAAAAGTTTGTAAAGTGGGATTTGAAAGATTTTGAAGGAAAGTGTTACGGTGATCAGTCAAATCTGAGAGGTGGTTTCAAACAGCCTGTGGTCTTCAGTTGGAAAAAATACTAAGCTGAGTGTGGGTTAAACAGTACTTCCTACTGTAGAAATAAGAGGTGCCCATTTGCTCAACACCTTATGCTGACATGTATTTAACGACAAAGATAAAACCCCGAAGTGAAAGCACAAAAGAGACTAAAAAAGAAGACTGAGTTTTCAGCATTGCATTTTCAATCCTACTAAATTCTCTGCCTCACATATTGAGTGCCCAGATTCACACCACTTCTACCAGGGTATCAAGATACAGCTTAAAATCCGTTAAATAAAGTGACCCCTAATTAAATGTTGGAGTGACATTTTCTGCATATTCCTCAACCATTGAATAGGTTCTTCATCAACTGAGAACAATCCAATACACAAGATAGCAGGTCAGGAAAGTCTTCAGGGCTGGGACTGAGTTTAGACTCCGCTGGACCTAGGCTCCATAAGGAATTTAGAAAGAAAGGGGGTCCTCTCTGAACCTTGGGTCCCAGTGGAGGGTATCCCTTACCTTTTTGCATCCTTACCCTTTTCCATCTCTGGTCTCCACAAAAATAATTCTAAGCTGACCCTAATCCAACTTTTCATTGTGCATTTCATCCATGTAGTAGTAACAGAGCCAACCTTGCCATTGAACTTTGTTAAGTCACACTTTCACAAATTTATATTAAACTTGCTTTTGCTAATACCGTTGGTCAGAGATATTTTTAAGTGACCTAAACCACACATTGGCAGCATTTTCCCAAGTCACCACTACACACGATGGAGCCCTGCTTCCCTGGGGATGGCTGAACACCTGCTTGCCCATTAAGGAAGTAGTGAATGAATTCCTTGTTTTGCTTTGCTTGCATGCACAGCTTTTGCATTGCCTTTTAAAGTGTCTTTATGTTGACCCATGAGTTTTCTCAGTTTTACCCTTCCAGTTCTCTCCCCCATCCTACTGTGAGGAAATGAGTAAGGCTGCTGGATGGTGCTTAGATGCCAGCTGGGGATAAAACACAATATCCACTCCTTCCAGGACTGCCAGCAGAAGGAGGATCTTTCTTGATATCAAAAGACCCTCAGCCACCTGCAAACTTTCAAACTTCAGTGCACACCACAGATGATGCAGAAGCCCTTTCTGTTGACTGAAGGACACAAAAAGCTGTTAGCTATATTCTGCACTGCACACACAAGCAACAATCCTTAATGAGACATACAGAAATTACTGGTGATGTCTAGGGCCATTCACAGTTTATGCTTCTCATCTTTTCTGTCTGATCCCTCAGGTTTCCTCCAAACAAGATGGGAACGAGAGAAGGGAAGAAAAAGGAAAAACAGCGTTTTTAGACTGAAGCTATTCCTGCACTACATTTCACCTTTTCATTCTAGATGTTGTTTTTTTCAATACAAAGCAGTTCTCAAAAAAAGACTGTTAAAATATACATGTATGTATGTCTCAGGTATCAATGGACTGGAGCAAGTGACTTCCAGAAAGTAGCTGGTCTGGAAGTCTTCCTTAGAAAAGCATGACACTAAAGCAAAAGAAAAACCCCTGAACAACTGAACTGCAGCTAAGGCTGCTTGGATAATAACATAATAAACCAAACAATTATCTTTGATGGAAAAGATATTAGGTATAACATTAAAAACTCTGACAATAAGCATCAATTTGCCCTGTAGATACCACTAATATTTTAAAAGTAATAAAAATTTCCAGTAGTTGTGCTTTAATGCATTCTCACATTTATACAGAAGCTACAGCTCTCGGCATTTTCTCTTCTATTGAGAAAAACAGGTCCCACAATTGCAGGATTTGAAGTAATTTCTTTCTAGATTTTTAATTATGTACCTCTCCCTCTCAATAAAAAAACTTTGCATAGCAAATATTTTTTCTTAACATCCAGATAGATACTTAAAAACAAAAAAGCCCTCTTTCTCAATTTTAACTTCATTATGCTATGCAAAGATCCAACTGGGAATAAGTATTTCAGAGCTACCAAAATCACCCTGTATTCCAGTAATGATACTTGTGTCAAACCTTTTTGGTTGAAAAAGTTTGACAAGCAAACCAAAGCTAATTTTTTTCATCACACCTCCATCCTTCATGGTTATTTTACTTGATTAATCACAAACTGGTCAGGTTGGAAGGGAGTACAGTGGGTCATCTGGTCAAACTGTCCTGCTCAAGCAGGGTCATCCAAGAGCACAAGACTGTGCCCAGATGGGTCTTGAATGTGGGAGAGACTCCACAACCTCTATGGGCAATTTGTTCCAGTGCACAGTCACCAGTACAGTAAAGAAGTTCTTTCTCATATTCAGGAGGAACTTCCTGTACATCATTTTTTGCCCATTGCCTCTTGCCCTATTGTTTGGCACCACTGAGAAAAGCTTGGCTCTTGACACCCTCCCTTCAGATACTTCTCAACATTGACTCCATGCATCTCATGCCCTGAGGAGCCCAGAACTGGACACAGCACTCCAGATGTGGCCTCACCAGGGCTCAGTAGAGGGGCAGGATCACCTCCCTCGATCTGCTGGCAATGCTCTTCCTAATGCATCCCACGATTCCATTGGCCTTCTTGGCCAATGGCACACTGACCAGGGCACACTGCTGGCTCATGAACAGATTGCTGTCCACCAGGATCCTCAGGTTCTTCTCTGCAGAGTCACTTCCCAGCAAGTCAGACCCCAGCCTGTGCTGGAGCCTGGGGTTATTCTACCCAGGTGCAGGACCTTGCACTTGCCTTTGTTGAATTTCAGACAGTTCTTCCTTCTTTCTATGTAATATACTGAAAAAAATCAGTTTTGCTTCTATCATCTACCTAACTAACTTCCTGAAGCTATTCAGAGTAGCTGAATAGACAGCAGGAAAAGAAAAATACTTCTTCAAACACGTTATTCATATCATTCACTAGCAAATGGAAGAATATAATGCTATTTAAGCAAAGCAAAACATAGATGTACTAATAGTATGCGAGCTTAAGCTATAGAAGGGTACTGCTAAGTCTGGAACAATTATTTATTGTAAACATTGTTTAAATGAATCTGCCTGGTTTTTCTGCCTCTCATTTGGCATTACTTGTGTGACAGACCAATACAAAGCTCAACAATCAAAAATACCCTGAAATAGAGATTTGAAGTCTGTGTGCAAACATGTTTATAATTATTATGATGTAAATGTACACTCCAGGCATAAACCCAGTTTAAGAGCTGTGTTTGCATGCAGGTGATGCAGATGTTGTATAAGTTGGCACACATGTAATTATCACAACAATTATATTATTAAGCTGTTAGGAACTTTGAGGAAAGAGAACAGCCACGTGAGGCTAAGGATTAGTGATTTATAAAGAAGGGGTATAGAAAACTAAGACTTTCCTCAAACAGAAATAATTAAAATTTGCAATGCTGTTTCTGACCATTATAGCACACCTACAGCTTTATTTTTCTGCATAAGAGAAGTAGAATAGAACGAACTATTTCAATTGGAAGGGACCTACAACAATATTCTAGTCTAACTGCCTGACTACTTCAGGACAAAGTTCAAGTATGCTATTAAGGGCATTGTCCAAATGCCTCTTAAACACTGACAGGTTTGGGGCATTGACCACCTCTCCAGTAAGCCTATTCCAATATTTGAGTGCCCTCTTGTTAAAAAAATGCTTCCGAATGTTCAGTTTGAACCTGCCCTGGCATAGCTTTGAACCATTCACACAGATCCCATCACTGGATCGCAGTGAGAAGGGTTCAGCACCTTCCTCTCCATGTCCCCTTCTCAGGAAGAGAAAAGCAATGAGGTCACCCCTCAGTCTCCTTCTCTCCAAATAAGACAAACATAGAGTCCTCAGCCACTCCTCCCAGCCCCTCAGCCAACTTTGTTCCCCTCCTCTGGACACATTCAAGTACTTTCACATCCTTTTTAAACTATGAGACCCCGTTCTGCACACAGGACTCACGGTGAGGCCACACTGGCACTGAGTACAGCGGGATGATTCCCTCTTTTGGCAGCTGGTGACGCTGTGTCTGATGCACCCCTGCGTGGGGTTTGCCCTCCTGGCTGCCGTGGCACACTGCTGACTCACACTGAGCTTGCTACTAGCACCTGATCAGTGCTTCTACTCATCCAATTTCTCACACTGCAATGTGTTGGTGTACAAGCATTTCAGATACATTGAAAGATATATACATATACACTGAAAGGTATGATATATTAATTCCTGAAAGCTAGCCACATATACATCTGTTCTCAAGCTCTGCAGCTCTATGTTCTACGTAGCTGATAAACTCTCCTTTGAGCATAAAACAGAAAAAGGAAGGGAAAAAATATAGATTGTGCCATAAAGACAGAAAACCTTCAAAGTGGCACGTGGTCTAACTCTGAATAATTGGTTTTATTCTAGGACAATTCCACCATGAAGCAAACAACTAATTTCAAAAATTCTCACCTTAAAAAATACTACATTCATGAAATTGTATTTGCACTACTAATCTAATGGAAATCTGTAAAACAATACAAATGAAGTTACCAAGCCATCCACTTCACTTTGGGTGAAGAAAAGCAATTCAAACCTGCAAAATTATGCATGCCTGATGATAATTTGTTCAATCTAACAAAATATCCCCTACTTAGTACTCATAATTTTGTCAGGAATTAGAGTATATATCATCTAGAGGACATTAGTCAAAAATGGAAACCACCATTTTGTACTAGCATATCAGGTGCTTCCAAAGGATCATGGTGTCAGTTTTCCTGTATCAAAGCAGATTTCCTTGCTTGGACAAACTTATCCAAAGCTTTATTTCCCATAGTAGATTTGACTGACAATAATTAACTGCATAAGAAGGGTTTTAAAAACCTGACATGTTGAACTCTGAGGGTTCCTTACCTTTCTAATTTTTGATTTGTTGGTTTCTTTTGGGTTTTGTTTGTTTGGATATTTGTTTTTGGATTGTTATTTTGTTTGTTTTGTTCACTAGCAATTGCCCTAGGAAATTGTGTAAATAGATATATATTAGATTTTGTTCCCAGTCTGATCTTCACAGATTTCAGAAAAGAACATCCCTAAATATAGTGCATGCAAACCACTGTTGAATTAAGAAACAAAAAAAAAAGGGAAACAGACATGCAGGTTGATCAGAGCAAAACTCTAAGCAGGCTTCTCTACTCATTTTTCTGTATGTTTTCAGAAGAATAAGTCTTTACACCAGATAGGTGTTTTAAAAATACCATGGTATATCAAAGACAGGTGATGTTAGTTTTTAAATTCATGAGGTAAGCACAACACTCAAGAAACATCAGGTACAAGTCTGACTGTCACATTTATAGAGCATCTGCATTTTTTTAGAGCATCGACTAAAAAATGTCAGATCTGTTTGTCTTTGACTTTCCTGAAAATTGCCTTTCAACCCGAGCTACAACTCCAAAGCTAGACAACAAAATCAGAAACCTCCCTCCTAAAACACTACCCTTCCCACTTTTTTTGTTGTAACATGCTGTTCTGCTACTATTTACCACAGCTCCCCTACAGGTAGGTTACACAGGAACCTTTGGGCACTTTTGGAGACTTACAATGGATGGCAGACATCAGATAACACCTAGACCCAAGGACAGCAACCCCTAAGCGCAGCTAACAATATTCATATGATTGGCAAGGAAGCTACAGCTTCTGGCTAAAAAGACAAACAGAAGAGGAAGATGCGACAAACAGCAGCGGAAAAGTTCTCATGTGGCGCAGAAGATGGCCAAGTAGGATCAAAGCCGCAAGCTCTGGGTTTGGTATGCAGGCACTGGAAAGGAGTTCCTGTATGGACATCTTGCTCTGCCCCACCCATCCACTTCAAGGAGCACTCTGTATCTGCTATAAACCCACATACACCCTAATACTTCTCCTCTAAGGCAGAACTCATAGCAAGTGAGGGTTCAACCTCTGCCACCACACATCCTCCCCTGCAGCAGCAGCTATCAGCAGCTCCTGCTCAGCCTCGACCCACACTCAGGAGCACCTCCTCACCCCACACCACACAGAAGCATTCATGTGCTCCATTCATGTGCTTCCATGCCACCAGTCATAATAAGGGCTACTTCCAATTAGACTGTCATCTGAGAGAAATGAACACAACAACAAAAAAAGACCCTTTATATCCCCAGTAACAAGATCAATGTCAGAAATATGCCTGTCCACAGCATCATAATGAATGAGCACTGAAGAACCCATCCCACCCCCAATACACTACAAAGAAAACACTTGACGTAAATTGAGGCTGAAGATTCTCCAGTGTGCTTTAGTACAAAAACCTGAAGCAAAGCCAGTGGCGTGCCAGTACAAGCCCCATAGCTGAAAGGTGCAGAGGTGGAGTGGGGCGAGGAGAAGGCTTTAGTTCTAGCACACAACTTCCACCTCCATCTTCAGAAACTGACTACTGGCAGCAGAAGAACTTCAGCCACATGCTTCAGATACTAAAAATGCTACCACATTGCATTTCAGTTGCTTGTCAGGATACCTCATGTCAAGACACAGACTGAGATTACAGGAAATGCTCAAGGAGATGGAATAAATCAGTCACATGGTTGTCACCTGTAAGAATGGCTAAATAGGCTTTCTGCAGGTTTTGAGATGAGACATACATAGATCTCTGCCATTTGATAATTATTTGCTTTTAAGAGTCCTCCAAGCCAAACTTTGTTAATGTAATTAAAAGTAGGACTAAGAGAAGCAATGGAAGAACAGATACTGAAAACAAACTATTTTTAGAATCCACTGCTACCTTCCAAAACATCCTGAAGTTACTTTATGAAGAATATTTACTTAGGTACACAAAAGACAGTATGACAAAAAACAATTAAGCTGTATTATGATCCACATAATAGTAGAGGTGGAAAATCAAGAATTTTCCCTAACTGTTTACATTCCTCTGCACAAAGGATCAAACCACCTTCTGCTCCAGGGTAGATTTTGGGGAAAGGAGAAATTAACAGCATCTTTTCCTTGCAGGAAACATTCTGCTTTAGTTAAGAGCAAAAGTAAAGACAGATAGACTGAAACTAACACTCTGAGCCATAAGTGCCCTAATTGAATTTTTCCTTCAAGAGTAATCACAGAGTAAGCTTAAATATTTAAGACACCAAAGAAAAGAGGCTTTGGTCATAGTAGGGTTGGCCACTTTGCAGGTAGCAGTATACACCAGAAGCAAACTGCCCAGTAACAAAGAATATATGGCAAAGTTTGTCTAAAAACAAGGCTAAAACTTGAATGCACACACACCTCCTATTTGAGGACTTCAGAACGAATAAAAATGTCACAGTGAGCTGGAGAAGTAGCACATAGACAGGAAAATAATCTTCACGAAACTGAATGAATAAAAACCACTCAAACTTATTATTAAACAGGTAGATTGCTTTGACTTTCAAAATTCTTAATGAGATATTTTTCAATATGGGTGTGCTCACAACATTCATTAATGACTGAATGCAAGAGAGATAGCCTACTGGGAAGAAAACATCTTGACACAAGAAAGCTAGGTTAAGCTCCAACTGAGCATAATGAAGAAAACCAGGTGACTTAACATAGCTTCCTACATTTAACAAGATAATAACAAATGAAAATCAATGTACAGAAGAACATATAATATGAATTTTTAAAGGACTGCATTTAAACTGTAATTCCATTTTAAGTAACAATCACTTAACAGGATAACCTACTTAGGAACATAAAGAAGTCAAGACTATATCAATATGAATCCAGTGGACTGGATGACTGGCTATTTCAGTTAAATACATATCTGCTCTTCTACAGTGTAATGTAATTACTCTAGGTAACTGAATTGCTGTAATACTCACGAGATGTTAACTTGTCCTCCCCATCCCTTAAAAACACAGAGCATAAAACCAGGAAAAGCTGAGAAACCTCAAAGGAAATATTAAAAGGTAAAACTTGCAGCATCACTGAGAAGAGCTAAAATAAATCTGATACACTTGATTCAGATAACACAAATGGGGTGCATGATCATGTGCTCACAAATGCCACTGACATAGCTTGAACATACAGTGGCAGTGGAAATGTTCTTCAACCTTAAAGACTCTAGGCAAGAGGTGTGTAGAACTTCTGTATGTTTTTGGCCGGGATAGAGTTACATTTCTTCATAGTATCCTGTATGGGGCTAGTGTAAGAAGATTCTTATTCCTTAGCCTCAGTTATAATGCTGGAAGCCAACATACACCATATTGCCTGTGAACCTACAAAATACAGTCTGTGAAAGTGTTTATGTTCAAGACTATTTTTTACTTGTAGAAAATACAAATTTGCTAAGTTAAAGTGAAGGTTCTCCTTTTTTTACGTTCATGTAAATATTGTAACTATTCTTACAATTGTTACTATTGTTACAATTGCAACTTTTACCTTTGTACCCTTACTGATTGCTTTTACAGTACAGAGTTTTCCAGGAAACCTCCAAGCCTTGTCTGCCAGTGACCTAAGTAAGCATTTGACAGGGACTTTGGAGTACGGCTTCAATATCGTTAATTAAATGGATAATTTCCACGGAGCTACAGAAAAAAAAGCCTGACTTTACACTGGTAGTTTGACTTGCACTGAACATTTTCTTCGGCTTATTTCTGCTCTTCTCTTTTCTCATCCTTCAACCAATTCTCCTCCCAGAAAAGCACATAAGTATGTATAAGAATCCATACTGCTGCCTCTGATGCTCCTGTTTCTTGTATGAACACCCAAAAAAGTACAGTTATGACTATTCTAGGTTACCAGATAATCGTCATCATTCCACACTGAACATTTGACAGCTGCCAGTACATTTTAGCCTTCAGAAGCACATATAATTGTGTGATATATAATGTGATGCCAGGACCACAAGTCAATCCATCCAGTTCCTCCAACAAGAATAAATCAGCATCAAGTTCCCAAAGGCTAAAAAACCTTTGGTTTGTCTCTCCTATCTTCTTCCAGGATGCCTCCTACATTCTCCCAAATGCCTGAGTAACTGTCTTAGAAAAATATATTGTTTTTAACGTTTTGCTACCTCAGTTTGTGGCTGGGAGTTCAGGGGGCACAGAATAAACTTGATTCTGATTGTCTCTCCTAGAACAGAGATAGTGACTACTTTGGGAGCACAGTGTAAAAGCTTCACTAATATCCCACTTCCTCCTCTGGAAACAATTTCATTTAATAACTGAAGGAGACAGGAGTTGCTTATTACATATTCCTAAACAAGCCTTTTGGGTTTTTTTACTTTAATGCTTTGAACTAGGACAGCTCATTCATTTCATGTTGTCTGCTTCCAAGGGGCACAAAAAAGGATCTTTTCCACCACACTTTTAAAAGAGAATATGATAAAAAGAAAAATGTTGGAGTCAGTTATTGTTTGGCACACTAACTATTGGGAAATAATTCAGATGAAGGGTTATGACTGGGAATCTGTTACCAAATTAAACTAATCCAGATTTTTTTTTGGCTGTTATTCCTTTAAATAGTTACTAACTTGTAAGCAACATGTGGATATGGAGTTACCATCAATTCTTACTACTTCCCAACTCTAATTCTTTTTTCACTGTGATAATTCTTGGTTTGTTCACTTCTCTCTAAATGTTGCTAATATCAACAAATTTTGAACATGTGACACGTTAAAGCTGACATCCTCTTTAAAAAGAGCTCATTTATCTTCTTACTCCTTGCAGCAGTTAACTGGCTTCATCAGAAAACAAAGACAGGCAGACAAACTGTATGTGCACTTTTGTTCCGCATTCCTTCTCATCACCCCGAGAACAGAAATTCAGAATAATGGGATTCAACATTTACTCTTCTGCCTCTGAAGGGGTCTGAAAAACAGAGAAAAGCATCATCTGTTCATCCTTCCCTAGATCTTGTGAGGCCCATGCTGAGAAAACTAAGGTTAGAAGAAAGCAGCATGACTTTTCAGAAGTTACAGAAAAAAGCTACAGTGTCTTGCTCTTGAAAGTTTCACACAAAATAAAAGAATTGTTATACTCTTTCTTCCATCACATTGTCAGACTGTGGCTACACAACAGGAGGACAACAGAAAAAAAAACAACCTACACTCTTAAAGCTTCTATACCTGACAAGAAGTAGAAGGAAGATCTCTGCTTTGATTACTATGACAAGAAGTTCTCAAAGCAGCCATTACTTCATGCAGATTTTGCATGCAGTGTGGCCTATGTGCCTTGGGCATCTTTACCTGTTCCCAAGGCTCCTCTCCAGGGATGTATTTCAGTATCTTGTGGCAGGGTGAACCAGTCAGCCTCCCACATTTCCAAGAAGGAGTTAGCAAGTGCTGATGTCTATCTAGGCTGATGGGTCAAGAAGAGGGACAGTGGAAAAGGCCACTATCAACCTCTATGTTGCCTATCCTACACTGGTGGCATTAATTTGGCTCTGTCCTCCCCTCCACAAGACCGTAATTTTCATAAAATACAGAAAACGTTAACATCCTCAAGACTCTCAGTCTTTAACAGGGATATGTAAAAGTGAGAAAAAGGCCTGGTCCTTATGGAAAGTGGTATAGCGTACATGTTTCTTATTGCCAGCCACACTGGTTAAGATTCACTTATGCACTGTTTATAGTATAACCTAAATTTTAATTCATCTATTTCCACTGAATTTGATTGCCTCCCTGTCTGCTCTTTGCTTACAGTAAAAATTCCTTCAATAAAGCATTTGTATTCTGATCATCTTGTGAATTATACTGTTTTTTCCCCTCACATTCTATAAAATACAATTTTCCCACAAGAGCTCCTAGTATGTACCATGTGTACAAAGATGAAATTCCCAGAGGCCAGTAGCTTATTCAGCTTGTGAGAGTTTCCTTGGCACCTACACATTTTTCCATGCTTAAGTCAGCTGTTGCAGTAACTTAAGTATTAAGAATATGTTTAACCCCTTGGATCTTAAAGCTAGGCCGCAACAACTACTAGACCTTCTGATGTTTTAAAAAGCTTATTCATTCATCTTTGTCATCAGTAACATGACTAACATTTCAATTCAAGTTAACAGAAGCTTGAAATATGAAGCTATTACTTAAAAGAAATTAAAAAACTTCTTATGGGAAACTTTATGAAACTATTTCCTCCCTTGGTGAAAATATTCTGCTCTACTGAATTCCATGTGTTTTGTTTTCCCTAACACAGTATCTTAAATCTACAGTATCCTAGACACTTAAGAATAATACAGTACCTCAAATACATATTTTTGTGCATTTGGATCATGAGCAAACTATTGGCAGTTCTCTGCGTACCTTGAAGATTCTGCATGACAATACGTGCTCCTCTCTGTATAATTCTTCCTTGATATAAATACACACAACTTCATCTTTTCGCTTTATCTGTAGACTACCACCGAGTTCTGTCATCATTATCCTATTTTATAGGACACCTAATACAGCACAGCCACTCTGTATGAGTTTCCAAATATACAGAGAACTTGTATGCGTGGCTTATTCAAACTAAGTTCTTTGTACTAAGGACCCTTAATTACTCTGAAATACTGTAGCTGCAGATGATCTATCATAGGCATCTACAAAAGAAAATGAAGAAAGGCAAGTAGCTAATTTTGTTTTCCTGAAAAAGTGTAATTCTCTCTGCCTACTTCATACTTGTCAAGCCATGAAAATGAATGCCAGAGTAAAAAAGCATAACTCTCCCTTTAGATGTTCATATAACACCACTTATGAAAAACAGCTCAGCAATACAACCTACAGTGGGTACATGTACTGAGTATATTAATATTGCAGAGAAAAGTATGGAAAGAAGTGAAAGAAAAAAGTGAAGAATCTACTTAATAATTAGAAACAAGTCTGTAAAACTGTTGTTGAGCCCATAGTCTAGAAGACATCATAACATGTTCTAAAACAAAACCAAAACAAATATTTCACTTAATTTTCATCCCAACAGGTCATTTGCATCCCCAATGAACAGGTCATTAGCATCTTTTAACGCCGTTAGGCAAGAACAGTCCACCGTTGCTATTTTCTTTTAAGCAAATTATCAAACTTTAATTAATATTTTATAATTTGTCCAGTGAGCATATTGTAAAATCCTATTCTGTTTAGTGCATGTTATGCACATGTTAGCACCCACAGCGCTTGGTGCCCATATAAAAAAAACCCTTAGCATGCAGGTCACTAGAAGTACACAGAGTCACAGAATATTCTGTGCTGGAAAGGACCCACAAGGTTTATCAAGTCCAGCTCTTAGGTGAATGGCCCGTACAGGGACTGAGCCCATGACTTTGGCATTACTAGCAAAGTAACCAACACAATCAGTAAAAAACCAGAACAATGACAACAGCAATACCAAAGAGATTAGACACATGCAAATCTTCAGCATGCAATTAAAAATGACACCGATCCACTCCTCCACTGGGATGCCTGGGTAACCTGTCAGAATCAATAGGTCTGCATTGACCCAAGCAGAGCACAAGCATTGACACAACCACTGTGCTCAGTGTGACAGCATAGGAGTTCTGTATTATTTATTCTGGCACTATCTCTCTTAATGCAACTTTGCATAACAGACTTCATGCCTAACAAAGTTATGATTAATAGTGTTTTCGTTTGAGCTCAGTTCAGCCTACTGTTTTATTCACTTCTGGTCTCACCTCTTCACCTTGTTAACTGCTGTCTTGCTTCTGGTCATTGGAATAGTTTCAAAATTGTTGTTCTGTGTTCAAAAAATTACTGCTATTGTAACAGAAGCTAAATTAAAATACTCATGCCATGAACAAGGGCAGTCAGAGTGGCGAAAGGTCAAACAAAAAGGAGCAGTGTTCCACCATAAGCATGACGTTAAAATGGAAACTCATCATTTTTGCACTTGGTAGAACAGGAAATGAGAACTTATTTTAAATCACTTCAAGACAAATACAGCAATAACTTAGTTTACGTGTGTTTGACCAAGGAAACTAATATTATTGGCACCAACTTATAGAGGATTTGGGTAGGGGCAGGGATGTGTGAAACACCTTGTTTTATGTCATCCATTGAACCAGTGGCAGAGTTAAGAAGAGACACTAGGGACTGCTGACTACCAAGACATGGGTCTGTCCATATAAAGCTTCCATTTTGCTGGCCTTGACAAAGCTGAACCTAAACCTGGTCTCACATTTAACATTCACAAAAGGCACAAAATAAATCAACAAAACCAAACAGATCCTTCACACACATCTGCCTCTAAGCTGCTCTGAAAACAGTAAGCCTTCTAGGCAGCAATTACCTGATATTTTCTACCACTCCTTTCAAATCGAGCTTAAAATTCTAAGCTAACACTTAGGGCTGTCTCACACAACCACATGCATACATTTTGTCAGTCTTAGCATTATTAAGCATCAATGACAAACCACAATAATTTTGCACATATTAGATTTATGATACAATTTGCTCAACTAAAAGATAACAAACTTATTCTCCCAGGAAGATGAGGTTGCTCTTTTAAAAAAATCCAAAAAGGAGGAAACCTTTAAAAATAATGACAAAATGTTTAGAATACGAGTTCTCTGAACAGCACACAAATGAAACAAATGAAAGACAATGAAGCACTGACTTCAAGAGGTGGACCACTGTAAATACAACACGTGCTTGAATTGCAGCATAAGCTGTTCAGTTATCACCACAAAAACAGCAGCAACAAAATGAGTTCATACTCAACAGAGAATTAACTATGTGCATACACACATTACACAGGGTGATATGGTAGGGAACACTTGTCTTTCTCCAAAGTAGGACAGCACTAGAGATGACTAATAGATATCCTACCTGGTTTGTTTGATCAGTGTATCAAATAGAGACAGCTTTGTTTCTAAGTAAGACTTCCTTACAAGTCTTACACTAGTGTACTGTTTTCCAAACAACCTATTTGCTCAAATATTCTTGTATGGTAAAAGTATGTTTTTCTAAAAGTAAGGACACTATCTAGTTTTTGATAAAGCCTTAAAAGGAAAGCCAGAATACTAAGCAATGGCAACAACATTTCAGTTACATCCTTTCCTATGAAGCACTTCATTAAAAAAATGGAATTCAGCTCAGTGCAGAAACAAAAGGTTACTGCAATTGTTTCAAATCCACTAAAATTGAAGAGTTTACAGTACTCCTCAGCTGCCACTGATGGGAGATCAAGGTTTTCAAGGGAGAAACAGGATTTTCCATAGTTTTCCTTGCTGTGGTGAATTGTGTTTGCACAGGATAAAGACATACTGACTCGACATTGGTTCTTACTAACAGGTAGTAGAGGCATGCCGAGGCAAAAACATATTGGGATGTTGTCTTTCATCAGGATGTGCGAGAAGAAAGCCAATATGACTAAATGAAAGCTGAAGTATCTGTTAACAGTTTTCTTCTAGTTTCCTTGTTTTTTGAAGGGAGTAGTCACACTCAAGAAGAAGCCCTTTTCTTTCTCTTTAAAGCAGTTGTTCTGTGCAATTTGCAAAAGTATTATTTTCAGTGTTTTATACTTAAAGTGAGGTTAATGCACATGAACAAAGCAATCATCTACCACAAGGGCAGATCAGACAAGTGAGAAGTTCTACATTTCACCATCAATATCCATGTATCACAGCCAACCTGAAAGACAGTAAGTGGGTCAGTGTAACTGCTTTTAATAGCCTGTATTACAAGGTGCTGAAAATAGCACTACTGAGCAGCAATACTACCAGCAAAGAACAGTCACAAAGTGAAAAGCATCTTAAAAAAAGGACCTTATCTAACAGCTCGGATTACTGCAGCATTCCTAGTTCAGGTGATTATAACATACTTCAAGAAATTATCTGGTTTTCAATTAAGACATCAGCACTGCTAGAGGGATCAAACAAGTTCCAGTAAAAGACAGTAAGGCCAACATCCAGCCTTCAGTTCCAGCCTTCAGTAAAGGCTGGTAAAAGAAGGAAGTAATCTCCTCCCTGTTTTCCATCCTACAGCTTCACTTACACAATTCCAATTCTTTAGTTTTACTGTTGGAAATTGGCTAGTCTTCACGTGCCATGGCTGTGAATTCACTGCTGGCTCACTTGCACAAAAATGGTTCTGTTAAACTCTCTTTTATTCTTCTTTCCCTCATTCACTTTCATAAATACCTCAAACTTTCACTATCTCATTTCAAGCTTCCATGTAAAAATCAATGTTCAAATTTTTTTTCAATACTTTCTCATTTTTGCAGTCATACCTGCAAGCACTATTGCCTGCACAGAGAAGGAAGGTGTCTGCATCTGCTGAAGTGTAGGTTCTCTCTGTCATACATCTTAAAGGCCTGGCACATGAATAGGATATCGCTGGAGTGCTAAGTGGATTCAGACTTTGATATTATTTCATGATTCTGCTAGTCTAACCTTTATAGCTAAAAGGAAGGAAAAGAGAAAAATTCACTGACTTTGTTTTGCCTGCCCAAAAGCATTCAGCTACAAAAATTTCCAATTTTTCTTCCACCTTTAAAAGGCATGCCTGCCATACAATGTGCTCCTTGCCTCTTACAAAGAGGTGCTAATGACAACCATCTTTTTATGCATTTAAAGTAACACATTTTCCATTTCTAGGGAAGACTGCAGACAGCAGCCTCCCAGGGTCATTTGCACCTTGCATATTCTTTCACACGTTGTTTAACAAAAGATGCCAAGCACTACTCAGTCATGTTCTCCACTTCATGACTAATGCTGATGGAAAACATGCCTTTTTCTCACCTCTCTCCCTCACCACTTATTAACTTGAGCCCTACGGCTACATTAAAATCACAGCTGGTATTGTCTGGGTACAATAGGATGCACATGTTGGAGTACCAATTACTAAGATGAGGCATGTCCACTCACTACATCTGCCCAAAATCTTAGCTATTTTTCCCTAAGAGTATCAGCTGATTCTGTGAACCATTACCCACAGACTTTGCCCACTGGACACTGTAACTCAACTTTGAGATAAATGTTTTTTTTATAAGGCAGAAAGGTGCCAACAAAACAGTAAGAAAACACCAGGTACCTGCACTGATATTGATGGTAGTCACCCAGTAAATTGAAAGTCAGTTTGGAAAGGACACAGTGATGGTAAGAAGTCAGGTCAGACTGATACCAAATTGTATTATTTATGCAGTGACAGCCTGTGGAAGCTACAAAAGGTCTCTGTGTAGTCCAAGACACTCTTCAAAGACATAGGAAGATACAGGTCCTGATCTGACAAACTTATATTACAAACAAAAGTTTCCCTTAAATTTTGACACTTACGTCTCCAGTGACATGAAGTTAAGCTAATTTGTTTATAATTTTACTCCAAGTCATCTTGTAACTAACTAGAACCATCACAACCACTAACTGGTGAAAAAATTTAAAAATACCACATAGAGAATTTTTTTGCTCATTCATTCACCTTCATGCAAAACATAGATCACTTTGTACCTCTCTACAAAACACTTGTACTCAGTTAAGCACTGTTGCTTCATCATGCATTTAGTCCAAAATAACTTGACTGGAATTATAATTTCTATCCACAAAGCCTCCAAATAATAGAAGACAATCTCATCTTTCAGAGATAGAAGAGAATCCTACAACTAGTGAAACAACAAAGGAAGTCATCACCTGCAAGGTCTATAAGTAGTTCAGTTCAAACAAGTTTCTTTGTTTCTCTAACAGAAACACAAAAAAGGTCAGAAGTAGAAATATCTGTTTTAACAGCACTTTTGGTTTACTCATGGATACAAGTTATAGAGCGTGCACAGGTGGGAGGAAGATATGTTAATCTGTCAGTTTTGTATCTGTGTGACATTTTCTATTTTTCTTCTAGTTAATATTTTACCACTTGTTGTATAAACAATCTTACATCAAAAAAGATGCACATGGTTGAGTTAATGCTTCTCTTGACTCATTTACAGCCAAAAGAAGCTGGTAAATATAATTATGCAGTCTCAGCACTGCATTAGTAATTTCCCACAGTTACTGTAAAACAGAATTAAATGACAGCACTACAGGAATTTAACAGGTGGTTGTTTACCCTGTCAACATGACAGCAAACACACACATTCTCCCTCCCTCTCATCCCTTCCACACTCTGCAATCAGCGGGTCAACTTCTAGGAGAACTGGTCACCCTCAAGGATAAGGTCAGACTATCCGGCAGACAGTCATAGCAGAAAACTGTCTGATCATATGTACTCAGAACCTTATAATAATTGGTGAGGATGATTTAATTGGTCTCCCCTATGTTTTTGCAACTTGAATTCATTTGGAGCTCTATCGTTTCTACATCTATCTGGCATGATGCTTTATTTCCAAATTGTCCTTATTGACAAGATTTTTGAAGTGAGTTCACAGCATCCTGAGACATATTCTATATTACTTCATTTAGCAGAAATCTGAAGTTAACTAAAGAACAAGGTAAAACTCAACTATCTTGGAACTGGTTGTTTTTATGTGCTTTTACAATTTTAACTACCTACCTAACTCTCGTGTAGTAAACAAAATGTTCTAATGATAGAGATTTTTTTGACAAAAGATATCAGTACCTCTCAGTTTAAGATCAAAGGGTAGACCAGAAACACTGTGCCTTCTATAACCCACCTTTGTCTTTGATATAAAACAAACAGAAATTGTTTTCATATCCTAATACAAACATTGCTTAATCTATAGCAGCTAGCAAAAGGTGATTAAACGCTTCCAGCTGATTCTCAGTTCTGACTAAAATGTAAATTTTCCAATGGATTTCTCCAAGTCATGGATGTGAATATGTCAAAAGACACTGCAAAACTTGATTTTGGAAACAAAAGAGACAGTATATCCTATTGAGCAAAGGTTGCTGGGAAACACATAACAACCAAATGCTCTTACAGATTTGACTTTTCATCTTATGTAGGCTGTTGCTTTTCTCCTCACTTTCCATATCAGAATACAGATCCTCACTCACTCTTTTCAAGAGGAGGTATTTTCTACTAATGGTCCATGGCTGGCTACTTCAAGCAATGAGGTAAACATGAGCTACTAGCAGTTCCTGGGATGGCGAGCAAGCGGAGGGCCCCTTAGCGTCCTTAAACACCAGCTCTCTTTGGCTGAGAAGTTGGGAGACATTACCCAAGCCCTCAAACATCAGCAAACTGAAAAGAAAAAGAGGTTCACAACCAAGGCTGAGATCTTGGCCTGTTGGAAAGCTCCATCTCCAGTTATCAGTGTTTAAAACTCCAAATGGAAGAGAGGGGAATGACTGGAAGGGGAGACTTTGGTCTATTAGCACCTTTTCTAACACTGCATCACATAACTTAAGATATAAGCATGTATAGAAGGCAGAAAGAATATGAAAATGAATCAACAGTCAGTCATATGATGAATAACGACAAAATCTGAAAGAACCCTATTCCCTGTTTAGCTGAGCATGTATACTACACACTGGGTGCTGAAATGTCTGAACATACGCTTCCAACACTGCTAGTTTCTTTCAGGTCTTAATACCATTGAAGTCTACATAAACTGGTAAACAAATCCAATGAAAAATACCCTTCCTTACTACTCAATACATACAAGCTCTTATTCTGCCTCTCCTGTTCATGGGGTATACAGTTCACTGTGAAAAGCTTACTAGCACAGTCATACAAATTATTTTGTTTAAAACAAACTAACAAAAAAGAAAAACCTCTCTAAGGATAGCAAAGGAGAGGTAGAGCATGATATATATCCAGTTGTTCTCTGATTTCAGTAAGAATTATCAGATGCATAAAAGCACATTTGTCACTGAAAAAGGGAACAACATTAGCAAACAAATTACAGTCACAATTTCTGTAGTTAAAAAGGTGCAGAGAACATTAATTTATGAGCAGAAGTTTTATTTTTCATTCCAGGCATCAAATGTAACTATATACTTATTACACATGCTTCTTATTTCTCTGATCTGCAAACCATTTCTGTCAAATCCTCAAAGCAGGTGTTCAGTCCTAAGACTGCTACGAACATACTCTCTCTGTAAATCAGTTTTGGTACATTTGTGGAGGGTTTTCAGTTTTCTTAAAACCACAGTAAGGCTTTTCACCATGTCAAATTGTTATTTCAAATCTCTTATTAGCCTTTATTCCAGTCTTGTAGGCCTTCATTATTGCAGTGTAACTGCTATCTTCCAAAACTGCTATTTGAAAAAGCTTATTCACAGCTGCTTAGAAAAACTATGCAGGAAGAAGTGCTAGCATCATATTTTGAATGGCACAAGGCATGAGAACATGCCTTTAAGGAGACTATGCAAGAGATGGGAAGCTAATTAAGTTCTCAAAACTCTCTGTTGCAACCCCTGAGTTACAGGAGAAAAACCAAAACATAGAGCCAAATCACTATAGAAACCCAAGTCCTCACTTCCCCATTTACATGCGCCAGATTTCACACCCGTTTGGCCTCTGAGTTAGCTACCTACAAGCCTCTCGCACCATCTCTTCTCCTAATCCAACACCAGCCTCGTCAGGATGCTTTACAGGGGTAGTAGCTCCTCTCCTTGATTTCATATTACCTCTACTTCTCAATTAATCTCATTATCTACTCCTGTTTTTATTACTTCCATCTCCTATTTAATAAAGATTTTGTTCCCTGATAACTCAAGGTGCTTCCCTGGTTTTTCTTGCCACAGCACTTTCATGGCACCTATCACAAAACTTATTCTCTGCATTGCCCACACATAAAGAAACAAAAATAAAACTAAAGACACACTTCAAATGTGAATTAAAAAAAATTACAAGAAATACTCGTCTCTGTCTGGAGTTCACCTTGATTTCTAAGGATTTCAATTTAAATTTGCTTTATCGCAGTTCAAACAATTTGATTTATGCTTGCACTACTGTAAACTTCCTATTCATTTTTCTGTTTCTGGGACATGAAACTTATCACTCATAACAATTTAGAATAAATATAAAGACTAGCAAATCTTCAGAGAGCTTAGCAAAAATAGCCAATCACCTCTTATCTAAGCTATTATTTTTTCAACAGACACATCCCAGTGGCTTTTGTTTTACATTCTCCATCCATTAATTGTAATTATTATACATCTATCTGATAATAAGATGACTGAATCAAGCAAACAGCACAGCTGGAAAGAACCTTCCAAATTCAGTGTATACATGTTACCTACAGGTAAAAAAAGAGCTTACCACTTAAATGTTTTGCATCTCCATCCTAATGAAGATCTGTTGTGCTCCCATGCTCCCTCTTTTCAGATTACACTGTACATCACTGTTTCACATATCTAATAAACCTTTTGATTTTACAATCATGAAGTTCTATAAAACTAAGGACTTTCTCCAGGATGAGCATAAGAAACACCTACCTCCAAACAAAACATGTCATCTACAGCTTCAGAAGTTCAAACTTTACTTCATGATTGTGACCTCCTAGATGTGAAACGATTTTTCAATTTTTCAAGTAATATTTGAAAATATATTCTAAGCATACAACTAAATAAGAAAGGGACCACCACATAAACAAAGACTAGTTGAACTGTCGGCAGCACAAGAAAAATTGGTCAGTCTACTGCTTAGTACACCCTACTCCAAATTTCTCACTTTAAACGGAATAACTATGAAACGTACTACCATTCCTTGTTCAGATTCCACAAGTACAAAGACACCTAACAATTCATGGCATTAGAGCCATTTTCTTCGGCCTCCTTACAGGTCATCTCACTACTTTGTTAAGTCAGTATTTGTTGCATAACACTCAGTTTCAAGGAAAAGGCTAGTGGACAATGAAAACTAGAAAGCCACAGACATTTAGGTCACTTCTCAAAGGACTACAAGCATCACATTTAAGAGAAGTATTGTCCATTCACAAGACACAAAAAAAAGGTTCCGCACAGACTGAGGGTTACCAACAAAACAGACCAGCCTTGCTGTAAGACAACAGAGTTTGCCTCTCCAAGCACAGCAAAGATTATGGCACTGACCACACAAGTCTTAAGTGAGCTGAATACTATGGACATCTTGTAGACAATCTACCGTTTTTGTAGTAGCGTTTATATAGAGGCAATATTTGTAGTTGAACTGTTCAAAAATAAGAAAGTATTAGTTGGAAGTATCAATTTAGAAAACATTTCTAGAGTGCATTTTTGATGTCTTTATGTGACACTTCTGCTCTCACCCCTCTTTCCACTGAAGACTCAGTCCACTCCTTTTCTCCCTTCAGTTGTTCTGGCTTTCAGAGAACAAAGCATGAAATACAAGGGTTCTTATTTTTTTCCCCAAAAGTACAGTCATTCTGACACACTGAGGAACAAAGACAGGGGAAAAAAAGAAAATTACAGTTGTTCACAAAAATCACAGAATCAACCAGGTTGGAAAAGACCTCTGAAATCATCGAGTCCAACCCATGACCCAACACCACACTGTCAAGTAGACCATGGCACTAAACCTTCAAAGATTTGTTCTGGAAACCACCAAACATCAACTTGATATTTGATTATACTCAATGCTTTCAGAAAAGCCTTTGGTGGAGAGGTGAAGGTACCTTGAAAGTGACGTAAGAGTTGTGTGAAACTTAAAAAAACCTGTTCTGTTAAAAAAAAAAAAAAAAAAGAAAAAACTGTGAGGTTTTTGATTTGGGAATTTCTTTTTCCATCTTTAGTCTTCTGATAGTGATTTAAAGTGTTCAGTTCAAAAATCTTAGGGATGAAAGATGCTGAAGGGGAGTGAAAAATCAGCACTATTTGTTTTCTAAAATGAGGGTGCTTGAATTCTATGTCCACTGAAAAAAAAATATACTTTCACTTTCATAGGGTTTTAAAAATCACTAGAGTTTGTGGACACATGAGTAAGTACTAAAGGCAATCTTGCAAAACAAAGAAATTCAGACACACACCTCTGCAATCTGAAATTTGGCAAATAACAGTTATTATTTTGATCTTAAATTTGGGAATTAAACAAAGACACTGGTAATACATTAGGGAATGAAGTATATACTGATTCCAAAGACCAGCAAGATGGGTATGATAACTCCAGGGGACAGTGAAACTGAGTTGCCAATCATCTGGCTCAACAGTGCCTGTCACTGGAACTCAGCTCCTGTGCCCAATTCTCCAGATTTCTGGAGGCAACATTATTCAACTCATTTACACCAGGGAGTACTTCAACCAACCCACATTCTCTCAGATGATGTAATTAATCCCTACTTCCTAAGAAATCTCCTATCCCTCTGCTAAAGTCCAACTATTTGAAATTTCACATTTACATTATTTAATTGGCACCACACAAGGGACAGCACAGCTGCTGAGTAACATTCCTTACAAGCCCCTCATTATAGGGGCATCAGGGACAGCAGTCAGCCCAACCCCCCTTCCTTGCTCAATTTCCTGTACAGTAGAGCTTTCAGCTCACCTTGGAAAGCCTCCTCAGCCAGGACTCCACAGAAGGCCTCTGTTTCCTGTAACAGAAAGCTTCTCGTGACTGATGCACAGCCAGCCTGCCAGCTATGTCACTCACTATCTCCCAGAAGATCCCTGAGACAGTGCTGCAGAAATGCTCAAGTCAATTGTGTTTCTTGTTCAAGTTCACATCGATCATCCCAGCAGTGAACTAAAAATGAACTTCAACAGAAACACTCATAGTAAAAATTTAAGTTAAAGCATCTCGACCAAAATCCCTACTCTGGAAGGCCTGTCATCAATAAGCTGAAAGCCAAAATCTGATAAAACAAAGATCTATTGGTTCTGATAAGTTGAACTTTTGCTAGAATTGGAACATATAAAAAAAAAAAAGGCAATAAAACAGTAAACTTGGAACTAAATACAGGCACATAACCTGAAGAAAACACTAACTTTTGGCACTGCTTATGAACAAGATAGATAATCCTGGTATACGTGTCACATACAAAAGGAAATGAGTGACAGAACCAAGATTTTCAGGTAAAATGTATTAACTGAAAGTGATTCTACTCTTTATCTTCTTTGGTTTACCTTGTAAACTTTACTTCTCTGTCAGTGTCTGAAAAGGTACACCATCTTAAGAAGATATTCCAGCTCCCAGAAATATCTTAGCTACAAATACTTATGATAAAATTTTAGCAATTACAATAAACAAAGGAGAAGGGGTGGGGATAAATGTTATTTAGTGCAACTTGCTTGCATTTGGCTTCCTGGGTGGCCCTACAGCTTCTTGAGTATGACTGCAGAAGAATTCTTACAACATGCCTCAGTCAAGCTCCCATCTTTCCCAACTCTAAGCAAAGCATCCCATCACTAACTTCACTTCTGTGATGCTGTACACGAACATTACAGCTGACAAAATTTCATGGATCAGGCAGCCAGTGAGCCGTTGACCACCTGTAAGCTAAAAGAATTTATCTTGTCTTTTTTCTTTCAGTCAGCCTAAGATTGCCGCAAAGATACTGTGCCTAACTCTTCTGCATGTACATGAACATCAAGAAAGGTTCCCAAGAACCACTAAATGCTAAGTCTGCATCTCCATCCCTTTGCAAGGCTTGTTAACCAATACAGGCCTAGGCCATTTCTCCACTTGAGTCACATGTTGCAGTAGAATAATAAAACTAGTGGTTATGCTTGTAAATTTTTCAAGGTGACATCCCAAACTATGTGTAACATTGCTGAAACGCCAAAGACTACTCAAAGTACATGAAGTCAAAAAGTGTCTTTGCTCAGAACTAGAAATGTGATGCAGGCTTCTAATTAGGGCTTAGGAAAGGAATATATAAGAGAAAGAACTTGCATTTCAGTGGTTCTAAAACATAACTGAAATTGCCTGATGGTAAGTAACTATTACTTAAGTTTTACAGTTTTAATACATTCTTAGTACCCACTGAAATAAAGAGACTCCTTTGATTGAAAGTCTACAGTTAACCCCTAAACATTTAATAATCAGGTAACAAATACCTTCTGCATATTTAAGATTTATTGTAGGAGAACTTCAGCCAGGTTATCATAAAAGAAGGCATTCTGAAAAGACACATAGCTGTTGGTAATTAGCAAGTTGTCATGCTTGTATAGAAACAGGAAAGAAATTGACATTAGACGAGTAGCTTCCTGCAGCACTTAAGAATTAACAGATCAGTCTTAAGGAAAGCACCAGATCTGGTACAGTCAAGGTTTATAAGCAGTCACTGTTCAGAGAAAAACTAAGAGCACTTGAAATTCTCCCTCCATACTTTTCCTCATTCTAGGTGAAAAGTGATCCAAACTGGTCACCACCAAAAAGTGATCAGAAAATGCAGCTGATCCCTGGAGCTCTGTAGAAAGCAGACTATTAGCATACCTTTACTAATCTGGTATCAGCAAGTGACCTCTGTGCCTCGTCCTTCTTTCAGTCTGAGAAAAGGTGCTGGAGACCAAGCAGAGACTGTGCTGTATGTAAATTATCATGGCAGTCAGTCAGTGTCACAGGTATACTAAAGGACAGATCACAGAATTTTTTTACGGGACTGGTAGCTCAAAGGGAAATGCTGTAGTCACTGAACCTGACCTACAGTGAGACACTGTAGTCTTTCAATGTCCTGAGAAAATAGTGTAAATTTTGCTGAGGTCCAACTGTGAAGAGCACTGTTGGAAGTGAGAGCAACAAAGAAGAGGAGAAATGAATGTCACCTGAGGGACTAGAAACATGAGTGTGGTACCATATAAATCAGCTAAGGCCCAAATAAAGACTGTGTGCATGCTTTTAGCCTTTGGTGTGTGAGGCAGAACATGTGAGTCTCACTGCACAAGCACATCACATGCTGACCTCAGCTGACACAGCAGTCCACTGATTCTGCTGGTGTGCCAAGAGAAATATATTTTACGCTAAGAGTCTATTGGGCTGTTGAAAAGATAAGTTAAATAATTTTCTTTCAAAAGAAGAAGAATCAAAAGACAGAAAGGGGACAGTAGGAGGGAAATTTCTGACATGAGATGATGAAATTATCAGGTGCCAGTTCCACACTCCCTCTTTATTTCCACGTGCAAACACAAACACATACACTGTTGTGTCAAAGAGCCCTACTGTGCTTAGGAGAACTGGTGGTACACAGTCAGCAGGGTCTTTTCAAATATAAGTCACTAATTGTGTGGTCAAAGGGGCCTCATCATGGCTAGGCTTCACAAACGAAGATTTGGGAAGGGCTTTACCCACGTTTGTTACAAGCACGCTGGCTAAAACGGGCAGTACGAGATAGGCACGTCTGACTGCAAAAGGCACAACACAAAGACTCCTTAGGTGGTATATTCTGCAGGACACGATTCCTTCTGCGTTGTCTTTTCTCCTCGAGAGTGATCCTACATGCTTCCTCAAAGGCATCAGCAGCGTTATAGATGGTGTGTCTCCAGACCGCCTGACTGGAGGCCAGAGTAGACCAGTTATAGTGATCAATATGGCCAAGGCTGAGATGTTGTTTCAGGGAGTTCTTGTATCTTCTCTTCGGGGCTCCTCTCTTGCGGCAGCTGGTGGCGAGTTCACCATAAAGCAAGATCTTCGGGAGGCGGTGGTCCTTCATCCTGGAGACGTGCCCTGCCCAGCGCAGTTGTGTTCTCAGTAACATGGCCTCAATACTTGTGACTGCTGCTTGTTCTGGAACAGATGTGTTAGTCACAGAATCTGACCAGTGGATGTTTAGGATTGTGCAGAGACAGTATTAATGGAAGCATTCTAGGAGTCGCAGGTGGTGACGGTAGATGACCCATGATTCAGATCCATATAGGAGAGTAGACAGCACTGTGGCTTTGTAAACACTGATCTTTGTACTTTTCTTCAAGTGTTTATTTCGCCAAACTCTTTTATGAAGCTTTCCAAAAGCACTATATGCCTTTGCTAACCTGTTGTCTATCTCTCCATGAATCTTACTGTCTGAGGAGATGATGCTACCTAGGTAATTAAACTGCTGGACTGATCTGAGCACTGATTGGCCAGTGGTGATATGGGGATGATGGAAGACTTCCTGAGGTGCAGGTTGATAGAGAACTTCTGTCTTCTTTAAGCTGACTTCCAGCCCAAAGAGCTCAGCAGCGTCGGCAAAGCAGGATGTTAAACGCTGCAGAGCTGCTTCTGTGTGGGTCCTTGTCAAAGGGGCCTAGCTAAATAAAAAAAGCCCACACCTTTGTTTAAAACAGTAAGAGGGACCAAGTCAAGCTTTCATTTCCAGCTCTCCCCCTAAGCTGTCATTGGCTTTGGGAAGGGGCTTCTCTGGCTTTTTTTTTTGGTGAGATAGGGGGCAGAAGGGAGAGAGCCTACTCTACACCCACTGCCTAGAGGGAGACTGATAACATACTGCAAAAAAACAACATGAACAGCACTTGAGAGTTCCATTTTTAAAGTTACCTGTGTAGAGGTTATCTGTAACAGCAGAGGTCTACCTGACTCTTCCAATCTATCTGGAGAGAATAACAAAAACTTTAAACTCTCTCCTTTTATCCTTTAAGATTATGCATCACCTCTTTTCCACCCAAAAATTAAAATGAAGTGTTTCAAATCACCAAAGAAAAATGTTACGAACCTCAGTTTTTAGACAGACAAAAAGATCATAGAACAGTTTTTGTTGAAAGAGACCTTTCAAGGTCACGTAATCCACCCCCCTGCAATTAACAGGGTCATCTTCAACTAGATCAGCTTGCTCAGTGCCCTGTCCAATCTGACCTTCAATGTTTCCAGGGATGGGGCATTCACCACTTCTCTGAGCAATCTGCCAGTATTTCACCACTCTCTTTACAAAAGATGTCCTTATATCTAACCTACATCTACCCTCTTCTAGTTTAAAACCATTACCCCTTGTCCTATCACAATAGGTCCTGATAAAGAGTCTGTCCCCATCTTTCTTATAGGTTCCCATTAAGTACTGAAAGGTTGCTCTAAGATCTCCATGTAGCCTTCTCTTCTCTGGGCTGAACAGCCCCAGCTCTCTCAACCTTTCTTCATAGGAGAGGTGCTCCAGACCTCTGATGATCCCACTCTGGACCCACTCCAGGAAGTCCACACCTTTCCTGTACTGATGCAGCACTCCAGGTGGCATTTCACCAGAGCAGATTAGAAGGGCAGAATCACCTCCCTCAACCTGTTGGCCACACTTTTGATGCAGCCCAGGATACAATTTTACATCACAAAAGACACATCGCAAGACTGGCAGCCCTGCAATGAAGGTAGAGCAATAACAAGCAAGTCAGCACAGACAAACTCTGACAGCAGGTTGACATGTTTCAGGAATGAGTAGGGGCATTTTGGTCTCATTTCTAAACACCAGGAAGTTCAAGTCTAGCCAGGATTTCAGAGTACAAATCCACTGTGTCATTAACAGGCTCTGTTCAAATGCTATTTGCTAATGATTGTGTTTTCTTGGATTTTTCTTTCCTCCCTTTCTTTCGATCAAATGCTGAATGTATGCAGTAGATCTATTTCAACTACTATCAAGCACTTACACGCTTTGCCTCTACCATAGTTCTAAAGAGTTCATATTTTAAGTTTTCTTCACATATCAAAATGAAAACAGGAACTGCCAAGAGCAACCTGGCCTCTTCAAATCTTGACATTAATAATCTGCTGATCACACAGCAACTCTGCATATCTACTTCTGTTTCAGCAAAATTCCATATTGTTTTACTATTTAATTAATCCAGTGTAGGAGAGCAGAGCTAAAACATTGCTACTACATTTTCAACACCTCTGGAAGCTCATAGGAGGATATGTACAGACCACAAAGCATGCTTGCATGCAGCAGTCCTGTTAACTCGTATCTGAACTCACATTTCCTCTGGATTGATTCCCTAAGCCTGTATTTCCCCACCTTGAACACTTCATGCTGTCTCCAAACTTCTCCCAGGGCAAAAAGCCTGATGGTGGTTTTACCTCCTCTTCATATAGGGCCCTGTTTACATCTGCAGTGTGCAGAGGTAAGGAACTGCTGCCAGTGAGAATTATGGATTTTTTTTGTACTTGTCTGTCATTACACACTGAAGATGGCATCTATAACATCAGTACCAAGTAGTACATATTGCAGAATGCTCTTCACAAAAGATACCGTACCACACTGTAGATGGTCTGTCCCTAACTTCTGATGGTTTACTTTTCTAGCCTTCCAGACAAAACTTTGTGCATTCCAAATTCCTCCCCCTGGCTCAACCTCAGCAAGAGTATTCAAAAGGTATCCAAAAATCTAGTACTCATAAACCCCATTATTTCTCACAATGCCCCAAATATATTTTCCCTATCAAATGTAAAAAGACTAGATTTGTTTTACAATTAAATAAATTCCAGGATATAAACCAAATCAGAACTTTTTCAACTCTTGAGCTATGTTTATGCTAGAAAATGTACTACTTATCGCTAAATGTAAATTCTTCTTTTTACATGTATAAAGCTGAAGTTAGTGTGTGTGTGTGTACATACGAACATCAAGACAAATCTGAAGAAAACAAAGAGCTACACTACTACACACATTAGCAGTAGACTTTAGTCTACATCTGTAGTGAACAAAACCAGTCATGAAGAGGGAAGACAATATCGCACGGCAGGCACCTTGCATGTTATGTCTTATCCACATGCAAATTCTACTTGTTCTCTGAGTTTAACTACCAAATCAAGACATCTTGGAGGCCGAAGTTGCTCTCACTTTCTTCCATTTGTCTGTCCCGGCTAAAAGAACTGCCTGAAGACAAGCCATATCCATAACAGCTCCCTGACTTCCAGGAAAGGTTTCAATATTTTCCCTAACACACAGGCTACACAATAACACAGCAGTTAGAAAGAACCATTGATCTTTTTTGATTAAGAAGTTTGAACACACTAATGTAAACACATTCTCACTTGCAGTAATTCCCCAAGTAGTGGATGGTTACAATTGGATATCTAAGTCTCTAGTTCTTATACACCCACACTACCAATTCACAGTATGTCATTGGAAAAGCTATCTTCATGCCTTTTCAACACCAGCTCTGCCACAACACATTTGGGTGAGGGAAAGACAGTCTCCTTGCACATTCTCTTACTCTTGTGTGCATTTTAAATTGAAGCACCCTGCAATAATGTTAATGTAAGAAGCCAAGGAATGAGGACATCTCATATTTCAGAAGCAACTAAAAAGAAAATCCAGCAAAAATACCAGCTCTTTACTAAGTACGTCTGCCTGAAACAAAGCCAAGTTTTCATGCCTATATGTCTTAAGTATGAGTATCTTGCCGGTTTCTAATGGAGGCAGAGAGTAGACCTTTTTTTTTTTTCCAATAATATATAGATACCCAGCTGTGAATCATAGTAATATCAAAAGGAAGAAAGGAGACTTTACAAACCACCAAAACCAATCAGGCTAATTATCATGGACAGGTGAAAGAATTAATAAATTTGTAAATCTTTCATGAAAAGTTAAGTTTAAACAATCTAACACTAATCTAAAAATCCTATAGATCTGAAAGACGCCACCATCAGCACTGTATTTCACTGTACACCATTACCACTAAAAACACCTGAAAGACTTGGAACCAAAATTGCTGTAGCTCCCAATTCTCTAGGAAAAAAAACAATTATCCAAAAGAGCCTAGAATTTTTCATAGAGCATACTTCTCTATAAAACTATGTCACACATGCATCTTTTTACTGAAAAACTTGGAGAATAAATGTTCCCTTTCTTCTGCATGTAGAATCATTCAACAATTTTTGCCCTAAACATTAAGTCAAATTCTCCAATGCTATACTCATCCAAGTTCTACATCATTTGGTTTTTTTGGGGTTTTTTAGCCTGTCCTCTCATTTTTAAAATGTAAAATAAAAAAGGATTTGTCCCAGCATGTGGCTAAGGCATGCTTTAACCTTTTGACACTTTAAAGATCTACTTAAAGTTTCTGTATTTACATACATAGCACTGAAGCATTCCTTTAAAATTCAGTTGCATTTTCCTCCTACCTTTCCTCCACAAATTCAGCCAAAAGTTTATTTCAAAAAGAAACTGACTGAGCCAAGGGAGAAGCAACAAGACACAAAAGACTCTCAAACAGACAATTCTTAATTTATTGCAGGTATTTTGGTGTTACCTAACACAGAAAAACAAAATCAAAAACTGGAGGCAGATTTATCTTGACTCCCAATATAGAAAATTGTACCTTACAAGTACAGAGCTGTAATCCTATACAACTCCATGTTATTCCTTCCAATGCTTTGATCTTGCTTTAATGTAAAGGGACTCAATCATTTGCCTTCTTCAGGGATCAATCTTCCAAATCTCTGCAAATCTCAAGGGCAGCTTCTCATATACAGTTAATCACTTAAACATGACAGGAAGGAAAAAAAAAAAAACATGAATTAGAATTATGAATAAAAGAAATGAGGATGAGAAGGGTTTGGATTTGTCATAGTTGGAAAACACCTTTTCAGACAGGAAATACTTTCATTACCTAGAAAGTGAATTTCAGCATCAAGTGCAACAAAGAAGCAATCCAGGGATGAAATCAACTGACTTATAAGGAAGGGAAAAAAGAAGAGAGAAAAATAGAAATTTGTCTTGAGTATCATTAAGATGCTGTCACATTTGAATCTATTTTCCAAGCACTTCCTGAGACAGCAGTGCCTCTTAATTCATCTTAAGAGATGTGAAATCTCAGCATGTTCTGGTTTCTCCACCTTTGTATTTAACATTTCCTATATTTCTTTTCTTTATAAAATCTTCCAAAAAGCCTTTAGTTTCTTTAGCAACAGATTTATCCTTTGTTCCTTTTGCAGACTCTAAATTCTCCTCTGCAAAGTGGGAGAGTCTCTTCTATAAGCTGTAACAGGAAATGCCAATACTTAAGATTTAGACTTATAAGCAATATGTGGCCTGTAAGTCAAAACAGCCCAAGCAAATCTTCAAAATCACAAAGGGGAAAAAACGAGGTTTCTCTTGTGATCTCTGTTCACGCAGTGGAACACCCCCCACAAAAATCCAATAGCTGATGAAACTGAATGGCCAAAGAAGACATTATTCCTTCTCCAACCATAGTTAAAAATGCATGTCAGCAGAAAACAATAATAACAAGGAAGAATATAGTCAGGCTTCACATGTACATTTTCTATATCTGAAATCAAGTATCACTGAAAAGTACAATGATATTTAAACAAGCAAAATTTGAGTATTTAATCATTTGCCTAGAGTTGTGGAGGCCCCATCCCTGGTAGTGTTCAAGGCCACGTTGGATAGGGCTCTGAGCAACTTGGTCTAGTGGAAGGTGTCCCTGCCCATAGCAGGGGCGTTGGATATGGATGATCTTCAAGGCCCCTTCCAACCCAAACCATTTTGTGATAAGCAGTAACTGCTATAGTTCTAACTCCTTGGTCACCTTCCCTAGTACAAACTTCTTTGATCACTTTCTGAAAATAAACAAGCTTGCGACATTCACAGGATAATGCAGCCATCATTTCACAGTACAGTTTCTGACAGAGTGTGAATCAGGAAGACAGTTTTGGACTGCAAGTATAATTTTTTCACAAATGTCAGGCCTCTATCTACATCTTCCGCTAGTTCACGGAATCACAGAGCATTTGAGGTTGGAGGGCACCATGGAATCCCCCTTTCTGTCCTGAATTCTAGTCAGCTTCAGTGCCCTTTCCTCTCACCACTTCCCATCCCAAGCAGAGAAGATTTCTCAAGGACCTGGGCAGTTGAAATTTGAGTATCTCAAAGGATGGAGACTCTGAGCAACTTCATCCAGCTTTTAATCATCTGCACAGTTTTGAAAGAAAAAGAGGTTTTGTCAGTTCAAATGGAATTTCCTATATTTCAAATTGTGCCCATTGCCTTTTGTCCCATCAGTGGGTCCTATTGAGGAAAGCCTGGTTTCCTTTTTTCTGCACGGTTGTCACCTAAGGTAACCAAATTGGAAAACTCATCAAAAGTCAGTGCTGAACTTACCACGAAAATAAAAAGCTATTGCTAAGTATTTCGTTGTGTTAACTATATGTAACATTCCCTTACCTTTACTACATTTTCTACAGTTACATTTAAAATGCATTTAGTGCTGGATGTTGTTTAGTTACAATACATACATTAGTATGTCAACAATTATGTTTAAGTATCTTAATCTAATGCAAACGCCTTCCGACACCAAGATCAAAACACAAAGTTTAACATACACCTACTTCAGCTTTCCAGACAGAGTAACCTCCCATGAAGTCAGTTATTTCTTAAAACTTATAAAAACATACTTATGACATAACACACATGGATTTTTCTCTCTCTGTTACAGTATTATAATGGCAAAGCTTAAATCAGTATCATAAGCATTTCATAGCAACTAAATGGTTACCTGCTTTTGGAAAAGCTTTCAGGAATAAATGAACCATGTCATGAACTAAATCAACAATATAAACTCTAAATATATGACTAATAAAAAAATATATTTACATTATAATCACCCCTAAAAAACTCCCAGAAAGTCAAGCAGTCAAAAGTTACCTTTTAAGTACAAAATGAGTTGCCTTTTAAGTACAGTTTCCCTCTAAGAAATGTTAGCAATAATCAATTATTTTTCTCCTATTAATATCAGACTATTGGCAGGGGAGGAAATGGAAGAAACAGAACCATCCTCAAAAAACAGATTCCAGAAAGACTTTAAAGGAAGTAGTGAAAAAAGGGCTAAGAAATAAAAAAAAAAAAAAACCTAAACTATTTCGAAGTATTACATTAGGAACAGACTGCCTTAAATCACAGTAATCAGCACTATTTTACATATTTTACAGAAATTAAACAATACAGTGAATTCCCAAATAGAGTATTGCGAGAAAAAAGTACCATTATTGGTAGAATCTCTTTTTTTCCAAGGCAATGAGAAAAGAGACAATGACAGAACTTCCAAAAAACAAAGGCTTTAGGCCTGCAAACACTTAAGCAAGTACAAAGCTCCATGCATGTGGCTCAGAGGGCTTTATTGCTATGTTCCAGAATTTGTATTTTCGGGACCTAAGGTATGAGATTTTTGCTGTTTTTTAAAAGAAACCTGATGTTTCATAGCAAATTATGTTAATAAAGACACAAAAGTTTCCATTAAGCTGATAATCTTTAAAAAAAATAAACTGATGAACTTCGACAAATTTTTTCAAAACATGTAAAAAATATAAGCCCATTGTATTAGACTTTAATACAATGATAAACAAAGATATCCTGGAGTGCCAGAGGGGAGGATGAAGCTATTATTTTTTCAAAACAACATCCAAGTGTTAAAGCACAGTTCTCATTGAACTCAAACTGCTGTCCACAACAATGTACATAACCACAGTAGAGGCAATTCACTCTCCTTTTATAGAAGCTTAAGTATCAGAAAGCAGGACTAGTTACATACACAGCATGAACAACTTGCTTGCCAATTTCATGCAGGAGACAGTGATGTCACTGCCATCTCAGAGATGTTGCCAGTTTTGACCTTTTCCTAGGTAGATAAAAACCCAAAACAACACAAGCAGGAAGCTTTTCAGGGTGAGGAAAAAAAAACCCTCACCCACAAAAAGCCCAAATATTAAAAATCTGAAATTACAACACCTATCCAGAGTAAAATAAGTAAAAGAAGAATCTGCTTAAATTTCTTACAATATATAAAAAGACAAAGAAGATCTTACTCAAAATGGTTTTTGGCAAGAGGATTTCCTCATGATACTTATCTCAGATTTGCTTAACAAGAGTGAATTTGCACCTTCTGATTTTTCTGTGGAATAGTTTTCTCCTCTTCGGTCTATGAAGAACTTATCTCATTGTTATGTCACGTAAAGATATGGGGTAAGTAACAACCGTTGGATCTAATCAAAGAAATCTCCATTCTAGTTTTTCACTCATTGTCCTTTACAGCCTCTTACTCTTTGAGGTTTCAGATTTCTAAAATTGTGCAAGAATTTCTGTCTCCCCAACAAGCTGGAATGCTGCAGGAGAACAGAGTTCACCAATGCTTGTAAATGGCCATAGTAGTTTCAGCTTCTCGCAGGAGTGTTAATACAGAACTGCATTTGCAGACATGTAAGTCAAAGGATACTCAATTAATTGTTTAAGGATTTGTGGGTAAGACTGCTTTGCTTAACATTGAATAAGGGAAAATAATCACCCTAAAGTTTCCGGTCTTGCTGCTTTCCTGGTGAGTCTGTGCTCACCATTTTCCCCCCCACACTTCTCCCAAAATGTGATTCTTGACAAATGCCCACATCACACCTTCCATCCTGAGAATGAAGAGGGAAATAGAAGGCTCAAGCATTTACTATCCATGTTTTCATAAAAACACCTATTGCTTCCCTCACCTCACCCAAGGCATTTCTACAAGCTAGCAAACACCTGCGAAAAGCATTTAAAATTTGAAAACTGGAATATAAACTTGAGCTAACTGCTCTAGACTATCCATGTTTTGGATGAACCTCTTTTTTTTTGTTTGCCCTCTTGTTGATCTCAAGGTCGTGCTTTCTCAAGTTAACCCTGTTTAAAAGCTTGGTAAGGCAGTTCAGTTGTACTAACACTTCATGTATTTAATTTCTGAACAATTCAATCAATTTGTTTCCAACTATATGTATGATGAAAAGGAATAACTACAATTCCACTAAAGAAGGTCATATACAGTTTTAAGATTTTTACTAAAACGCCTTATGGACAGATAGATGCTAAGGGCTTGTATAATGGAAGTTTAAAACGACAAATTACTTTGCTGTAATCTGAGAGTGATAGCATGCAGCATGACACCATTAAGTTCATTTGGTCTCTTAATAAAACCATTTGGAATAGGCCTTTTGAAAAAACATCAGAAAACTTTTGCATTCATATCATTACAGATGCAATATAAGCAAATTGACCATCATGACAGAAAAGTTTTTAGACATGTGATTTAAAAAGATTCCTCCTCCCTCACCTTGCTTAAATGAAACACCTTTATATTCTATATTTATTAACTCTATCTTGATGACACCAGAAGTCTCTATTGCTAAAATCTGTTCTGATGTCATGTTATTGTCTTTTGACCACTGCTGGCCTGCAAGCAAACTAAAGAAGAAGGTAGCAGATTATTCTACCTGTTCAAATACTACTGAAGAAGAAAAACAGTTGCCCTTAGTGGACAGAAAACAGTCCCAAGTACTTGTTCCTACCATCAGCAACAAAAGTCAAGACTTCTTCTGTTGCTAGTGAAGCAACAAAAAAAAAAAAAAAAAAAAAATCACACTAATAAAGGCCACAATTTAGGGGTTTTTAAAATTATTTTATATGAGCATAAAGCCATGCATTCTGAAGCCAGCGGAAACATGGGAGAGGACTCTAGACCAGTGCAGTAATCACTTGCTGCTCTGCATTTTGGCGAGAGTATTCCATTTTTGCCAAGCAATTGGTATAACTCTTCAGGCTTATGTGAACAAACAGTATCTGCAGTATTCTAGCCCATCCACCATTGCCAGGAATGCAGAAAACACCCCATGATTCCTAACAATGGTCCTTGGTTAGATGTTGCAGAAGGGTCTTGTGCACAGTGCAACCAGCACTGGGAACACCACTGAAAGCAACACACCTTTAAACCCTGCAAATTTAGGGCCAAAAATCTGTTTTACTTTCTCGGATCTGGAATATACTCTTCTGCTGTAGAAGAAAGCAAGCAATTTTTTATTTTTTTTTGAGACTTAACATCTCTCAGCTTCAAACTTCCACCACACTCAGGCTGATTGCCTGAATCAAAAAGTGATGATTTATAAATAAAAATACTCACTATGAAAAATAGAAAAAAAAAAGCCTGCACTGCTTTTTGAAGTCAGGACTGTTGCCAAGTTACTAATTTCTGTAGGAAAATGAACAGGTGGTCCAACTTCAGTATGAATCAAGACCTCTATGCTAAAGTAGTGGTTTTGATACACAAGTGTCAAAACCATGAGAAGCAGCCTAAGTCAGTGCTGACCTCTTCTGTTTATCCTTAGAGAAATTTAACAGTTTGCATCCAGTTAAACCTATCACAGCACACCAAATCAATAATGCTGTCACATTTTAATTACATGTCCACCTTCAACCATGATGCTGTAAAAGCCTGTAGTAGAGAGAATTCTGAAAGCTGGGCAGGCAGAGCTTAGCTCCACATCACTGATATACTGCAGCTTACTCTCCATCACTAGTATGCCCTTCAGTTAATGAACACTTATCACTGTGCCAAGAGGTGGGTCTTAAAACAGGACACTGAACTAAGTAGCTTCCCCAGCAAATATCAAACTCAAAAAGTAATCTGATTAATTTATTTGAGCATTGAAGATTACCGGGCCTCAGGATGCGCGCATCGC
>NW_021940612.1:1800577-2011914 GCF_001715985.3 Manacus vitellinus
GCTTGTAACAAATGTGGGTAAAGACCTTTCCCAAATCTTTGTTCACGAAGACTGGCCATGATGATGATGAAGATGACCAGTCAAGAAACCAATTAGGCAGTTTAAATGCACAAATACACATTAAAAACACACACACGAAAAGTAAATTCAAGGATGTACACTGAACATAAGAAGCAAAAACAGAGCTGCATGGAAACCACAGATACAAGAAGGAGTAAGTTCCAGCTTTGGCCTGACAAATCTAGACAAGTTTTTAAAAACCTTGCTAAGTTGGGCAGTAAAGTTTCCTGGAATACTACCACATACCTTGCATACTGGAAAGCCTGTAAGCATTCAAACAAAGAGGGAATTCACTGCTCTTCAGAACTCTAAAAACTAAAAATACAAGAAAGCTCCCTTTACTGACCTTCCTTATCCACTGAGTAAACAGAGTATCACAGGCCATTTCAAGAAAAACAAGATGTTTTGTTGGAAAAACTGAAGAGAAAAACTTTTTAAAATATTACATTTCTTACTTTTTAAGTGTAAAGAAGAGCACTTATTGTGTTTTTCTTAGTACACATCTATATGGTTCCTAGTTGGCAGGCAACCATTTGTCAGCTACAATGGAAACTTTCCCCTAAGCCCTGCAACTTCCTTTGGATCTTAAAAATTAATACTCCTGCAGTCCCCTGTACCTTCCAAACATGCTGCAAAGTCTGCAGCTCTTACAAATAAGTGAAAGTCACTAATAAGAACAGTTTATTCAGTGAGTTAAAGCTTCTCATACAAAGGCACAAGTGTCAGAGCCAAGACCACAACACATCAGCAGCAATATCAAAACAATACTTACACATTCAAGGAATTTAAGGATGGGAATTTTTTTTTAAACACAGTATCTCATGTGACTAAGCTTCCACTGGAAGAGATGAGCAACCCCATTTGACAGCAGGCTGCACCCACATCTATCAAGGTACACACACACTCAAACCTAATTGTATTCACCAGAGCTCCAAGAATAAAACTAATTGTCTAGGAACTGGGATAGCAACCCATGAGAAAGAAGAAGATGAGAACAAAGTATTTAAGTGAGGTGTTGACCAACTCCAGATGAGCTTACTTTCAGCCTTAACTAAGGCACACTAAGATTAGTCATATGGCAATTCAGCTTGGTAGATGAGCTCACAAGTTCCAAATCTACTTTCTGCAGCTAAAGATCTTATTTTATAGATATTTAAAAAGGATCATGTCCTTTCTTTTTTTTTTTGCTATAAACTTTACACAGGAAATAATGACATAGCAGCAGAAAGTTCAAAGAAGCGGTATAAACAAGACCTCATGTAAGGATCCATTAACTTTTAAAGCCTCTCAGGCACTCTTAACACTCACAGTAAGAATCAATGCACTTCAAATTCTACCCCAAGAACTATACTGCGTGCACAAGTGCAGGATACACATATTAGCAAATGGAAAATAAACTCCTCTGGGTGCCTCAACTAGTGCACAGAGACCAAGATAATCATTGCTGGTTTAGAAGCTGAGAATGGGGACAGTACAGAATAAAAAGCTCACAAAGGCTCTTCACCTACCACACACTGTGTACAATTCCTTTGTACAAAGACAACCAAGGGGAAAACTGCAACCAAATAAGACCAAACAAGCACATACAATAGAAGATAAGCAGAAAATGCACTTCCTTTTCTCCAGAGGACTTGCTCACAGGTCAGAGATGCCAACAAATCACAACAAACTACACCACCTTTTAATTAAAATCTGTTTCACAACACAACCCAAATGAGATATCAAACATCTTTATTAGTAGGAACTTCTTGGAAGTCCAATCACTATAGGCATGCTATCACAGCAGATGGCTGGAGAGTCCCCCTTCACATGCCAGTTGACTTTAGCAAGCCACAAGATTAAAACCTGCTTGAAATACATTCAAAATCTCCACCCTGCCACTGCTCCCCAGCTGAATGACATTTTATCAATTTAGAATGTAAATGACAAGAGAAAAAACTTAAGCTGCACAATGCTCAAACTATCAACTGCACGGTTAAATTGCAGCCAATTTAGATGAAGTGCTAAATGCTCTAATGACACCGTTTGAACAGCAATCACATTATAATTCAAGCTCTATATTAAGTCGTACAATTGCTCACACCTCAATGCATAGAAGTCACAAGGTATTTGTCCTTCATCTTGGATCAACCGTATGGTTTTGATTTCTGGCAAAGTTTTTAAAAAGGAAATGCAATACGTATTCAATACCATACAAAGTTCACATAATCCAAATCCTCACCAGGTACTTTGAAACAATCCCATCCCAGCAAGGATGTTCTTAGCTCTCTGAGAAGCCCAGGAATTGAAACTCAGACGCTGCTTTATAAGGGGGAATGATATTTACCAGTCAACCCAAATTACAGATGTTAGCAAGACAATTTAAGTCAGGAGGCAACATTCAAATATCATAAACTGAGAAGTAGCTACGTCTTCAAAGCAACATTTAGCAAGTGTTAAATGTTCAAAGTAAGTTACTGAACAAACCCACAGTCCATATGACAAGCTAACATATAAATATTTAGGTGTTTCTTTCATCTTTTACAGATGAATGTGAAAATCGGAAATCAACTAAGGGTATAACCAGACAACCTAAAAGCCATCAAGAGCAAACAGCCTTAAATCAAAAGATCTAGAAGTAATGAACTTAAGACAAATCCCACAGCGTATTAAAATGTCCATTTATCTCCAGATACCAGGAGACAAAGACAGCTGAGATGTTAATAAAGAAACCAGTATTTTTTATGAGAGGAATGCCACTGGTCGCAGGACAAATGGCATTAATTCTTGAGATAAAAAAATCTCTTTCCTTTTCAGAGTAAGACTTAAGAGGAATACTGTGAGATTTGATAGGGCAGGTCAGTATTAAGGTGCCAAACCTTGCTCATATATCAAGTGAGTCCAACAGCAAACAGAAGTTTCATTGAATGTCAGCCAGCCTACCTGGATGACTGCTGGAACAGAATTGGTAGCCTCTGCTCTGCTCAGTGTGGTGTACTGGGTCACTCATTGTTCTGCTCTGCTGTATTTACAGAATATAGACTACTGCCAGCTAAACACTAACCACCTCAACAGTCATCACTTGAAGCAACACTAAAGCCTCAATGCTCCTGCAGTTGTAAAGTACTGGAATCCTCATTTTGTTACTTTTCCAAGTGAACTGGAGTTCAACATCTCTTTAGACTTGTACGGAGACACAGCAACAGGTTCTCCTACCTGGTATTTGTGCCAACACCAAGCCACATCACTTTTTTTTCCTAAGAAATTATGATCTTCCAGCACTTGCTGTTACCCCAAGCCACTGAATGGTATCTCAGAGAACATTCTTCCCTACATCACTGCCCTACAGTGGGCTCTGGGATAACCCCACATATTTTGATGTTCAGAGCGCTCTGTATAGCCAAGTGAAAAGCAAGACAAATGCAAATAAGTTACTGTCACTGGATGCTTATCAACACAGAAGACCTAAAAACTCCCTTGTGGGGATCCAGTGCTTCCTAAACCCTGGTTTTCAAATAAAATTACCATCACATTTCCAAGATTGCTTTCCCAAGCAACCAAGAAAGTATCAAACTACAGTTTCTGATCTGCACACAACTTTTCAGTCACAAATGGTACCTGGACAAATAATTTGAAAAAAGTCTTCCAGAAAACAACAAGGGCACAAGCTTATACTCACAAAAGAGAAATGAACTATTCCCAATTGTCCAGAAGAGAGATCACTTGGACTACTTACTCATACTGCTGCCTATTCATACTGCATGAAGTTTCCTTCTCACTTATTAGTAGTTAAGTTCACTTTAATCTAAGTTTATTTTAGATGGTGTGATCTTGTACTAAAGTAAAAAACAAATGTGCAATTTCACAGTGAAAGTACAGTACTAAATATCCTTAAAGTAGACAAGGTCCTTTTTAACCTTGATTCAACAAAAAGCTTTCTAAACTCTGTTTCCTTTTTGTTCCTATGAGAAAATGGAGAAGCAATTAGCATTTACAGTTTAGTTCCTGCTTCCAAAATACCCCTTTAACTTTTCGTTATTATTTTTATGGTGGATATAAATAGCATCAAATTGTCAATTCACAGCTATTCTCTATGCTACCTATACAAATAGGGTTGATTTCTGGCAAGCCATAAAACAATTATGGCTGAATTCCTGTAGCCCTTTGATATTTCGGCTTGCCTGTAGGCCTTCAAAGCCATCTTAGAGCAATGCTAAAAAATCTAATTTCCAGAACACATGGAAGGAAAATAAAGCATTTTAATTCCACATGTTCAAACATGAGCACACAAAAATCTTAGCACTGGGATGATTATGTCTGAAAGTGACTTAGAACAAACACAGATAAGATACAGCAACAGTTTAAATCAACACTGCCTCACAGAAGGCAGAGATACAGACATCTTAAGAAAATGGGGCATAAGGCATACTGCACCTTATTGCCCAGCACTTTCTGCAAGTTGGGAAGCACATTTTCCTGCTTGAGCATTCAGCTCTCACCCCTTCTTGTGTGGATGGCAAAGAAAGGAGTGAGAAATAATCATAACTTTGAAATGCTGAAACTGCTGAAGCCTGCAGGGGAAGCAAAGACATGAACTTTCCCTTTAAGGTACTGATATTGCCAATACCAAATTACAAATACATTGAAAGGCAACTATCACAGGAACCTGAAGATTTATACAGAAGTATTTTATCTTCATAATATTATTTATGTTATGAAAAGGGTCCTCCCCACATTTAAGCAGGAAAAGCTGGTTCTTGCTGTACCAATATGGTTTCTCATAACCATGAAATATCTCTGAGAAATATGAAGGGGTTGTTATAGTGTTGTCCTCCTGTCTACCTGCAGCAATATTTTTATCTCTTCAGCAACCTGGAATTTAGAAGAGATTAAACTGAACAAATTGAAGACTGATTACTATATTTCTTTGTATGGGAGAAACTTCCACGTTGACCAAAGAAAACACTATTAGAGTAATACAATTCACATTGGTGTAGACACATAAAAAAAATCCAAAATACCTTTAAACTCCTTGCTATTTTAAGTGTCTGCTGTGTTTAGGGGGAAGTCTAAAAAGGTTTTGCCATTAATCCCTATTGTGCACAGACATACAAATGTAAATACACATATATTAAAAGTAGAATTATGGACTCTCTATTCTAGATTTACAATATGTATAAATGAGGCACATGCCCCATGTCACCCTTTTTTTCCCCTCACAGAATGAATTCACAGGCTTCAGAGGTGTTCCATAAAATTAGCGACATCCTAAAAAAAAACCAAAAAATGAAAGTGACATAATTTTGTGCTAAATCCATCCTCTTAAGAATAGGCACCAACCTGGTGATCCCTAGCAAGGAAGTGTTTCAGTCAATAAAGTATCAAAAAACAAAGAGCAACCTTTAAATCATATCCTTTCCTGATTTGCCCTCTCCTCCTATTCTTTGGTGGTATTTTTGAAAAAAAAAAAAAACAAAAAAAAAACAAACCCACATGCTTCTTGTAATCATTCAGAATTTTGCATCATTTTTATGAAGTCCACTCTTCTTAACTTTTGGAAGGAAAAATGGCAAAAACCTTTTCAATCCCATACCTAGTCATTGCTGGAGGCAGTTTTTACTTTGTGTATCCCTAATCTGCAGTTAAATCATCGGGTCCCCACACTGGTTTTGTGAAAACTATTAGAGAAGTGGTTCAGAGATCAGTTATATGATATTAATGTACAGGCTGCATAAAATGTATGCAAGAAAACAACCCCCTAGGGAGAGCAAGAAGAAGCAGCCCTATCTTCAGTGCCTGATTGCATGCCAGTCTTAACCACCATTAATTTACTTCAGTGTTTTTCACACAAAGACACAGATGCATTTTCTTTATGAGACTAAAACTATTCAGCAAAAGAATGTTCCAAAAATTTTCTGTGTTTAGATTAAGTGATTGAAGTTACTAAAGGTAAACAAACTGATCTAATGACTGCATTAGATTTCAAAATCATTTACTGTTAAAATTTTTTTAAAAAGCTGTTATTCCTCTAAAACTTCAAGATATGTAAACATATTTACAGATTATGGACTACCTATATAACTTAATATATACATACAAAATGCATCACTAACCTGATTTTATAAACCAAAGGTTAATAAAAGATTTTAATCAAGAAAATACTATTATCTAGACGTAGGGACAAACTACAAAGGAAAACCAAACTAAAATCAAAATGTAAAATTTTCTGTTGTCTAGACACACATTGTCTAGATCTAAACTACTCAAACACAAATTAAAAAAAAAATTAAATAATCCACCTGAAACACAATAGCCGTTTTTGACTACATGTTTAAAATGTCAATCTAGAAGTAATTTATTTGTATTTCAACTACTATAAAATTTCAGTTCAGGCATTAAGACAAAAATGTAAGGAAATATCCCTTCAACCTAAGAGCAGTAGTCTAGTACAACTAAACTTTTGTTTCAAAATCTACAAGATCTGAAGTCGTTGTTTAACTCTGCCTCTCTTATACCACAAATTCAAGGAAGTAACCTAATGTAGATCTGCTTCATAGAAATCAACTTGTTTCTATTTAGTTTCCAGGCAATACTCACTAAAAAGAGCACTGCTAGGATAGGACAGCAGTGCCTGCAGAAGCAAACTGAAGCGTTTCACTGATGCTGGCTACCTTATTTGATTTAGGTTCAAGGACTGATCTTGGTGTATTTGCACAAGATTGCCAAAGGCACTCAAAGAACTTGGATGGAGCTGCTTCACAATAATTTACACACAAATAGCTCATAGCATTTTTAAGTTAGTTGTAAGTAATTTCTTTTATTAAAAAAACCAAAAAACAACAACAAAAAACCCCACCAAAACAATGATATCTAGGGAAGAATTATAGAGAGAATACCACTAAAGAATAATAAAAGCCAATATCCTTAAAAGAAAGGAGATCATGTAATTACAGAGACTCGTTGAAGGGCTCTTACCTCCCCATACTTACACTTACACAGTGAAGATAGAAGAGTCTATGAACACAAGATAGAGAATAAATTTATGTGTTCACTAAGACCAATCTCAAAAAGTCTAAGAAGTCTACCTCAAGTATATCCTTCAAATAACAAAGATATGCAGTTGTATTGCTATACTGCTACTTCAATTAACCTAACTGTAATGAATTACTGAGTAGACTATAAATTACGGGTAAAATACTTCTTGCTGAGAAGACATCACAGCAATATTCTGCAGAAATGGGCTAAAAACTGGCTCCGCTGAAAGTGGTAAAAAAAAAAAATCCTCACCAAATTTAAGTTGGACTTTCTACTCTAGAATATTTGTTATATAAAAATGGAAGCATTTACAAGACTCACAAAAGCCAACACTTAGTTAAAAACACTTCAGACAAATTAGTGACAGCTAGACAAAGATACAACAACTTGAGTGTCAAAAAGCTTTAAAGACATAACAGTGCAGGAATTTTATCTCAGATAGGAGCAGACCTTTGTAGTTCTAAGAGGCAAAGCTTTCGTAGTAGCAGCGTCAAAACAGAGCAGAAACCTATTACAAAGGAATTTACAAGCACAGTATTTTCTGACTTCAGTATAGCAAACAGACATTTCTACAGAGATTGTATTTTAAACAAAAGGATAAATAAAACCTTCTGAGTTCCCTCCCCCCCAAAACATCCCTATGCTTTCTACATCTTACTCATATCAGGATCTCTTTATTTCTTGCCATTGCTCATGCCAATGCCTTGCTCATTAGTTTTTAGATGTCTAAAGTTTACCTCTTGGGGGTTTTTTTGGTACATTTAACTGACCTTGCCCAAAACTAGTATAACTGTACTTCCATCCTCTAGTCAGCTACTAAACATAGGGAATAATTTACCTAAATATTTTCTGCATTCAGTCTTCAAACACACCAAAACCCTTCCACAACTTCCTCCCCCTTTCTTATAAACTCCAACGCAAATCTCATGCATTGGCAGTAGATATACATCTCTGTTTCCTTGTCAGCCTGCCCATTGGGTCACTGCATGCTCTCTTCCATGCTGCCTCCACTGCACTGGAGCAAAGCTCTGGAATGCAGTGCTTGCTGAGCCAGTGGTCAGCAAAACAAAACCAGAGAGCCCTGGGAGACGCAGATCGTGACAAGGAAGCGCACACCATGACAGGACCTGGATCCTAAGCAGCACCTCCAGTTACCAAGCAGTCCTCCAATGAAAGGCAGCAACTGGATACTGGCTGCAAAGGGCTGGGCATTGGGTCTGGCTAAGAATAATAAATCTGTGCTCACAAGTGTCCACTTCTTTCCCCAAGCAGAAGTCTACCTTCTCACAGAGGCAAAACACAACATCAGGTTAAAAAACTATTGCAAGAGCATGCTGTTCTCATAAAAGTGAAAGCTTCTCAACTTTATGTGTTTAGGGATATAAAGAAATAATTTGTTAGAACTATTTAAAAGTAATTTTCATTAACATCTTTTCACAGAAACAGACTGGAAACTGATTTCTGTCTCACTACTACGATTATGCACATTTCAATATACTTTACTCTTTCACACAGTTTTGTCTTTCCTTGCAGTCATATTAAGTCACTTTAAGACACAAAGCATGTCCAGAAATACAGTGTGTCCCAAGGTTGGGCAAAAAAATACGCAAAAAACCAAACCAAACAAAAAAACCACTCCACCAAATCAACAAAAGAAACAAAAAAATAAAGCCACCAAAAAAGAAATCATCTGGCAGTATCCTAGTTAACAATATCTGCCCTTGAATATTACACCAGATCTGTGTATCTCCATGTTCAGAGAGCACACAAGATATCAAGTTTAATCCACCTCTTTCCTGCTTTTCAGGAAAGCATGATGCTAGTGTTGTGATGACAAAAACTGTGTAAATTCTTCAATAAAATATTCACTTGGGATTTTCATTACGTAAGACGAAATGTGAAAATAGTTTTTCTGTTATTACACATTAGAGAGCCTGGCACTGGATAACAAGAGGAACTAAAATGCCATTTATCCATTTCATACCAGTCAATCAAAATTCATAAGGAAAAATTCCACCCTCCATTACCAGAAAGGTTGCTCTGAGTAACATCATACACCTGCCATCTTTCCCACACACAATGGAAAACACCCAGGCTGCCTCCAGCCCACAATATAAGGTAGTTCTGTTTTCAGAGTCCCCACATTATTCCTTTAAAGTTAGCAAATGAAAGGTAAAGTATTGTCTCCCTCTAAGTATACAAAGAAAGTTCTCAACTTCCCCTACAAGTCTACACCTTGCCCATCAACTCATTTCAAGATATAAGTTATGGTTACATTACTTCTATCTAGAACAAGCAAAACAGTTAGTGTCATGGAATTGGGTGGAGTTTTTCTGTGCAAGCATTAGAACAGCAAGCACAAGTAGTCAGACTTACTGCAAATCACTCAGTATTCTAACAGCCATCAACAAAATCAATCCACCTCACACTGCTCATTGAGTTCTGGTTTTTTGTTTTGTTATGTATAATAATGCAGTTTGCAATACAATGTTTGCCATCGTAACCACCTGAAAACAGAAATACCTATCCTGGTATTTACCCCTGTGATCAAGATGCCCTACAAAAAATACACACAGCCTACTCTGTATAGGTGTATTCATTTTTACATAGAATTATGGACAAGTTACTGAAGTCTAGATACTGCACAAGCATCAGTTGCTCAGAATATGTCCAAACCTCATCTAAAAGAAACTAGATTTGATCCATCTTTTAGATGCAGTTACAGCTATCGAGACCTCTGCCACCACAGTGTGCACAAATTTTAAAATGAAACTCAACAGCACCACGGGGCTCTTCTGGGAAGCTCAAAGAAACAAACCCATACTCCTCAAGAGAGCCAGAGCCAGTGCACGAGCTCAGCACAGGACTGGCAGTGTGATACAGCCCATATCTGGCAAGCAAGGGAGAGAATTAAGCCAAGGATACTGATAAGAAACTCTCGGATGACATGCATAAATTTTAATTTTAAAATTCATTCCCACACAGATATTTAAGTAAACATACAAATATTTTAAATACCAATCTGTTCTTCCAGTGCTTTATATACTAGAAGACATATCAAAAAGTCAACAATGATACAAAAAGAAACAACATCTTGAATTACAAGCTAAGTGTTTTATAACAAGATGAGAAATCATAATTTCCATGCAAATATATACAAGTGCTAGAATTTAACTGTTCCTATGTCTTCATATATGTCTATCAATCACTACCAGGAAGGGAAGAAAGAGGATGATAGCATATGAACTGAATTCTGCTGGTTTAAAATTGCAGGTGTTCATCACAAGAGTCTCACATAAATTAATGTAGTCAAACTGCAGCAGCCTATAGACTTAATTCTGGATCAAATCTTTATAAATTAATCTGGTTTTTCCCCAGTATTATCAACAGGCTTTAGAGGTTGCAACTATCAAGTTGTCAGCCTCTTTTACAGATTCTAACAAAGGACATAATAATCCCCTTCAATATTTCTCTCCATAACCTGAATGTAAAAGAAAAAAATAAACCCGCAACACAAAAAACCCCAAACAACACATCAAAAAATAACCGTAACAATACTGCATAACATTGTTACAAGAACACCACAAAAAAAAAAAAAAAAAAAAAAAAAACAAAAACCCAAAAATATCCAAGATTTTACAGCTTACTGAATCTTAACAGACATAATTATACCCGCAGTTCATATTGCCTTGCGGTGTATTACTATAACACATAAATAAATTACAAGGACTCAACTAGCTTTTTGGGGGTTCACAGCCAAATCCACTTTATTCAAATCAAACAACACCCTATATACAAGGTTCAAAGTAACACGTGTCTCCCTTGACCAATCACCATGGGGTATCTCACTGCCCATGTGTATGGGAGTACTTGGGAACTACATCTCCCCGGGTGCTGTTCAGCACACTTTCTGAAACCTGACTTCTACATTGCCTAACCTGTAATATTAAATACATGGTTTAAACATTCTTACATCTATTTTTCTAAGGATAAAAACTGCACATAAGTAAATAGAGTCACAACAATATACACTAAACAACCTAGTTGTTTTCTTTTTCTCAAGTAAATGCTAAAATATTTAACTGTCTACCAATTTCACCATTGAGGTATCTCCCCCCTCATCTTACTACAAAAAGTGAGAGTTGATCTTACACACAATAGTCTGGGTTTCTGTACTTAAAGCGAGTATTAGTCTACAGCTATCCAAAAATCTTGGGCCCAACGGCCCTGAAATTACATTCTCTACTGCCCAAAATTCTGGAAGAGTTACAATCATTGAGTTAGGAAGAGTTACAATCATTGAGTTAGGAAGAGTTACAATCATTGAGTTAGGAAGAGTTACAATCATTGAGTTAGGAAGAGTTACAATCATTGAGTTAGGAAGAGTTACAATCATTGAGTTAGGAAGAGTTACAATCATTGAGTTAGGAAGAGTTACAATCATTGAGTTAGGAAGAGTTACAATCATTGAGTTAGGAAGAGTTACAATCATTGAGTTAGGAAGAGTTACAATCATTGAGTTATTAACATTGTAGCTTTAGTAAAATGTAACCAGAAGTTCTTAAAACTAAAAATACTGTTTCAGCAACTAAATGCTATTCAAAATAAATCTAATGTGAAATAAATAATCAAGGTTCATCTTTTAAGACTTAAGATACTCAGAACTGATTGGCAGTTCTGATAGAAATCAGCGTGTGCCCTTGCAGAAACGTGCTTGAAGAGGGAAGAAATCTATTTGAAACTAGACATCCATCCTATGCAGGAAAGTGGAAAAAAGCACATATTGAACACATAAATTGCACAATTAAACCACACAAAAAACCCTACAAGTAAACTTAAAAAATTAAGTTTTTGACACTGGAGGACATAGCAGCCTTGTTATTCCCCTGTCTTGTTACAGTGAAGTACTACAGAAAGTACAGTCACTGTGTATCTTGAGCAGGTGTAATAGCCCATTGTCACACTTCAGTCTGCATTTACCTTCATTTCAGTCCAATGCAATTCAAGTCTTAGCAGGCAGCAAATCAATTCTCATGAAAAGGGATCATCAGATTTGTATATTCATAAAACACATGTACACTGCCCAATCTAGGAACCAAGTCCTTATTATACTGTATACTTCTAAATAAAGCCTAAACATTGAAATTGAATGTGATCATTTTTAGAGACATATTAATGAAGGGTATTTATTTATTAGAAGTAGGGTTTCCTATACAAGTGCCATCTTAACATCAAGGCCACCAATTATTTATTGATGTCATTCACGTAAATATGAAACTTGATGGCTTCCCTATATTCAAACTCTTCTCACTTCCTCTGAAAAAAAGAAAACTGTGAAATGCCCTTGTGATTTGCATGGGGCTGAATTAGAAAGTGCACTTGAAAACGTGCGTCTTCTCAAAGCTATTTAGTCTCTTATCAGAGAGCAGTAACAAAATTAGGTCTCAAGAGTTTCCTATTAAACAAATTAAGTTCTTCACTAGATACCAGACGTTTCATGTGGCCACAGCTGAAATCCACTGATGAGTAAATCCATGCCCAATAACACAACCATTTTGCAATTAAAATAGTAAGAATTGCCCCAAAAGATGCAGTATCGAGCCTGTATCTGTTAGACTGATGGGAAATGAAATTTCACATGCCTATCACACTACAGGCTTAAGCTCAGGCAAATTTAAGAGGAGAAAAAAACAAACAAAACAGGCCTAAGTTCTTACTAATGTAGCTAAATATCTTACTAAAATACACAGCAGAAAACTGACTGCCTATTTAGTGACCTTGATGGTCTGCCTGCACTAGCTGGTATAGAGAAAACTTAAAATCATCTGGGAAGAATCTGCTTATAGATGCCTGTTCTCATACCACTCAGTTTACTAAAATTAATAGAATTAAGACTCTCATTGACTTTAAATGCAGCACAAAAAGATTTTCCTTTTTTGCAGTTAGTATTTAAAAGCCAAGTTTATTTCAAAATGTTATGGTCCACTAAGTCTTATTCTGCGCTAATAGACAATATTAATGAAAACAACCAATACTGGAGCTGTGAAGTTTCTAGAAGAATATTAGAGTTTGGTCCATCCTATAGTAGAATATCAAACAGCTTCACTTTCACCACGTTGCCCTACCATTGTAAAACTTCCTGAACTAGGAGATGCACTAAGCATTGCCATTCTTCACTGTGCAGAGGAAAGTAACATCTTCCACTTTTTAAGTTACAACATTCCAGTGCCCAAACCAACATTTTCATATTGACTTAATTATTAGCACAGTAATATTGCCCACCCATTTTTTTCTTTAATATGAAAAACTTAGTTTCCCAAAATATGCCACTGTTTAACAGAAACTGAATCACTCATAGAACTCACGAGAACATACTAGTTCCAGTGTAGATTTTGGTGTGTACTTAAAAGTCATCAACACACAAAGTATGTGTTTCCTTAACCAAATGAAATACTGTAAGAGAAATAGTAGTCAGGCTACTGTTGCAGAGCACCAGCATTCATTAGGAAAGAAGAAAATACTTTTGCATTGCTTAGCATCCATAAAAGTAATGAGACACATTATCACACACAAACAACAGTTCCTTTTTTGGAGACAGTATAGCCACAAATCAAAACTAACTGGTCAGACTATGTGACCAATACATCTGTTCTAGAACAGGCAGCAATTACTAGTATTGAGGCCATGTTGCTGAGAACACAGCTGTGCTGGGCAGGACACATCTCAAGGACGAAGGACCACCACCTCCCTAAGATCTTACTTTATGATGAACTTACCACCGGCTACCGCAAGGGAGGAGCCCTGAAGAGGAGATACAAGGACTCCCTGAAACAACATCTCAGCCTTGGCCATATTGACCATCATAACTGGTCTACTCTGGCCTCCAATCGGGAGGCCTGGAGACACACCACCTATAACGCTGCTGCTTCTTTTGAGAACGCACGCAGGATCACTCTAGAGGAGAAAAGACAATGCAGAAAGAATCGCGTCTTGCCGAATCCATCCAAGGAGTCTTTCTGCTGTGCCTTTTGCAACCGATCTTGTCTATCTCACATTGGCCTCTTTAGCCACCAGCGCGGTTGTAGCAAATGTGAGAACAGTCCTTTCCAAATCTTCATTCGTGAAGCCTAGACATGATGATAGCCACAAATCAAAAGTAACTATAATCTGGTGACACATCTTGTTGCATGCTTTAGAATATTGCACTTCTACACATAGCACTATTTCCTTCACATGAATAATGAAAGATAAGCAGCATGTGTTTTGAACTAAAGCTAGAATTTTGGAAATTCTCCGTATCTTCTCTTAATCGATTTATATCCATATCACAAATAGATGAGGTTTGAAAACAGCAGTAGTTATGATTGCATGATGATTCTAGAGAGCTTTTGTCTTGCAAATACTACTCCAAACTGAGTCTAGATGTGAGTCTACTCTCTTTAACAAGACAAGCAGTCTTACAGCCATTACCCCCATGAAACTACTCATGGAAATCAGACAGCAGGGGCAGACCATTAAATGGCTTGAAGTAAGGGGAATCAGTCATTGCCAATGCCTGTATGTTCCACCATGCAGGGATAAACTGAAGCACTTGGTCACCATAAGGCAAACAGAAAGCAATGAAACTGCTGCCAAGCTCAGCATTTTAAGGGGAGACAGGCTAAAAGATGAATACTATTTTATCAGGTTACTCTAGCTTATGTATACTTTGTTCCTCGTTAGTTACCATCACTCTTCCATCCTACCTACACACACAAACCAACCTGCTCTGCACTCCGAAGACTGACCACCATTTCTAGCTATGTTGCTACACTAAAACTAATGCACCTTTGGGGTACAGAACCCTGATTGCTCTACAGCAACTATTAGCACGACAAACACTTGGACACACCTTTGCAAACTCACCACCAGCCTCTAGTATTTCCAAAATTTCTAGCAAAAACAGAACAGATAAGCAAAGTCACAGTTGTAGCTGGCAAACTGACAGTTTATCCAGCTATTCTCATAAACATGCAATCAAATGACCTGGCAATAATTTTTCTCTCTTCCCTCCCTTGGTGTTTGAAATTACTATGCCCCTAATAAAAGGTGATATAGCAGCAGGAATATGTTATGAGTTAATAACACCTCTGAGAGCCTGTTGATTTATTATTTTCAAATTGATCCATGAGCTTTACAGATAGACTTAATGAAATAAGACTTTTCCTAGTAAGCATACATATTAAAGCAGCCATTCTTATTATGAATCCAGAGATAAAAAGAACCCTTACCATAAAACTAGGTCTTATGATGGCTAGTCAGTATATTAGCACTTTCTTTTGATTAATATTGTACACCTAACTTCAGCATGCTCAGAAGTAGTTTGTCAACTGAGTAGCTCCAAGTGGTTAAGTTATCCTGTACTAAAATAATAAAGTATATAACTTCAGAGGAAATGATGGAAAACAAGTAGTTTGACTAACACCACAAACATGCATATCATTCCTATTAAATATGCAACACTTACGTTACCAAACCAAACTACTAGCACTGATTTACAGAGACAAAAAAACCCCCTTAGAATACTTCTATCAGAAATTTTAACTGTATTTCTACATTAGAAAGACAAACAAAATGCTCCCATTTAAGATACACACATCAAACACCACAGTTCCAAACAGTTCTGAATAGCAGAAAACGTTCTAGGTAATTTATACATGGATCAGTTTCTCACTGATTTCAGGGCCTGAAATTTCTTAAGCATTTATTTTTTCACTCATTGCTGTAGTTTCAGGAGGCTAAGCAAAGCCTAGAAGTGAACAGCGTGCCTGCCATCCAAGGATAGAAGTGGCTTCTAGTTCTCCTACAGCACAAGCCATGTGCAAGCACAGTACAAGTCTCCTCCCGGGCTATATAAGCTGGCATCTTTCCCAGCAGTTGCTACCTCATAAAAACGATGCATACAAATAAAACCTCAAAATAAACACTTCAAAACAATGGCTTAAATGACTGCATAACTGAACTCAGCAGCTGGAAACACAAAGCACTTCAAGTGGCAAATCATGCATCTTTCACTTGCAAAAGTCCTAAACTACACTCTCATTAGCAGGCTCCACATCACATCTAGCAACCAAGTTTGGGCAGCAGACTCATGTTCCGGGAGGCCAGACAGCAAGTAAATAAATATAGCATGGATAATAAAAGCATAGCAGATCACCAACACCCCCTATGCAGACAGAGCTTCAAGTACTAAATGTACTTTCTACCACTGACTTCAATACATCATCCAATTCACTGAATATTGATAATGCTATCTCACCTATTTAGACTACTTAGACCTATTCTCAGGAGTTTTTCTGCCAAACTATTTAGATTGGCCTAAAGTCATGTTTTTCTGTACAACAAATAGAAGAAAGCAGAAGGAAAACTCCACCAGACAATCTATGCAATTTAATTCATCAGTAATACTGCAGTATTGCATACAATTCACTGAAAACTGTGCGCTACTGCACTGGTTTACAATAGATCAAAAAAATTAACTGACTCTATGAAACTAAAAGGGAATTAAAAGCCTGTATATCAGAGGACAAACTCTGCCTCTGAAGTACTGTAATTCTTACACTCTAATGTTTAAGGGAAGAAAGTATTCTAGAGGAAACACAATAATTGATGTAAAAAAAAGTCACAGCTTGGTATCTTCCAAGTGAAAAACATTAAATCAAAATACATGTTTTTACCCTGCCAAAAAACAAAGCATTTTTATCTTAAGACTGAGAATCTTCCTGTCTTTTGCTCTCTGAACATTCAATTTATTCCCATCTAGCTCTAAGCAGACAGGACTTATGATGATGTTGTTTTAAGGAACTGGAGGAGTACTAGACCCCAATACAGACTACAGATCAAATGAAGGATAACTCCTAAGCATTTTGTCTGCATAGATAAATAAACCTGTTAACTTCTTTTATTTATACTGTTACCTCAACTAATCCAACTACAATAATCAGGACAGCAAGGGCTCCAGAATCAGACATGAACAAAAGGCTTCTTATACCTCTCCCAGCCCAGTTTCTGTGGGTACATATGCACCACGCATACACATCTTTTGAGACCTTTTCATGTACTCACGAAAGGATGAAGCCCTGAACAAGCAGCTTGCTGAGGGACTCCAAACACAAGTACCAGGCATCCCTGTTCCAGTCATACAGTACACCGGGAGAAAGCAACACCAGCCAGAAGAAAGTAACACGTGGGCAAAAATATCCAGTGAGGACCTACACCGGGACAGAAGCCAACTCTGTGCCACCCACAGCTCAGAGACCAGGAGGAGTCGGGACCCAGACGTACGGCTGGGCCGAGCTTTGCGGCCCCGGGCAATCGCGAGTGGATATCCCCGCGGCAGCAAACGCGCGAAGCGGCAGAGAGGAGTCCCTCCCGACCCCGGACAGCCCTAGTAAGGGCGGGAGAAGGGCCCCGGCACCGACGGCCGCTTTTGTTTTCCAAGGAGATCGGCACAGATCCATCGGCTGCGCCCGCTCTGGGCCGGCTCCGAGCACTCGTCCCGGAGGAGAGCTCGCTACCGGCGGTGGGGGCAGGAAGCCGGTCCGGTCCTCCCTACCTCTTTTCGGCCTGGGGAAGCTCTCGTGCAGGTGAAAGATGACTTTCTCCACAAAGTGCTGAATGTTGCTGTGCTCGGGACCTCTGACAAACACCATCCAGTCGTGCGTGAAGCCCTCTACGGTGGGTTTCTTCCTCACCTGGGCTCGGTGTCCCAGCTCCAGCTTCACCTGGACGGCGCACTGCGGGGAAGAGGCGGGGAATGCCCGGTGAGCGCCCGGGGAAGCGGAGATGGTGGCGGGGCACCAGGGGGAACGGCCCCCACCGCGGCGATGCGGGACACAGGGACTCAGCGTGCCAATAAACACACGGGCAAAGGGGGAAGGGGGGGGGCAAGAACAGAAAGGCACCGCTTAAACAAACAAAACGGCCCCACACAGGCGAGGGTGGCAAAACAAGCTGCTCGGTGCTACCGGAGGCGAGCCGGGGGCGCACTGTCAGGGACGCCCCGTCCTCCTTCGGCGCATCCCGCGCTCGGCTTCCCCCCGGTGCGCGGGCAAGGACGCGGCTCCCTCGCAAGTGCGTGCGCGCGCTCGCGCCGCCGCCAGGAAGTAGCGGGAGGCAGGGAAAGCTCCTGGCACGAAGAGGAGAAATTCCCGGTCACGTCAACCCTTCCCGGGCGGGCGCCTGGCAGCGCCGGGAGGAGGGGCGGGAAGACCCGTGGTGCTCACTCACCGAGCCAGCCAATGCTGGGGCGCCGGTTCGCTGGCTCTCGGCTGCCGTCCCCCCCCACCGCCAGCCCTAATTCATGAGGACGTGGAGAGATGCGGGGGCGCAGAGGAGCGGCGGGCGGAGGCGGGCATCCTCTGCTTCGTGCTACCCGCAGCTGGCGGTAGTGGGCTGCTGGCTCCGGCTCGCGCTCTCCCGCATACCTTCCCGCGCTTGCGCTCGCGCTCTACGCTCCCCGCGCCGCGCCCGCTGCAAGCAGCCCCGGCGCTCGCTCCGCAGCCCCCGCCAGCCAACGCAAGCGCCCGCCACGCATGCGTTCCGGCCTGACACCGCGCGGGGGACATGGCCGGGGGGCGTACCAGGGCGGCGCGATAGCCAAGTAGCGTGCGAGCTTCCTCCGCCTGGCCCGCCCCCGCCCCCGCCCGCCGCTTAAAGTAACAGGTTGTTGGGGCCGGGCGGGAGTGGGACAGCTCCGCCGGCGGGAATTCCGGCTGCGGCCGGGGCTTGGGGCCCGGCGGATGGGGTAGCCTCTAGTGGAAGGACTCCCTGCACCAAGGGTACACTGAAAGCAGGACTTTCCGACTCCCCAAACCTCTGCCTCTACTTCGTGTATGTCCCAAACAAACGTTTTTGAAAAGCCGCCGATGAAACCTCCTGGAAAAACAGAGAAAGCGGGACAGGAAGGGAATGCCCGACTTACACAGGGATGGCAGGTGATGATGGGCAGGCAGCAGGCAGGAAATGACAAACGGGATTATTTAACACTTATTTGCAGCACCAGCTGCTGCTTCTGTTAGTAACGTCCTGAGAGTCCCTGGAAACACGGTTACCACCCCAACCACTTCCATATCCCTTCCATAATATGCGAGATAACGTGCAGATTCATGCCACGGGAATATGCCATTCAGGAGCTGGAATTGATTTAGTGAATGTCTAAATCATGGTGCTGACGTCCGTGAGATGAGTATTTTCCAACAGCCACGAAATTGTCAAAAATCGCCTGCGTTAACTTTTGGCACGCTGAAAACGCGTTTATTCTGGTCCGTAATTATCTTTGTGACACTGTTTGTGATGACAATGATAGCGCGGTGACGGGACGCTCAGCACAGCGATCCCTTCGGGGAGCAGCACGAGCATACACCAAAGGTATCTCCCGAGGCCTTCCAGGTGTCACCAAGAGATGGCGCGCGGAGCCCTCGCGATAATGTCCTCATTTGACCTCTCCAGAAGGCCACGATTCCTACCTTCTCTCTTTTCACTTTGGGCATAAGAAACGCACATTGTCGAAATTCTAGCATGATTTAGTAATTCTTTCGAAACTACTGAGCTGCACCTATTCTTACAAAAGTTGTAACCCCTAATCAATTAAATCAGTACTAATAACTTGAAAGAATTAATACAATTTGTAATAATTCCACAAGTTACAACATGACTTGAAATGTATTAACATTAACCTCTCATGTATATGAATATCCAGGTTTTAAAATTGTGATGTGCAGATCTAAAACTTCATGTATCTTCTAATAATCTTTCATTGGTAAAGGCAGCAAGTATAGGAACTCCTGCTGAGTCCGTAAACCCATCAAAGCTGATTCTGGTAACTTTAAAACTTTGTCCTTGCGTAAGGACATGTTTGTATGCATTTAAGCAAGGACAGTGAGGCTGGACCGCTACTGTGCTTAATGCACTGGGCTTCCAGCTGTCAGAACCCATCTGAAGAGAGCATCATCTCACTAACTTGGGCTTCTACTGGAAGGAACAGAGCTGGATAATCCTCTGGTATTCTTCTATACTGACTTTCATTTTTTATGTATTTAGACAAAATTAATTTTCCTCTTGGCTTAGAACAGGACTGAATCAATACAAGATGTTTTCCTATATCGCATATCGGTGTCACGGTGGAAATGTTTCTATTACTTAACTTCATTTACGCTGCCTTTTTAGCTACTTAATGGAGACCACTCAGTTGAGTAATCATTACTTAGAAATATCTGCTGAGTCAAGCTCAAATTTGGAAAAGAAAATTAAGTTGTTTAATATTTGTCAGTTGCGAAGCAATGTTGATAAAATTTCACAAATTCCAAATATAATCTTTGGCTGACAGGAGTGAAATCAAAGAATGATCTCGAGCTGTTAAGTGACAAACTGGTGCAATTATTTTCTTCATTTTGTATTAGCAGTTAAAATAAACATTCTTTGATCTCATTATAGCAGATGGATGCAATTACGTGCATCTGGAAGTGCAAAGACCCTGGCCCAAAGAAATACAGAGTTATAAAGGGGAAGGAATTTTCTACAAGTAGAGAATTTTTTTTCTACTTTAAGCAGCACTTTCCAGTGCTGCTTAAACAAGGTTTACCATGGAATAATTACTCAGCTGCTGGAAAATTAAAGCCATTTGGGTTATGTTCTTAGAAGTATTTAACTACCTGAAGGTTCATGTAATCGACTCCTGCAATGCTAAAAATGCTTGTGCATTTTATGTGTGCTGAAATAACTGGTACAGCTGTAGGCTTCCCAGGAGGCAACCTGCGTTCAAACACCTTCAGACATACCTGCATCTGCCATGTGATGCACAGATCTCTGATTTAGATGGAACATGAGTCAAAATTTCTACTCAGTATACAACTAACTGTATATTGAGTTAGATGTAGATGTGTAACTGTAGATGTGTTAGTGCAGCATTGCATCTGACCTAACAGGAGCTGTATTTCATAGCTACATATGTACACACAAACACACACACACACATATATATATGGTCATTCCACACACAGCTGAAAGGAATTGCTGCCTTTCTGTACTATTTCTTTACACAAGGCAGATATGCCTTGTGCCACAAAAAAAAGGAGACTGTTTCCCAGCTTACTTGGACACACTGAATTGTCTTCAGTGTTTCAAACACAGCTGTTTTAAATTTCTATTTGAAGTTCAAATTTTGTGACCCAAATATATTGACTGACTTTTACATTGGCCCTGTTTTCAAATGTTTCAAAAACACAACTAACTGAAAAAGCTAATATTACTGGCTACAAAGGAAACCACAGTGCCTTTTAAAAATATCATCAGTCTGAATTTCTCTGGGTTTGAGATCTTATAATTCCCTTATGCAATCAGTATAAAAAAATCATAACCAATTCCTGATCCAAGCCAGATACTTTGATTACAATGGTCTGAATCACAGCCAAAACTTCAAATGAGCCTACAGCTGATCTTACACATACAACAAGAAGTATGTCTAAGTTGCTTTGTAATGCCATCTACCAGGAACCAGTGGCAGAATATTCTCTCTGGATTGGCTTTCTTTGGTTAGCAACGTAGGTTGAACAAATGGCAAGTAGCCTTGGCCAAGCATATGCCTATTTTGAAGTTTTACTGGCTTGTCCATTTCTAATCACAAAACAAATAGAAAATAAGCACTTTAGCTGGTAACATATTAAATCCCTTACCAACAAAAAGGATCTTCAAGAGGAAGGGCTGCATGATTTAGAAAACAATATAAAATAGTTTATAACTCACCACCAGTCACCTCAGTGGGACATAATAAAGACAAAAGATAAATGCAAAAGGGGAGTCTTGGATATGCACAATATTATAGTATAAAAGGTTAGAAAAAAATCTGTTTTAAAGGCCTCTAGGGATGTATAAGGAAATTTGTTCAGAGTGGAAAAGTCTTGTTGAAAGACTTACAAGAAGTATTTAGGTTTTTATTTCCTAACAATGGCAGAGCCCCTAGAGGAAATACTCCTGTTAGTCAAAGAAATAAAGTCAAATTCTGTATTCTGTTTAGACCTGTGTAATGACTAAGTTCAGAGAACTTGTTTGGGATTTGCACAACCATAGCCAGGACAGTGTGATCACATGTGCAAGGGAGCTGTTAGGAAGTAACTCCACTGAAATCAGTATTCTCAGATCTTAGCCTGATGGGAAATCTCCCCACTGGAAATCAGCCAGAGTGTGTAAAAGAATTATGTGATCATCCTCACTCTGCATCAGATTCTTGTGCTGGCCACTGTATTAGTTATGTAAGTCAACCATTATTCAAGATAAGAGTTTATGCATATGATCACTATGTCTTGGTCATAAAATACCTGTGTTATTCTATAGCTTGTTATCAGAAAGGTATAAGAGTACACTACCCTCACACTTTCAATTGTAAGAAAAATCTTCCTTATTCCCAATATCATTAGAAAATAAGTGAGAAGCTGGAATGGCTTAACATTACCTTGGTGAGAAACTCATGTGGAAAAGCAGAATTTTTTATCAGTGATAAGTTGTGCAAGTTTCGAGCAGGCTTCCTGCCAATTCCCCGAAACTCGACAACAAGGACCTGCTTCCCAGAGAGGGAAGAGAAAAAAAAAACGACTTAAGCAGCCAAAGCTATAGCAAAAATATATATATATTTTACATATGAGACAGATATATACAATGAGAATACTATACACCACAACTCCAGAAATCCCAAACAGCTCCCCAAAAGGGAAGAGGGGGAGGGAGAAGGGAAAAGGACAGAAAGGGACAAAGACCAAACAAGTCAACCAGCCAACTGAAGGTAAATTACCAAAATCTCACCACTTCCCTTTGAACAAGCAGGATGGCTAGACATGGCCCAGCACTCTCCCCTCAAGCATGGCAGATAACAGCAGTCACTGCAGGCCTCAGCTCCAGATAAGCCAGACCGAGACAGGGACCCACCGTTCTCAAACCTCGCTGGAAAGGAAGAGCGCAAAGTCCCTCCTGCTGGCTTTATTTATACCTCAAGTTACGTAAAGGAATAGCATGGAATACTTCCGTGATCACCTTCCTAGTTCCTTCCTCATTACAAGCTGGTGTCCAGGAAGGCCTAGAGTGAAACCATCACATAAGTACTCATATAACCGCTGGGTCTTAGCTGTCCTCATCTTCAATGAACTCATGATTACACCCTCACTGTGATTCAGAAAGTTGTTTCATCCCAACTTTATGGATGGTGAATTAAACAAGAAGAGACCAAATGCCTTAACAAAGAACAACCAAATAAGGCAAAAAGTGGTGAAAGCAGTTAAACACTGTGAGGAAAAAGTATGACCCTGAAAAAAATGGAAAAAAAATAAAAAATAGAAAAAAGCATGTAAACAAATGTAGCATTGGAGAACAGAGAAACTGAAATTCACAGCTAGCTCAACAATAAAAAAGAATGCTTTAACAGATGTGGAATTTGAAAGAACATTGCAAAATTTAAGGAATATATTACGTACATATTTGCAGAAGTCTGGCCTCAGGATCCTGGTAGCTTCATTTAAGAAATCTAAACAGAAATCATATGAACGAGAACTAGCAACTTTCACATATGAGAAAGTTGTAAAGCAAGGTTGCTCAACATATGGGAGTCAGCCAGTAATCATAACATTGGGAGGAAGATGGAGGTAATTTTTATGAAGGCATAGAGGAGAACAAAACAGAATTAAGATGGTCAAAATGTTTTTCCAGCTGCAGGAGAGTGATCAAGGAATCTGCCGTCTGTATATTCTGACTTGCCATCCAGGTTTCAGAAGCCCGTCCACGTAAGCTCTGTGTGGTCCACTGAATTCAACAGATTTTAGTAGTACAGCAACTGCACTCCATTTACACTCCTCCTAATAGTAGGCACCCTTCAATGAACAAATAATTTCTTATCAGAATACTTTGTATTACCATATGACATCAATTCCAGACACTTTTCCATATATTTACAATCTCAAATAAAAACTACTTGGCTCTCCAAAACATACAAATGCAGAAAGCATGTTTTCCTGACTTACTGCCATTTCTGCCTTCCAATGCTCTGCTGCCTCTTTTTTCACCCATTCTCCATTTATCTGTTCCTCATGCAGCATCTATCAATTTTATCTGCTTCAGATTTCAAATACATACAAATATGTGTGGGAAGGGGAGAGGGAAGGGAGGAGAAATATATATATATATATATATACACACACACACAAATGGAGAGAGAGAGCAATAGTTTCCTAGAGCATTATTCACCAGTGTTCTGCACATGCATCCCCATCTCAAGGAAATCCTTGAGGCACTAGGGTAAAAAGGAGCATTATTTCTTATGAAAATGGATTTCAGGAGACTTGCAAGGCTTTTGGGGGAGTTCTAGAGGATGCAAAGGTCTCCTCTGAGCCTCATTTTCTCCAGGCTAAACAACTCCAGCTTCCTCAGTCGCTCATCATAAGATTTGTGCCCCAGACCCTTCAGCAGCTCTGTTGCCCTTCTGTGGACACACTCCAACACCTCAATGTTTTTCCTGTAGTGAGGAGCCCAGAACTGAACACAAGATTTGAGGTGCAGCACCCCAAGGACAGGGGGCAATCCTTTTCTTAGTCCTGCTGGCTACTCTATGTCTGGTGCAGGATGTCACTGACCTTCCTGGACACCTGGGCACATTGCTTGCTCATGTTGAGCTGCTGTTGACCAGCAGCCCCAGATCCTTTTCCAGCAGGCACTCTTAACCCCAAGCCTGTAGCACTGCCTGTGGTTATTATGACCCAAGGGCAGGACTCAGCACTTGACCTGTTGAACCTTACACAATTGGCCTCTGATCTTTGATCCAGCCTGTCCATATCCCTCTGCAGAGCCTTCCTGCCCTCCAGTACTCCTGCCCAACTTTATTTCAGCTGGAAACTGACTGAGAGGGCACTTGATCCCCTTGTCCAGATCATTTATAAATATATCAAGCAGAACTGGTCCCAGTACTGAGCCCTGTTGCACCCCACCTGTGATTGGCCACCAACTGGATTTGATTCCATTCACCATCACTTTTTGGGCCTGGTCATCCAGCCAGTTTTTTACCCAGTGAACAGTGCAACTCTTAATCATAGAATCATTTTTTATCACTAGCATTGCCTATGTGAAAAGAAGTGTAAGTACTTTTTGAGCTTGCCAAAATAGGCTCACACCAGGTCTTAGCTTTAGTTTTAGCATTGATGGTTCAGGCGAAATCTAATGGACTTCAATGAGAACATTAAAACTAAAGTCATGTCTTGCAAACACACACTGAGTACATCTAAACAAATGAATAGTCTTGTTAACCTCAATGACAAAAATTGGACTGCTTGTCTATTTTTAATTTCTCCTGAGCAGTTTTCTTGTAGGTTTATGATATTAGCTGGTGTTCATTTAAATAAATGTATAGTCTAATAGTCATTTGATTTTGTAAAAAAAAATTTTAAAAAATTAAAGAAAGTGGAGCTGAGGAACAAATCTAAATCACATCCTCAACTGCATTCCTTGAATCTTCCTTAGGTTTTGCAATGCTGCATCATCTAAGCAAAAGTAGAATGCAACTCGTTATTTTGAAGTTAAGTGAGGTTCAGGTTCTATTCCTTGCCCTTGGCTGTCCGGTGTATCCTCTTCATCATTGTCCATGTGGATAGTAACCACATACAAGCTGTGCTGGTTTAAAGGTAAACCAGCAGGGGAAATGAACTCAAAAGAGAGATTATAAATCAGAATAACAATTTAATAAAATAATACAATAAGTACAATTTTACAGACAAACAAGTGGTTTTAACCCACAAAACCCAAATATATAACCCAGCACCTTGGGGCATGAACAGAGTGGTGTTCTTTGGGCCCCCTGAGTCCAAAGTAAAAGGAGAGGGGAAAACCTGTTGGTGAGAGTGCTGTTGCAGTCTGGTCAAGAGTGGTGGTTGCAATCTGGTCAAAAGTGGTGGTTGCAGTCCAGTTGAGGGTGGTGGTCTCTGTCTGGTTGAGAGCAGTGAGCTGCAGTCTTCCTCTGGATCCTATGAGTGGTAAAAAGGTTCCAAAACTCCAAGTTTATATATTCTCCAGTTCAGGCAGGAATGCTCAGTCCTTCCCTCAGAGCGGGGAATTCCATAAAAGGGTATGAGGAAGGGAACATCTTCCTATCTCACAGGCCTCTACTGCTAACAATTTCTGGGAAATGGCATGGAAGGCTATAGAATACACAGTTTTGGGTTACACCCATACCATGATGAACTGGTCTCAGCTGTCCTAACTAGGACACAAGCGAAGTTAGATCTGGATTCTGCAAAGGAACATCAGTTACATCTGCTTGGAGTTTACTTGAAGTGTTCATCACCTGCTCACACTAGTGATGTTTGGACCCATCATCAGACAGAGGCATTAGGAATGCTGGATTCAAGATACTGCATCTTTTCAAGTTACATTATCTGCCATTAGCAGGATCCATTCATACCTGTGTGCACTTTGTGGCACTATGCTTGAGTTGTATACTGTTTCAAAAGTATTCCCATCTCACAGGACATAAACTGTTACAGGGTATCTTGGAATAAGGGAGTGATTTCTTTCTAATATTGTCGCAGCTGCTGCCACTGATTTAGCACAGACTGATGCTCCTGCTGCAATCAGATCTAGTTGTATGGAGTAGTATGCAACCAGACCCTGGTAAGGTCCTAATTTCAATGTTATCGTTCCACTGGCTATTGGTTTTTGTTCATACACACATAAATGGAAGGGCTTTGTATGATCCATGAGCCCAAGACAGAGAGCTGATGCCAAAGCTCTTTCTATCCCTTTAAAAACTCTCTGCTACTTGCTACGATCAATGGGAAACTAAAATGCTTCAACAGTCTTTGCCAGGAATATGTCTCAAACTTTCTACATTATCCTTCAGCAAAGCAAGTGCTGTACAGTTACAGGCAGTCAAGCAATGCTATGAGCTTTGCTTGCACTAATACAAAGGGAGTTTTTATCTATGAACAGCTACAGGATAAAGTTAAGTATGGCATTTCAAGACTAATCCTTGAGTTGCAGAGTACTCCCTGGTGAGGGCTAAGCAATTTTCACTTCTATCTTAACAGCCTTTGAGGATACTAATCAAGGACTTTTCTCTCATTTCTTCTCTCAAACTGAATTTGTATTGAAATCCATGGAAGCCCTGCGTGTGATGACCCTTCATAACTGACTACTGTTTGCAGTGAAACCAGCTGCATCTGCAGATTGAATGCATTTAAAATAAGCCTTCATCTTAGTAATAAAGGGTAAAAACATAGTTGACTAGACCCATTTGCTAAAACTGCATTTTATTATCAGACTTAAGAGGTTTATAATAAACATATTTAAATAGTGGCTGGCTTTGGTGCTATTGATTTCTGCAGTGTATTCTAAACTGTAACTTTCCTTATTCCTTTCCTTCATTATTAAAGTTAGAATTGCTTTCTGGCTTGGATAAAATCCCATGTAAGAAATGAGATATGCAGATTAGACCATTATCAGTGCTATTACTGTATGATTTTCATTTGGATAGTAACCTTCACTGGGAGACTTCACAGCACATTACAAATGCTGCCAAAAGTACCTTCTGGCGTTTCCTGGAGAGCATTACCAGTGCATCACCCCTCATGGGATGACTGTCTAAAACAACTTAGAATAGCCTAGAAGAAGTGTAACTGGAGCCAAGGACTCCTGTTTTTCTCTGGGAAGAAAATTCACAACCAAAGAATAAGGCAGTCTTCATGGATTTGCTAACCCTTTCAAAAACTTATGTTACATGAACTGGAGAGTGGTAAGCCTATTTGACAGCCCAATCCAAGCAAGCTGAATCCTACTTTTATTGTTTTCTGTATAACAGATAGGCCACATTAAGACCAGCAGGAAGCTGTATTGGAGACACCTCCCAGAGGTGTCAAATCAAATTTCTTTCACATTTGAATAGGGAAAGCAGATTTTTCAGCATACTCTGCAGCTGATATGAACTTCTTTTAATCCAACCTAATTATGGTTTTGGCACTGATGCTGCCATTGTAACCCCCAGGTATTTCTTTTACTATAACAACCTTGAAAGCTGGGGGCAACACTTCTGGCAACTACAGAAAACATATCGCAGTTTGTCAGCCAGGCTCTTTAAGACCTGTAAGATGAAAGGCAATCAAAAGCAACATCTAAGCCAGCAATGCCCTTGTAGCCAGGAGGGCCAACCGTGTCCTGGGGGCATCAGGCAAAGCATCGCCAGCTGGTTGAGGGAGGGGATTGTCCCGCTCTGCTCTGCACTGGTGAAGCCTCACCTTGAATATTGTGTGCAGTTTTGGGCACAACAATGTAAGAAAGATATTAAGCTCTCAGAGAGCATTCAATGGAGGGCCATGAGGATGGTGAAGGGCCTTGAGGGGAAACCGTATGAGGAGAGGCTGAGGTCACTTGGTCTGTTCAGCTGGAGGAGACTGAGGGGAGCCCTCATTGCAGTCACAACTTCCTCATGAGGGGAAGCAGAGGGATAGACACTGATCTCTTCTCTGTGGTGACCAATGACCAGAGGGAATGGCCTGAAGTTGTGTCAGGGGAGGTTTAGGTTGGATATTAGAAAAATGTTCTACATGCAGAGGGTGGCTGGATGCTGGAACAGGGAAGTGGTCATAGGACCAAGCCTAGGAGAGTTCAAGAAGTGTTTGGATGATACTCTCAAGCACATGACTCTTGGGGATGGTACAGTGCAGGGCTAGGAATTGAACTTGATGATCCTTGTGCGTCTCTTCCAACTCAACATATTCTGTCATTCTGTGATCTGTGAATTTAAGTATGTCCTTTAAGAGATATCTTCTGCTTTTTTCCTGCTTCTGAGATATCAGGATAGAAAAACATTATTTAAACAGATTGAGACCATAAGACAGTACCTGGTTTCCCAAAGAAGAGATGTGTTCCTTTAGTCCCAAGCCATGACTGAATCTCTGGAGCTACCAAAAGCCCTTTGTGAGAGTGTTTGTGTTATGTACAGTCAATGTTCTCATATCTCAACGTCCTTACATGAGCCACATGAAACTCAGGGTTTAGGAACAGTGCTGGCAATTAAGCACCACAGTCAATCCAGAGAATGAATGTGATATCCCTGATATCCTGACACCTCTGGTGAAGTGCTCCTCAAAGCAAGATGCCTCATAGCGTCAACATGCTCAGAACTGTCAGCACCAAAATATTTCAAATGACTATATGCTCCTTTACCCTCAAGAGATCTCACTGCAATTTTTATCAAATTGAAAGCCATTGTGGCTACTGTTCATTTGGTCAACAGCAGATTTGGCACTGTACTCAGGACTAGGGTTCCCTCTCCAGGGCATAACATGGAGCTTACACACAACTAGAGAGTTTCCTCAGATAGGATGCTACTGAGACACATTTCAACTGTCTGGGCAAGCTCTGCGACATGGCAGTTATAAAAGGAAAAGCTGCTTGGCTAAAAGGCTATGTGGCAGTGAACAAAAATAGTCTCTATCAAAGTGGGGGGAAAAAGTGTAACAGAATAGCAAAGAAGCACACCAAATGCATCCACACTCCAAGTATTTACCCAGTGCAAGAGTGGATGTGGTGGCAATGAGGACTGATTCATTCTCTGCCCCAGCAGCAAGCGAGGGATGGACCTGACAAACTGTACTGTGAGTCACGCAGAAGATGTTGTTACCCAGGAATCAGTGATCTTGAACAGGCCATGTTTGCTCTATCAGGCCTTACACTTTATGCCAGAGAAGCCCATTTGTTATTAACGTAATCTGTAATTTTTTTACATAATCTCTGTGAAAGGCAATGTGTATGTGGATCAAGGAGTGGAATGTATGGATCCTGTCCAGGAGACTATTGTATACGGAGGAGTCAGAGACCCACATTTCAGCTGACCTGAGCAGGTGCAGGGCTGTGCTGCACTGTGCTGTGTTGCACGTCCAGCGTGGCCTTCAAGCCTGTGTTATGATGCACAAGTCCCTTGGACAAACTCATCCAGCATGTTTTAACTGAGGAGCCTGCAGACAGCTCCCACTCACCACTGGCAATTACATCATCTCCCTGGCCTTGCCTGTATCGGAAGTCCTGCACCAATTCTCATACAAACATCCCTTATGAACAGAGTTTTCTTATAAAAAAATTCAGTAGTAGCTACAACAACCAAAAAAGGAGGAACCTCTTTCCACATATGGGATCAGTGCAGCATGCCATGGGGAAATACATCTGGGGTCCTGAATGCAGAATTCCCACTATCTGAAGGGACACAAGTCTTATTTGCTATCTACATTCCTCTTGCTGTTGTATCAGCTATTTTATTAAGACATCTGCTGCTGAGACATTCTTACCGAGACTCAGAAGGCCCCCACACTGCCTCTTTCTGCCACCTTGCCCCCCCACTCCCTGGTACAGAATGCAGTCAGACACCCCATTCTCACCCTCCACTATTGGAAAAATACTTGGCTGTGTAACTTTTTCACTGAGTCAAACTTAATGTGAGGGGGGTAACCACAGTAAAATTCTCACAACAAATGCCCTGTATTCCCTGCATGTGAAGATCTCAAAACCATAAAGACATTCATGTCCATCAGAAGTCTTTTTGTTTATGTTTCCAAGTAAAACTAGAATGGCAAAAAATGACCTGGTTTATAGTACAGGCTCTCTCCTCTCCATTCAGCTTTTATTTCTCTAGCCTGACTGAATAATGATGATCTCCTAACTATTCAAATATATAGCCATCAATATTTTTTTATAAAACACCATCAGAAATTTCTAAACAGATTTAAGATTTAGTGAATTCACAGACTAACTCAACGGGTTCTGGGTCTACCTATCACTTAGGTTACCAAGCAGCATAGCACAGGCCCAAGCCACTTCAGACAGCAGTGTATGTCCTACTATGCCTCAAGAACTAAACAGAGAATATGAGGCCCAAAGTATCTCAAAATATGTCAATAACAAACCAGCCTGTCAATAGAGAGATGTTCTTAGATGAAACAGAGATCATGAAATAGGAAGGAGACTGGACACTGCCTTTGGATTCATGTCATTGCCTGTGGTCACCTAGAGATGGACTGAAATACACCCCCGTGAAAGGTCCTATGGGTTCTTTTAACTGATCTTCAGATACTGCAGCTTCAGCAGCAATGAGCTGTGAGAGCCCATCTTGGGCAGAGGGTACTGAGTCAAAAGCCACCTCGCAAATACTTGTATGTGCTGTTTGCAAAGAGTTGCCAATGAGAGACCATGGATAAAGAAAGCAGTCTGCATGACCCATGGGGTGTGATTGATTTTCACTTTTTGTGTACGCATGTAGGCAGCTGAAGAGAATATAGTTTTGATCTCTGAGTCACTTCTGGACTTTTTGTGGCTCTTGAAGTTTCAGGGCATGGTTTTCCACCAATTCAATGAAGGCAGGGGTAGGACTCTTTAGATGCCATAAACTGCCTATGGTTTTAGTTGGTGAAGCTGAAAACAATATATCCCTTATCTTTTTAAATGAATAAAAGTATTAGATGGACTTGCCTACATTTACTTTTGTTTCCTATTTGTCAGCATTCCACTACTTTCAGCTCAAACCAACTCAGGGTAGAAAACCTTGAGGTAGAGAATTATCTAACCCTTTTCAAACAAATTCCTTTCAAAATAATTGTGATTTTCTCTGAAGATATTCTTACTGATAGCCATTCTTATGTTAAATGTGCCTTGTAGAAGTTGCCTATTATTTTGATGTTCAAGAAGTGATGTTTTGCATTAAAATAACTATTAATTGAGAATACAGCCTCTTTTGTCACTGCCACACGGTTACCTCTTGGTAACATAGCAGTTACCAAAATACATCTGAACTAAGCTTAAACTCTTCTTCTCTCTTTGAGAAAGTGTAGACTTGGGGATCTTTTCCAACCTAATTGATTCTCTGATAACATGCATTTATTTTTGGTGTCCAGGGTCTTCCTGATGTCCCTGCAGCTTGATCGATGACTGCCAGTCAAAGCACTTAGGAAGCTGAAGGTACTCACTCTGCGGTAATTTTGAAGGTGATAAAAATTTGTTTTCTTTCCTATTTAGGGGAATGAATTCCCTTATCTTTTTCGACGCAAGTTAAACGCTCCTCCACCCCCCGCCGCTTCCCTCGCTCCGCCGCGCCTGCGCTGCCCGCCACGCAGGCGGCCTGGGCGCGGGGGGCGGCCGCTTCCTGCCGGGCTGGCGGCGGGCTGAGCGGTTGCCTGCAGCGGTGCCTGGGAGCGGTGCCTGGGAGCGCGTGCCTGGGAGGTCCTGGAGCGGTGCCTGGGAGCGGTGCGGGGCGTGCAGCGACGCGGGCCGGGCTGGAGCGAGTTCAAGCGAGCAGAGGTGAGGGGCCGGAGCGCGGGGCGGCGGAGGCGGCTGTTGCTGCCGGTCCGGGCCCCATAGAGGGCGGAGGGGGAGGGCGCGGAGCAAGGGCCGGAGCTCCGCCGCCCCTGCATGGGCGCGGGGACCGAGCAGCTGCGTCAGGCCAGCAGCGGAGTAAAGGCAGCTACCGCTGCTGCCCTGTGTGAGCCGGTGTTATTTGTTTTAATTTGGCTTGGTTTTAATTTAAAGCTGGTGGTTTTGAGGCTCCATGAAGTGCCGTGTACGTCGCACGGGAGTGGGGAGGGGAGGGGCGGGTGTTGGCAGGTGTGCTCACTGCGCTGGTTTGGTAGGAACACCATTTCAAATCGAAAGTCCTTAAAAATGAGCCAAAGGCAATATATGTCTGGGAAATGTGGTCTCAGTGCTCCCTGCGATCGTATTCTGTTGTGTAGCTTAGCTTACCTTGACGTAATTACTTTGGGTGAACTGGTATGGAGCAGATCTGAAGGTGTAATACCATAACAGCCCTTCTCTGGTTCAGTTGCATTAGCAGTGCTTGTCCTTCTTATCATCAGGATGGTTTATTAGATTTGCATGGCAAGGTTTTGATAGAGAGGAGGCTGTAGGAGTGGTTTTTGTGAGAAGCTGCCAGAAGCTTCCCCTGTATCCAACAGAGCCACTGCCAGTCAGCTCCAGGACGGACCTACCTCTGAGCCTGCCAGTGATGGTGACAGCACCTCTGGGATAATGTGTTTAAGAAGGAGAAAAACTGCTGCATAACAGCAGGCCGAGGAGAGAAGTGAGAATATGCACCAAGGTACAGAAGGAGGGGAAGAGGTGCTCCAGGTGCTGGAGCAGAGATTCCGTATGCAGCCCATGGTGAAGACCATGGTAAAGTAGGTTGTGTGTCTTGCAGCCCATAGAGGTCTGTGATGAAGCAGGTATCCACCTGCAGTCAATAGAGTAGCCCATGCTGGAGCAGTTGGATACCCAAAGGAGGCTGAGACCTCATGGTGAGGAGCCTGCACTGGAGCAAGCTCATGGCAGGTTTTGTGATTCCATGGAGACAAAAACCCACATTGGAGTAGGTTTTCTGGCAAGACTAGGGACCCCTTGGGGGACCCATGCTGGGGCAGTTTGTTCCTGAAGGACAGTACCCTGTGGAAGGTACTGCTTCAGCAGCTTATGAAGAACTGCAGACTTGTGGGAGGGATCCCATGCTGGATCTGGGGAAGAGTGCGACTATCACCTCATTTCCTGACACCCTACTCCATTCAGGGCAAAGAAGTAGAGAAGTTATTAGTGAGTGAAGTTGACCCAGGAGGAAGGGAGGGGTAGGGGTAATGTGTTTCTAGATTTGTTCTTATTTCTTATCATTCTACTCAGACTTCATTTGTTAAAATTAATTTCCTTGACTTGAGTCTGTTTTGCCTATGATGGTAATTTCTGAGGGATATTCCTGTCCTTTTCACCACACACAAGCCTTTCATCATAGTTTTTCCCCTTTTCCAGTTGAGAAGGGAGGGTGATAAAGCAGCTTGGTAGGCACCTTGCAGTAAACCAAGCTCAACTCTCGACAGATGCTTATCATTCACATTGATTATGTTGGGAAAACAAGCCAGGCTTCCTTTCCCTTTCCAATACCTTGTATTTTCTTTCTTTATCCTGTGTGCATGTGTTCAGTGATTTCTGTGGGGTGAATGTTTTTTGCCTGTGTGATTGATCGTGTATCATATCCTTGAGTCAGATGGGACCCGCAATCATTAAGGTTGGAAAAGACCTCAAAGACGATCAAGTCCAACTTTTGACCAAACACCACTATGTCAACTAAACAGTAGCCCAAAGTGCCACACCCAGTCATTTCTTCAGGGATGGTGACTCCACCACTTCCATCCTTGTTGGTTTTCAAGACTTCTCTGGATTTGGCATAGAGCAAGATGATCTAATTAGATCAGTTTTGATGAGAGGATTAGACTAGAAGATCTCCGGAGATCTTTGTTCCTAAACTGTCTGATTCAGTGATTCTTATTAGGAATAATAAGCACGGTAATAGATTTACCAAGGAAAAATTATTCCTGACCAACCTGATTGCCTTTAATAAATGATAATTGGATTTGCAGGCAAAGGTAGGTGTCATTTACCTCCATTTGAACAAGGCTTTCAGCACTGTCTTTCACCCTGTTCGTGTGTCAAAGACAGGATATATGTCTGCCCTAGGCATGGACAAGAGGAACAGAGTGATGGAACCCTCAGGAATTTCAACAATGACAGATGCTGTGTCTTGGCCCAGCCCTTACAGTATGGATTGGGGATGGGCTGTGTGAGGAGCAATTCTGCAGAGATGGCCATGGGCCCTGGCAGGCATTGCCCTGGCCTGTGTGCCCCAGGCTGTTGCCCCAGAGCTCTGTTAGGGTGGGGTGGAGGTATGTTTACAGTAAACTGAAATATCTGAATATTTTCTGTGGCCATCAGTTTCACTGGTGTGCAACAGAGTCCTGATTTCTCTTCAGTTTAAAGTCTTGTGTGCTTATGGGTACCTGCATATTCTAACTCACAGAGAAAGTTTTCATGTCAACTGTTACAGCCCCTAACTACAATTACCATTTGCAGTCTCCCAGGTGAGTGTTTTGTTTGTTTCGCTTCTGGTTTTGCATGAAATGATGGAAAAATTGTGGATAATTTTGCATTTTAAATCATATTTTAGAGACAGTGGACACTCCACTTGAGCTGTCCCATTTTCAAGTCAATGAGATGTTTTTAAAATGCTTTCAGAGTACATACATGCTGTGCCATATGGAATATGGCAGTATATTTGCTGCATCTTTAAGAAATGTCCATCACCCATTCTTTGTGCAAGATCAGTGAGTATTCAGCCTTTATTGGGTTTAAGCCCAAAAGGCAAAGTGATACGGTAGACTTTGGAGGGGGAAGAAAATGGTTTAGTGCTTGCATCTGTTTTTAAGTACAACATAAATCTTGTAATTTTTTTTTCTGGGAAATAGCATGCTGTCTTTCCTAGTCCTAAGTATATTTTTTTGATCTCTCTTGCAGGGTGAAATTTAGTGTCATATGACAGAGCCAAAATGCTGGATGACATCAAGAAGCGATTTGAATTTCCTAATGCAGTTGTTCAGTCACAGGTAATTTTTTAAAAGCATTAAACAAATGAAGTTGTCTATGGAAGCATTTGTTCCAATGCCTGTTGCCTAACTGTGAAATGTAATAAGGGAGACTTCTGGGGCGTGTCTTCTTTTTCTTTTTTTTGTTTGCTCTGGAGTCAGAAACCCAGGGTATTCTTAAGCTGCAAACAAATACTAATTGCCTTCTCTGTGTAATCCAAACATTGGACATAATTTCTCATCACTATAAAGTCTCTTCAGGAAAATCAGAAACTTTCCGTGTCTGGATGTTTGAGTAGGACCAAATGGTTTTTGGTGACCCTGTGATCTCAAGAGAAGCCAGAAATTACAGGATACCACGTGTGGGGCTGAAGTACTTGGCAACACTTTATAGAACTGTCTTTAGGACTGATTTGTTTTCTTCCTGTGTGATGAGAACTGATGAACTACTCCAGTCTTGTCACTCATCAAAGAATAACTGTATACAGCTCAAAAGACCAGCCCCTTTATCATCAGATCCATCTGTTGGCTCCTGAGCATGTTCACCTGAAATTCTCATGTGTAAAAAGTGTTTATCATAATATTTTTAATGGACAGGAAGGAATAATAGAATTAATAGACTTTGGTCAAAAAATACACCTTTCTTGCTTTGGCCATCTCTCATTTCAGTGTTAAAAACCTATCTCTTCATCTGTAAGTTCATTGCTAACTTCCCTGTTTTCTTCTTCCTGTTCGAATTCAGGATTAAATATGTAGTCATTCAACTGGTGGATTAAGTTGATATGGATGCAACCTGGTGCCTCTGTTGCCTTTTCATTTCAGCTCAGTTTGCATTGGTTTAGCAACAGTAAAGTTTGAAGGGAGATCAGAAGTCCCTTTGTCATCAACTTGGCATTTAGGAGAGAAAATCATGTCCCTGAAAGCTGGAGTTCATCTAAGGTCTACCAAAGTGTCTCATACTGCAGATGAGTTTACGTCATTACTAGCCTTGATGGGTAGGGCTCAGCATCTTGGAAGCAGTTAATTTTTCTTCAGTGCTGAAGAATGTCCCTGTGGTACACTTCTATTGCTGAAATGTCTTGGCTCATCACTACAGCTGTACATGATTAAGGTCTGCTGATGCTGTCCAACTGCTTTGGTTGATTTTGTCCTCTGCTTTGGTTGTTTTGATAGTTTCCACTTGTATTCTGTGACCCCTGAAAACCATGGTGTAATCTTCAAACTATCATCAGGTCAGGATTTAACTTCACGACAGATGTGTTTCTGGGACCAACCAGGACATCTGTTCTGCAGAGCATGTAATCTACACATGATCAGAAAAGTGAGAAACTTGAGCATAGATAGGCTAATCTGCATTTTTACTTTCCTGTATGGCTAGGTCACTGCAAAAGCCAGTTTCTATTGATAAGCCCATTTTCATGTGTAATGAAAGTGTTTTAAGGATGTGGGTGTGAATTAGTTTCTGAAGTTCCTTATAAACATGAAAAAGAAAAAAAATAATATAAGATTCACTTGGTAAGTGCCCTAAAAGAGATCTAATCTGCCTGGAGAACACGTTGTTGCTCTTGCAGTGGGATAGCTGCAGAGAAACAGAGGTAAGTGTCTGACTTGGTCCCATTTTCTCATTTTGATTTCTCAAGGGTAAGATTTTCAAATAATAACCTGTCTTTTTAAATAAAGTATGCTAGAGTACATATCCACGCCTATGAAAAGCACAATCTTTGTAGCCTACAAATGTTCAAAGTGCCGTCTTTCCCAGAAATATGAGCCCTTATCTCAGAGTGCTGTTGTTTGTCATGACAGGCTAGCAACTAGTACTTAAATGAGGTGGAAGTAAATAATGAAAGGAGAAGGAACCTGAAAATATTTAAAATAATTTGTTCCTGTCTTTTTATACACTAACAAAAAAGAAATGTTAGGTTTTTTTTTTTCTTGCTGACCTAGTTTTTTACCAAAAATAATGATCTGTCCTTACCAGAGAAGAGTAGATGCAGCAGCTGTTCTGGGCAGATTGATAGACTGAAACATTTTTGTGCTCTTACTATGAAAACATGTCTTTTTCTGTCTCTCGCAGAAAGGTTTTTTTGTGTAGCAGTGTCAATAATTTCTGAAATAAGGCAGACTAAAGCACTAGAGATAAGTCAGAAGACAAAAGACTGGGTTCAAACAACCTGATGCCTTTGAGGGTATTTCAGTTCACATTTAGATTTTTAAATGCAGTTTGAGGAAATCAGACATTCCTTGTATTAAAATAGAATGAGGAACTTAATCTTCAATCTCAAATGAAGAAATTTATGCTGTTATTTAGAAATGAAGCATTTTTTTCTGGATGACGTTGAAAACTTAAAACTTGTTCATGATCTCTGCCACTGAATAGGTTAATGAGGAATAATGTTAACTCAAATGCCTTGTTTAAAGGAAATTAACCTTTTCTGGCAGGAGCTGTGCTATTGGATATGCAGAATGCTTAAGGTATGATAGTATGTTTATGATCAGTGTTTAGCAAAACTTGTGATACAAAACTTTGGACAAGTTGCTTAGATTTGCTGTGTTCTGCTTCCTCTCTTGATTCTGTTTCCCTATGTAGTAAAGGATGTAGTAATTACCAGTGCTGTTAAGTACATGGGGATCTGTACAGCAGGGGGGCTATAAATGTTTATTAAAGTTGATGCATTAAAATACATGCAATTCCTAAGTACCTATGTACCTGTTCAAAGAGACCTTTGGATCTGTGTGGAGCCCTATGGAGGTTTGTTTCTTTTCTGCCTCAAGACAACAGTATTATGGAGATTTTTAACCCTAAAATATATTTCAGCTTCCATACCAGTAAGATTTCAAATCATAATAAAATGATCACAGGCAAGAGCATTGTAAATTCTTCTTAATGGAGAATTTAAAAATCGTGCACGTGGTTTTTATTTATTTTTATTTCATTTTATTTTATTTCTTTTCACGCATCTGCATGTGGTTTTTATTTCTTTTTCTCTCTTAGGCAGTAGGACATTTGATTGCTGCAATACTGAAAGAAAAAGTTTCTTCGGAGAAGATCAGACAGGCTTCTGCCCAGGTCTGTGTCATTCTTTCACTTGCGTCTCCTCTCTCATCCATATATTCCTATTCTACGTGCTTTGTCTACATTTTCATGTTCTCCATTGTGTAATTTTAACACACTTCCAGAAGTTAAATAAGGTAGTCATCAATGTGTATCTGGGTGTATGGGTAGAAACAATAAATCTCTGGGATCAGAAGAGCAGTTTTACTTCCATTAGAAGTCTTAATGGCAGAAGTCTTAATTCTGCAGAATATTAAGATCTAACTATGTTCAGTTTAAGAGAGCTTAATTTAGTTATGTTTCTGCAAGTGAAGTACCATATGGTGAGACATTGTCAGTTGAGGTGGAAATTCATTTACATCACTATAAAAATTTCAAAAATATGGCATTTCACATATCTGCGTTGGTGTTACATTTCATGTTAGCTAAGCAGAGCTTGTATTTCTTTGAGAACATTATGTAGAGGTGTACTTTGCATTTTAAATGAGTCAAGCTCACTTAAGTGAATGCCTTGTTAACTGAGAGGCATGTGGAATTCTGGCATTTCTGCTTCTCTGTTTTTCCTCCCCAAAAGCTTACTTATCCAGAAATTAATAGAAAATTATTTGTAGATTTTTCATCCCAATCTGATTCCTTAGCCCCCACGAAGTAGCAAACCCAGACCTGAAAAGTGTTGAATTTTGGTGTGAGGGAATGTTGGAGGTGTGTAGTTTATCTAACAGAAGCTCTTCCACTGTCCTGATTGTTATCACGTTCCCCAGTTACTTTCTGTTTTGAGCTACAAGCTGATTCTTCCCCTTCCGCTGCCCCATGAAAGTACTGAACTGAAATACAGCAACACCTTCTAAAGTGCTAAGAAGTAGGAGATTGCAGTGGTTAGACGTTGCAGGCTCCCTTTTTTACTCAAGGGCATTTTGCTGTTTTCAATTGTTTTAAAACCTTCCCTGCTCTCCATTTGGAAGTCACAAAGTTAGCAAACTAGTCTGTGAATACAAATTTACTGTGGAAACAAGCAGTAGTTTTGATGGATACTGCCAAATCTTTGTGCTTACTAGCAAATGGAGAGAACTTCACACGTTGAGTAAAGTCGACTTATCTTTGGATAGCCCTTTGTACGCCTTCCTTTAGCTGTCTGCACTACACCTTGCTGTAGACATAACTTGTCATACCAGTTCCTGAGTTGCTTCCAATTGCATCCTGATTTTTTAAATCAGGAAACTGATGATAGCCTGCCTGTGGATGCCCCATCCCTGGAAGTGTTCAAGGTCAGGTTGGATGGGGCCCTGAGCAACCTGATAGTGAGTGGCATCTCTACCCATCACAGAAGGGTTGGAACTAGATGATCTTTAAGGTCCTTTTCAACCCAAACCATTCTATGATTCTACCTACATAGGCACAGCTGAATAATTCATCTACCTTGCCTTTTTCTCAGAGACAGTGAGTCCTACACTCTACTGTGGGAGTAGAAAAGTGGAAACTGTCCTGGGAAAGACCTTTCTTAGGAATAGAATCTGTATCCCAGCTTCCTCTCTTGTGCTCTCTAAGGCTTCAGGAGCAGCTGTTGAGCTGTTTTTTATTTAAAAGTGCATTTGAGATGAATTAAAGCCTTCTTATTGCCTTTGTCCCATGCTTTTGCCCTCAGACCCCTGCTCTGAACCTGCTTTGGGAGAAGTGTTGCAGTGAGAATGTTGCCTTGCGAACAGCCTGCTCTGAGGGGTTGGTGGCGCTTGTTGCAGAGAAACATGCTGAGCTCAACTACGTTCTTCATGGAGCTCTCAACCTAATTCCCTCAGCAAGGTAGTATTTGATTGTCTGATTTTGTGTCCTTTTGGCAGCTGGTTATCAGTCATCACTTTTCCCTTGTAAATACAGGGGAAGAGGAAAGATTCTGTAAGTGTCAGTATCTTCAAATAAACTGTGGCATTAAGGACTGGTATTGCCCTATCACTCTACTGAAGCACGTTGCTTTCATCTTGGTTATGTGACAGTGTGGCTCTGACATAAGAACTCAGAGTATCCTATGGGTATAAGCTGAAATTGTTAGCAGATCATACTAGTGCTCTAAACTTTGAACTGGGAGCCTCAGAAGTCAATGCATTGCCTAGTTTTGTTGCCTTTGTCACTGGGAAGGGGAAAAAAATGGCAGGAACTTCCATTATGTGGGAGGGTGTTTTGGTTTAAACCCAGCTGGCAATCAAGCCCCTTTCAGCAGATCGCTCACCCCCCCACCAGTGGGATCGGGGAGAGGATTGGAATGGTAAAATCCAGAGAAACTCGGTGGGTTGAGATACAGATGGTTTAATAGGGAAAGCAAAAGCTGTGAATTAATTCACTGCTTCCCATGGCCAGGCAAGTGTTCAGCCATCTCCAGGAGAGCAAGGCCCCATCATGTGCAGTAGTTTCTTGGGAAGACAAACACCCTCACTCCAAACTTACCCCTCTTCCTCCTCCTTCCCCCGATTTTATATACTGAACATGATGCCATATAGTCTCATTTATGGTCAGTTGGGTCTGTCCTGGCTATGTCTCCTCCCAGCTTCCCAACTTCCTTGCCAGTGTGGCAGTACAAAAAGCAGAAAAGGCCTTGGCTCTGTGTAAGCCCTGCTCAGCAGTAACAGAAACATTATCCTTATTATCAGTCTATATTATCTATATTGTGTTCATCACAAATCCAAAACATAGCCCCATAACAGCTCCTACCCCAGCCAAAACCAGAACGGGGAGAAATAACTTCCTAACCAGTCTGTCAAATTAAAATTGGTCAAATAAAGTCACCCTAAGAATTTGTGTTGGGATTAGGAATGCTGTGGTTTGTTTCCTTGTCTGCTGAGGAAGAAATCACTTTACCTAACACTACAGCTACTTCCTCCTACAAAATTCTGCAAATGTAGTGCTTACATCTCACAGTGGTGTTTTAAGCTGCAAATGCCATTGTGGGGGGAAAAGACACTGTGCATAACATTTAGAAATGGGAAGTCAAATGATGATCAGGAAGATGTGTCCATTTAAATCTACCAACTGTGTCAAATTGCTTTTTGCTAGCCAACTGAATTTCTGCACCAAGCTGTCTGATTCTCTTGCTAGACTGCTAGAGTTTTTTTAGCCAAGCCAGCTATTTAGTGCTATATCTGTCATATATTATGCTGGTGTATTCAGCATAGTGGTTGGAAGAACCATGCTATTCAAGACATATTCTTCACCCCTTCTCACCTTCACATAATCAGTTTTAGCCAAAAGTTTCTCATATTCAGTCTGAGCCAAGGTGAGCTTAAGTTTGAGTAAACCAGTGAAACACTAAAAAAATATTTCTTACCTTATGACTTGCTTGTTGACAGCTAGAATTTTACTGTGATGATGCTGATTCTATGTGTGTTTACAGTTGGTGTCTATGGATCCCTAGAAAAGGTTTTGTAAATGTATTTTTATAATATGGATAATTTCTGCAATCCACTGTCCTCCAAATGACAAAACTTTACTAGTTTGGTTTGGAGGAGTCTGCATTGTTAATAAAGAGGTAAAAGTACCTGTGCTAAGACTGTGAGAACCGTAGTCCTGTAGGGTAAGATGGAGTAAAAGTTTGATTAGCAGTGGCTTGCAGACTAGGAAATGTGAAATTCCTGTTCAGCTTGTTGCCGTGGGATTTATGGTGCTTCAAAAAAATCTCCGGAGCAGTTAATTAGGGGTGAGATAAGGAAAGGGTTTATTATGTCAAGGCAAAAGATGTTACACGGTGCGCACCCCTGTGCCCCAGATGTTACATTTTATAATACCATCCATCCAATCCCAGATGTGTCCACCCTGTGACCTTTACTCTGGTCCGCCCCGGGTCCACCCCCTGAAACCATGGGTCTGGGGTGTATTTTGGGACCACCTACTTCATCACCTTCACCATCATCAGAGCACAAAGGGTACATAGTCACCCAGTTCTTGACTTCATTTTGTTGTTCAGGCCCTGATATGGCTGTTCTCTAAACAGTCTAGGCCTTGCCTTGACAAAAGAGTAAACATTTCTACTGGATTCGGGGGTAGGAGTGATATAGGGAGCATAGAATGGGGTGAGAGGGTTAAGGAATGTGTAAACAAGGGTGCTACAGGGAAAGGGATGTAAGGGATACTGCTTTTAGAGTCTACTTATAAAACTTACAAGACTTAAAAATATTAGGAAAATAAAAACCATTAGGGGCTTAAGGCATCAAGCTGAAGGTTTGTTACGGTAGCAGCATTTGTAAGGAGATGAAATGTTAATGCAGCTTTTTACTTGTCTTAGTTAGGACAGCTGAGGCCAGTTCATCACTGGACGGGTGTAACCCAAAACTGTGTATTCTATAGCCTTCCATGCCATTTCCCAGAAACTGTTATCAGTGAACCATTTACACCCTCTGCCCACAGCAGCCTGACTCCTCAGGCTATAAACTAGGTGCCTCAAATCGGGAGGCCTGGAGACACGCCATCTATAACGCAGCTGTCTCCTTTGAGAACACACGCAGGATCACTCTCAAGGAGAAAAGGCAGCGCAGAAAGAACCGTGTATTGCAGAATACACCATTTAAGGAGTCTTTCTGCTGTGCCTTATGTAATCGGATATGTCTGTCACGTATTGGCCTCATAAGCCACCAGCGTGCCTGTAACAAATGTGGATAGAGCCTTCCCAAATCTTCGTTCGCGAAGACTAGCCATGATGAAGAGGCCTGCGAGATAGGAGTTGCTTTTGTCCTCACACCCATTAAGGAATCCCCACCCTGAGGGAGGTACTGAGCATTCCTACCTGAACTGGAGGATATATAGTCTTGGAGTCTTGGGACCTTTTTTAACCACTCGTGGGATCCAGAGGAAGACTGCAGATCACCGATCTCAACCAGACTGCAGACCACTACTCTCCACGGGACTGCAACCACCACTTTTCAACCAGACTGCAACCATCACTCTCGACTGGACTGCAACAGCACTCTCACCAACAGGTTTTCCCCTCTCCTTTTACTTTGGACTCAGGGGGCCCAAAGAACACCACTCTGTTCATGCCCCAAGGTGCTGGGTTATATATTTGGGTTTTGTGGGTTAAAACCACTTGTTTGTCTGTAAAATTGTACTTACTGTATTATTTTATTAAATTGTTATTCTGACTTATAATCTCTCTTTTGAGTTGAGTTCATTTCCCCTGCTGGTTTACCTTTAAACCAGCACATTACTTCAGGAAATAAAAAGTGTAAAGTGGGATATTTAGGATTGAGTTAACCTAAAAAACAAAATCAGAGTTATGTGTTGAAGGGACTTGGATCTGCCCCATTTCTACAGCATTCTTTGATTTTTTAAAAATTTTAATGTATGAAATCAACACACAACTAATTACTATAGTAAATGCCAGCAAATTATCCAGGAACCTTTAATGTATTTTTTGCTTCTTTCCCACCGCCGCCTTCTCCTTCCCCAAGCTGCTACAATTCAAACTGCATCCACTATGGATTGCAAAGGGTTTATGTTGCCTAACCACAGAAGTCTATGGGTTTAAGAATGTCTGTAGCCTCAACAGCTGATTAAACTGACAATTTCAGGTTGGTTCTTTTCAGTAGTGATACTTTTTTTATTATCTTGGCTTAGAATTGTAGCCTGCTGTTTGTCATCCTATTCCCTGCCATATTTTCATGTAAGATTGCTCTGTGGCTTTGCGCTGCTGTGTGCACAGTGTCTCTAAAGTAAAATAAATATGGAATTAGCAGCCAGTGGCAGCTAACAGAAAGGCATTTGCAACCGCTGAGCACTTTCAGTGCTGAATGGAGTTCGATGTATGTTTTATTGGAAAGACTACTGGTGTTCTTGCTCCTCTTCCTTCTGTTACAATGAATTTAGCAGTGGCTTAGAGTACCTGCTGGATTATATTTTTCAAGTGTATCAAATTATGCACACTAGGAGGCACATATTGCTTTGTCAGAGAGGAACATCTCATGCTTATTTCAGGTGACTTGTTTTGTGGTTCACACTACCTGCTCAGTACACAAATAGGAACCTATTCTTACCTCTGTGGTACATCACTGTACTATGACTGGCTCTTAGATGCAGTGTTAGTTTCCTCTGATGCCCTAAGAGTTTAAACTCCATAAAACATTGTATTTATGTGTGTATTTGTGTGGTTTTGCATATAGAGGAAATATATTTACATGTGTAAATAGATACATGTGCATTATTACATCTTCTTAAGATTGGTTTGCAACATTCTATGTAGATGATGATGAGAAAACTCTGTGGCCTGTGTTCAGTAGTGAATGAGGATAAATAATCGAGTCAGTCTTCTAAACCACCTGTCAAACAATTTGTTATTGTAATCCCAAGAATTTCTATCTGTATATATGTTCTCAGAATGTTTTTATCACCTGTAGAAGGTGGGGGAAGTCCTTGCAATACATTGTGCCACTGTATTGCATGTGTTCAGGAGATAAGCTTAAAGCCTGAAGCAACCATTCTCTCCCCACTTCCTGCCTGGGAATTAGGATCAGCAATACAGGAGTTTCAGAACAAGAAAGACAGTTTTCTTACTGTTTTATGGTTCATTTTTCTCCCCTTGCTGCATAGTTATCCAGTTGAAGTATGCTTGCAAATTCCCATTTAACTGGCTCTTTCTAGCAATGGAAAATCTAAAAGGTTGTTCTCTCCCTGCCCTCCAAAAATATCCTTCCTCCTCTGTGTTTTACATTGACTACCCTGGGATTTAGAAGGCTGCAGCATACCTTCCTGTTTTTTGCTTTGAAGCAGTGTTCTGTCAAACCTAATGTTTTCTTGCATTGTCAGATTTCATCATTTTGAGAGCCAGGTGTCACAACAGCCAGTCATTTTAAAGATTAAAGGCACATCTTAAAACTGGTCCACTTCTGGAAGAAAGAGAGAAAACAGAAGGATGTTCTATCAGTTTTGATCAGGGTCAGTGTTTTCCAGCACTGCCGGTAAAAGTGTGAAAGGCACAGAAGAGAGAATATAGTACTTTGCCTGTATCTAGAATATTAAACTAAGCATTTCTTGGTGGGGAGATCCACTGTGGGACTTTCTAGGTGTGCCATACCAGCTTACAGGAAAGAGTTTGTCTGCAGGTGGTGACAAAAAAGTAGTAAAAGGTTTGACAGTTAAAAGTGGTATTTGCCTGTGTGTTCCCATTTTCTTTTACGAATGATGGGAGAGTGTCTAAGTTATGTTTCTACAATGATGAAATCCTTTACCTTTGCAATTTTTGAATCTTCAGTAAAGTGTTTGTAAATATTAAGTTAGACTATTTCTTTGTGATTAGATGTTGTTGCCACACAGTGTTGTGTTGACGTTGATCTATGTTGATATTGTGTTATGTGAGCTCCTGTCTTTTGACAGTGTTCATGTGAAGCTTCCTGTTCTTTTATAGAAATTGCTTAAATCTGTTCAGAATTTTTCGCATAGCTTTAAAACCTAAATGTTTGTATATCTATTCATAATTTTGGAAGACGTTTATGGAACATACTGCACTCTAGGCCAGACAGTTACTATTACTGTATCTCAGTTTGCTAATGTGTTAAATTAGGATGATGGTTTGTTTGTCCTGTGAGAAGGTTGTAAATTGTCTGTAATTTCTTTTTCCATCTCACCTGCAGTTTTCCTTTCACTAGTGGAGAAGTGGAATTACAGATAAAATAGATTTCTCAGACTTTTTTCCTGATAGGAAGGGAAGAAAGGAAAACAGTAAAAAAGAAAAAAAAACCAAAGCCCAGCACCAAATTCTGTTTTTCCTCCCTTATCTTGTTCTTTGAGATAAACGTAACTTTTTGTCAGGTAATGATCTATTATAGTTGTGTATTTTAATAGCTCTTCCTTTTCATTATGTAAATAAATCGAGGAGTAATTGTGTTTTATTAACATGACTAGTAAGCTATCTAATAAATTTTTAGGTGATGATGATGCAATTGTATAGCATGTTCTGGGTGAAAAGTCGAAGAACCAATCATGACTTTTTTTTTCCTCTGCTTCTACGTTTTCACCTTGTGAAAGTGTGTTTCATTATAGAATCCAGGTTATTTTCTTGAGAAAGGGATTGGGCTGGTTCTGGCATGGTCTTGTTGGAAGAGTATGGAAAGCACTTAATTATGAAGAGGAGAGCAAAAGTTTGGAAGTTGTCTTTGTAAGCTCAACCAAGCTCTAATAAACTCTAGACTTCTTTTTACTGCATCATCACCACCTTGTGGTGGACTTGGTTAATTTCTTTAGTCTATTTCCAGGAGAATATGGGAAGACCTATCAAAATTCCATTTTGATAGTGATACATGAACTCAAAGTTTCTTTAGATTCCCTGAATGGTAAATTAAGTAACATAGGAGAAGGGAGATAAAATAACTGTATGTATCTGTTTTGTATAGTCCTTTGCTCCTGAGATCAAAAATCAGCACAAACTAGACGTCTCAAGTGTCTTTGAGATGTGATTTCACTTCTGAGACAGTGGCGTTGTTGAAATTTGTGTACCATGCTTGCTTGATGTTTACCTGTATGCTTGCACTCAGAGAAGCTCTAATTTTCTGGTTTTAACATATTAAATGCATGAGTTTGAGTTGATCTGGGGGAAGCAAATGTACTTGTAATATATGGTAGAAGCAAACCATCAAAAGTTTTAATTGATGCATTAATTATTTTCTCTGTTATTTAGTTCATTATGTGAAAAGGAAAATAAAGACACATGGGTGCATGACTTGCCCAAACCTATGTAGGCAGATGTGAAGAGTCCTTAAGAACTCCAGGCTTCAAGTGTTTTGTTCCCTCTCTTATGTAAGAATCAACTAATGTAACTGTATACGTGATGCTGTTTCTTTTTGTCAACAGGAATGTGCACGGTTTAGTAAAAACTATTTGCAAGTTACTACAAATTCAAGCTATTCAACTGGGAAAAGATGGAGATGAGTCTGTTTGGAATCTGTATGGAATCAGGTTAGTGTCACATTAGTTTTATTTAGATATGATAATATCTAATGTCTGATTTTCAGGAAAAAAAAAGGTTAATACTGGCTTTCAGTCTTTCTTTTTCGTGTTCTATTTTGTTTACATGGTGTAGGTAATCAAGTGCTGGCACAAGCTGCCCACAAAGATTGTGGAATCTCCATCCTTGGAGATACCAGAACCTGACTGCGTGTGATAATGGGTAGCTTTCTGACTACCTGCTGACTATGCTTGAGCATATGGGTTGGACTAGATAATCTGAGAGGTCCCTTCCAATGTAAATCATTCTCTGATTCTATGATTATTTTTTGGTTGACAGTCTTAAGGAATTTTCTAGTATAGGGATAAGATTGTGCTTTTCGAACTTATGGTGGCAATGGCAACATGAAGGCTGTATGCAAGAACACAATAAGTATTTTAAGACTGTGAATTACTTCCCTCTCATTTGTTTTTCCTGCTTTATTCTTATTATCAAAGTCAAGTTCCTCAATGTCTTTGCTGCAAAGATGATATACATGTAAAAATAAGTGACTTAAAGATGCATCTAGACCTACTTATCTAGAGCTGCTTGTCATGCAATTGCAGACTTTTGAAGGGAACATCTTAATGACTTCATTCAGCTCTTGAGAAACCATGAGTCAGTACTGGCATTAGCACCCTCTATTATATCTTCTGGAGAACGTTCCAGCTTAGTAGATGTCATGAACATTTTTCAAGTGTCTTTTTATGCAGTTAAGAGATGTCACTGTAGGAGGCTGTAGCTATAATGGCTTAAGGATATAAAATGCATTGTTTAAAAGACAGGAGTCATGTCATTAATTAAGCAAAATGAAATAGTGAAGAAAAGTGAAACAGGCTTTGGAGTGCTGGATATGCTTGCATTCCTGAAATCCTTTGTTTTTCTAGGTATATTGGGTCTTCCTACAAAGTCTCCTCTTATAGAGCAGTTTTAGTTTAAAAGGCAGATAATCAAGGGTACTAAGATGGAACTCATTTGGAAAATTTCTTTTTAGTAGTAAAATAAACATATTTAAAGTCTCCTGTAGAAGAAGCTAAGTTAAAGCAACCTAATCCAGGCTTTGTGTGAAAAAGAAGGTAGTAGGATGTGGCTATATGTGGAATAAAGAGATATCCTCTGCCCAGTAGAGCAAAGGAAGATAATTGCTTTTTTCCCTAACCACCTACCAAAAGAGAAAGTACTGGTAACATACAAGGAAGGTGAAATTTGGAACATTCAAAATGGTTTAAATTAAAGTAATAGACAATGGAAAATAAGCAGCAGACCTACACTTAGTCAATACGGTTTTTGTTTTCCCTTTTGGTTGCAGTCAGCTTTAATGAAGAGAGATGTCAGATTGTTTGATGTAAGGTCAGGGCCTTGTGCTTTTGAAATCTGATTTCTGGGTTTTAGTGTACAGAAAAACCTATCCACTCATTGTTATGTAACAATTTTGGTAGTTGTGCTCTATCAAATGCCATTAAAACTTGATTTTTTTCTAAGAAATAGAAGAATGTATACAGTAGCTCACCAACAGTAATCTGCTGTTACAGTGTTCATGTATTATGCTGTCAACAATGCAAAAGTATTCCATGTGGAAATCATCAATGAAGAATCAAAAAGCTCCAGTATGTTCTCAAGTGGTTTGCTATTGTCACTAGTATTACAGGATAATAAGTAGATTTGGCTTAGGTCAATTTTAATTCTGAACAATAGAATTTGTTTTATAATACAGCTTCTTATGATGACATAATATCATGAACAGTTCCTGAAAAGAAATGAAAGAAAATAATGTCTTACAGATTTGGGCATTTTGTGGTTGTTGGGTTTTTTTTTTTGTTGTTTTTGTTTTTAAGTTTGGTTGGTTTGTTTTGGTTTTGTTTGTTTTATTATGTTTCTCTGGGATAGAGTTAGCTTTCTCCGTAGCAGCCATCACAGTGCTGTGTATTTGCAGCCAGAACAGCGTTGATAACACACCAGTGTTTTGGCTACTGCTGAGCAGTGCTGTCCTCCAGCCCATCGCCATCCCTCTAAGGCCAGTAAGGTAGAGGTGGTCAAGACTTCAAGAGGGCACACAGCCAGGACAGCTTACCCAAACTGACCAAAGGGATAGATCTTTCATACCGTACGACGTCTGCTCGGGAATAAAAGCTAAGAGGAAGGAGCCTAGAGTGCATTCATTATTAAGACATTTATCTTCCAAAGCAATGGCTACACAGACTGAAGCCCTTCTTCACAGGAAGTGGCTGCACATTGCCTGCAGTGCAGTGCTTTCTTTTCCTTTGCTTTCTTGCATAGCCTTTGCTTTTCTTTAATAAATTGCCTTTATCTTGACCGGGGAGGGGGGGGGGCTCCTGTCAGCATTTTTAATGCAGGTGGGCTGTGGTACACATGTACAGAACTTTGGCTATAAATTTTTTCTGAAAGCTATTTAACTTTTTTAAATGAACTAGTAGTTTACATTATTCTTAATGATTCATCGTGCATGGTTTTATTGTTTTAAAATTCTGGAAAGCTGCCAACTTTCTGAATTCGAAATTCAGAGTAGGTAGAAAAATGCTTTAAAAATGCGTATTTGATGGAGCAAAAGGCTATCCCAGCATTCTGAAGGGACCAAGGTCACATCTGCATTCTCAGAAAAGTATGTTGACTGCAGACATTGTTTCTTGATACAGAAAAATAGTCTGTCTCTGGATTTGTCCTTTGAATCAGATTGGAGCTCTGTTGTATTCAGAGATGTAACAAAAAAGTTGAGATGACCTAAAAGTTAAAAATTATTTGTGTTTTACTGTTGCCTCTCATACAAGATTTATCTTGTATGATTTATTTATGTTTCCCTGACCACTTACATATAATGAGTGGATAACTGCTGTGTCTGGTTGTGCATTTTGCTTTATCCTGAACCCACTGGCAATAACTTAGGGTAGTAGCACTGTAATGTCATTTAAAGATGTGTGTCTTACAGTGCTGTTCTGGCAATTCCTAAGTTAGTGTTGACAATAAATCTCATCTACAAACCTCATTTTTCCTACTGCTATTAGCATTATCAGATGCACCTTTTTTAGGCTGCACATTTTGGTGTTTCATTATTAGTCACTGTTCACTATGGAACTTAGCTAGTTTCTTTCATCATCCAGTTTGGTGCAGTTATAGTAGTTTCAGAACACTCAAAATCTGTCCAAAAAGGCTTGCTTTTTTTCCTCCGTGGTAAACCATTTTCATTTTGGACTTGATGTGTCGCATGTGCTGACTTTAAGGAAGGTTCCACTGCCTTCAGTGTCATAGAAGCATTTAAGTGATGACTGAAGACATATTCTTCTGATTAGGAAAGGTAATTAATTTTTAAAATGTGACAAAGGTATTGAAATAAGCAGCTGCTATAACCCTATGTGTCTTTACAAGGGCTATTCACTTTCAAGGTCCTGGCATGGTTTTCTGCTTCTTGCATACCGTCATCTTGGAAAGCTGAAATGAAGCAATAACCTTAGCTTTCCTAGTCTTTGTACACGGATTATAAAAGACTGTAACTTCAGTAAAATATTTATAGTTTGGAAGGAAGTACAGCAGGTAGGTGCTGAAGGCTTGTACCTGTGCTTGGAAGACTGGACAGATGATGTGTGACAAGTGGTTCAGATTTTTCTGTGGATATTGCTTGGAGCTCAGTGCTACAACCTAGTGCTGCTACCAATCACTCAAATCAGGCTTGAACAGTGATCCTTAGATTTTATTTAATTTAAAAACAAAGAATGAGACCAATACTTTTTCAAATAGAGATATTCTGTTTCAATCTTGTTTCCTGAAGTTCTGAGAAAATATACTCTCTTGACAGTGTAGCAGTCTTAGCAAAGCTGGTACCGGGAGTTGGTAAAACCAGGAGGTTAAATTGTCTGTTATCTACAGCTGCACTTATTTTGAACATAGCAGTTTTGCATACTTCCTTTCTGCATTAGAGATAAAAATGTTATGTCTTGTGTTTCAGGAGCATTCCCCATCCGTTAATCACTGTCCTTGAAAACAGATCTGACTGCTGGCCAATTCTACTACAGCAGATAACATTATTTTTCCATCAGTGTCCAGAGAGGTAAATGAGTAAATAATTAAAACATAGCAAATGTAGATAACTGAATCATATAATTGTAATTATTTTTTTGAAGGCAGCTGCAACGAGCTGTAAGAATTCTGTCTTTTGTGAAAGATAATTGTAAAATTTAATTACACCATTTCAAAGTTTAAAATAATTGCATAAATAATGAATTACTAGCATAATCCATCAAAATCATTTTTATAGCTTTTTATTAACTGTAGGTAAAGTTTTTATGGATATAAAATAATTGGTGCAAAACTGATAGCACCTTTGGAGTTACTTTTTTTAAAATAAGCAATTTTGCTTATTAGCTTTGTCAATTTTGACTGCTAAGTCAAAAAAAATTAATACAATGCAGCTGTGACTCATCTATACAAAGTGATGGGATGATGACGGAAAAGTGCAGATGATTACATCTCATGGTAAAAGAAGAGGATTTGAAAAACAATGTATGCTTCTTAATTAAAAAAAGTAGAAAAAATCACACCACAGTCTTATTATAAAACATCTGTAGCAATGAACAAATACCCAAATGCCAACTATTTCAACATTTCTTCATGCTTAACTTGAAGGAACTTGCCCAATAGAGCTTCAGGATAAAATAACAAATGCTGTAGCAGCCTTAAAGCTAAATGTTTTCAGTGATTTTACACCTATATCTGTGCTTTTCAGATATAAGTATCCCTCTTCTGTTTTCTGGAAGACTAATAACAGAGTAATAGTGCAGAGAGATTGGCTTCTGTATTCTGTTGCTATGAGTAAAGAAATAAATTTATTAATTTCTTAAATTTCTAGTGGGCCTAGACTACTTGATCAACAGTAAGACTTTCGAGCAAAAACTACACAGTCAATTTAATTGATCAGAGTATTTTTGAACTGCACTTAGCACATTTGTTCTTTCACTCAGCTACTAAATGGATGGGACTCATAAAGAGTCTCATCAGATGTATGAATGATGGAATGAACTGTGGATTTTTTTGCTAGTGGCTTCTTTTGAATTAAAAGGAGTTGCTTTTACTGAAAAGGAAAATATTTTAAATTTCCTTTGTTGCTCTTTGTTCAAGGTTTCTGTGGATAAAGTGTTAGACTGAGAATATATCATTTAGGTTGAGAAAGACCCTTAAGAACATCAACTCCAACCATTAACCTAATGCTATCCAGTCCACCACTAAACAGTGTCCCTAACCATGACATAAACAAGCTCCACATATGTTGATGTAGACCAGTTACTGAGTTCTTCCTACAGCTTTGCATCAAGACTGAATATTGTTTAAAACGGACTTTTGCTCCCTTGTTGATTTGCAGGAAGACTCTGCAGAGGGATCTGGACAGGCTGGATCCATGGGCCAAGACCAATTATATGAGGTTCAACAAGGCCAAGTGCCAGGTCTTGTCTTTGGATCACAACAACCCCAGGCAGAACTACAGGCTGGGGGCAGAGTGGTTGGAAAGTTGCCCAGAGGAAAAGGACCTTGGGGTCTTGGTTGACGGCGGCTGAGCATGAACCAGCAGTGTGCCCAGGTGGCCAAGAAGGCCAATGGCATCCTGGCTTGTATCAGCAGTATTTTGACCAGCAGGACCAGGGAAGGGATTGTTCCCCTGTACTTGGCACTGCTGAAGCTGCATCTTGAATCCCTTGTTCAGTTTTTGGGCCCTTTATCACTACAGGAAGGACATTAAAGCTCTGGATCGTGTCCATAGAAGGGCAGTGAAGCTGGTGAAGGGTCTTGAGTCCAAGTCCTGTGAGGAGTGACTGAGGGAGCTGGGATTGTTTAGCCTGGAGAAGAGGAGACTGAGGGGGGACCTTTTCACACTCTACAACTGCCTGAAAGGAAATTGTAGCCAGGTAGGGGTCAGTCTCTTCTCCCAGGTAACAAGTAACAGGATGAGAGTAAACAGCCTCATGTTGTGCCAAGGGAGGTTTAGATTGACTCTTAGGAAAAATTTCGTCATGGAAAGGGTTGTCAAGAATCATAGCAGGCTGCCCAAGGAAGTAGTAGAGTCACTATGTCTGTAAGTATTCAAAAGACGTGTAGACATGACACTTGGGGGCATGGTTTAGTGGTGGGCTTGGGAGTGCTGTGTTAGTGGTTGGACTTGAGCCTAAATGATTCTTTGATTCTAGATTTGTTAATGTATTGACCATGAGCTTTATTTGATTGTTTTAAAAATGGCAAGGACATCTTGTATTCCTAATATTGTCAAGCCAAAAGATTTGTTCTGTGATAAAAAAATTACATGAAACAGGAACAACTAAGGTGGCTTCCCAGTAAAAAATTTAAGATCATTGTGCAAAAACTGATAAGTAATGGATGACATCTTTTTAATGAATATATGTTTTATGTGTTTTAAAAAGATATTTCTGAATAGTCTTGTCTAAATGCTACTTCAGAATGGCCCATTAGTCTATTAAAACATTCAGCAAGGAAAGACACTTTCTTGAATCTTGATGGAGGAAAAAATAAAATTTAGAGTGTGATAACCTGCAAATACCTGTTGAGTAGTATTCATGTTTAAATATCAGGTCTTTTCAATATTGTACTTCATGGTATGGTTCCTGTATAAGGTCTTATAACAATATTGTGTCCAAATAAGACCAAATTTTTTTGTGAGATTTAGTGATTCTGTTCTTAACACTTTTGTCTTAATTGCATCCTGTAAATTTTTGCAGGTAATGTCACATTGCTTGGGTTTTCCTTGTTGCTTGTTAAGCTTTCAGTAGAAAGCAGTAATGGCAAACTTATTTCTTGAACTGCAGGGCAGAGAGTTCATGTGTTGGCATAATGGCTCCATTTCTAAGATACCTGTATTGTGAACCATCTCAGTTACGGGAATATGCTGAACTGCGAACGGGTTTACTTAAGATCTTACTTCAGCCTCGTGGGCTAAAGCATGAAGACACACCTTCCATGCTGGAATGTGAGATTCTTCAGCTTCTGTGTGATTTGATTCCACACCTTCAGGTACAGTTGTTGCCTGACCCCGCCTTTTACAAATATATGATATCAGAGCAATGATAGTAACATTATTATCTTGCAAGTGTACAAATACAGCATTCTCTTCCATTTTCTGTGGACCTGATTTGTTGATAGTACAAAAGGCTAACAAACTGTCTCTTTCTGGTAGAAGATAAAACTTTAATTGTTCAAATCTGATACACCTGATAGGATGGAAATCGAAAAACATGTTTACCATACTTATTTACAACTAATTGCCTCAGTAAACATATAGTAAACTTAGAAAGACAGTAATGAGAAAATGTTGTTAAATGGTAGGTTAATTGTCAGATTTTTAACTTAAAATGGATAATATTAAAATGAAACAAACTGTATGACAAGTATGATTTAAGTACTTCTAGATATTCTTTTCTCACTCTGTGAGAGTGGGATTACTGGATCTGACAAAATTTAATCTTTTTGGAATATGCTGAAGCTTATAAATATGCTTTTAAGTTGCACAGCAATACCTGCTAGGAGCTATGAATTTTAATCTTTCTGTCCACTTTGGTTATGGACCTAGGATGTCGTTAAGCTTAGTAGCTCAGCTTTGCCTCATGCTTTAATGTGACATCAGTTATGCTTTTTTGTACCTATGTACCTTTCCTTCCTCTTATGATATTAGGACAACATCTTTAGTTTCAGATGTATTCAGTCAAACATGAGGTGCTATGGCCTTATTGGCATGGAGAGAAGGTTCGTTAATATAAGTAATGTAAAGATAAGTTGGCTTGTTTTGAGGATATTTGGTATCATCTTTCTTGTGAGGGATTTTACTAGTAAAGTCTTCTTTGTACTCATAGCTACTTTTCTCAGTCCTTTGGTGAAACTATAACTTGTGTCATACATGTTTGTCTTGGCTCAGGTCAATTCTTTGTGATGATAGGTACATGCTGACCTTTTCTAGTCATAGAGACATTTCTGATTTTGTCTTGATTCTACCTGAGCTTCAGTATAACATTGTGCCTTGAATGTATGACCTAGCTTCAGACTTGGTAACATTTAGCCATAAAATGGCATTGAAGAAGACTTATAAAAAAAATCAGTTATGAGCCTTTCTTTCCTCCATGCACGTTGGCACTTTTTTTTTTAAATTAGAAATCAGTTGCATATTTTTCAACTCATATTAATGCTTGAACGCTTTTTGTCTTGCCTGAGATACAACTTTCACAACAGAAAGGAAAGTATTCCTTCAAGAAGCCTGTTTGATGGACTGTTTTATAATCTGTCAGTTCCTTACCCTTCTTTCTCTGAACTTCAGGTTCTTCTTCTCTTTCCTTTTAGCTTAGCCTAATGTAATCCTTTATGTGTAGTATAAATGTTGAAACACTTTGTCATTTTGTCTGACAGTATAAACCAAGCTGTCAAAAGTACATCTCTTCACCTGCAGACTTTTCAGGTGATAAATTCAGTGGCCATGAGGCTTAAGATTAGAACAGATTATTTATAGAACAAAAAGGGAATAAAAATCAAGATGTTATGCTTAATGCTGGCTCCAGAGTTTGGGTTGGAACAGTTTGTCTGGAACTAGAATTTTCAAGAACTGTCATCTAACACATGGGGACTTAGAGGCAACCTGCTTCTTGAAACATCTTTAGTTGGCTTTCAAGTATGGAGATACTTAATGCTTTTGGGTATTGTACAGCTTTTAATTTTTGTAGTAAGTAGCTTGCATGGTGCTTTATAAGCAGGTAAAACCTGCCTTTCTCTTTTGAAACGTGTTAAAATCTTGGTTACATTACAGAGGAAATATCCTGGAGCCAGATGTTTCTGTTATATTTATTATATTATTATTCTGTTATAAGAATATTTACCTGCTCTATGAAATCGTCAAACACTTTTTTTTTTTATGTTGTTGCAAGAATCTTGAGGACTGAATGAATTGCTATTGTTTTTGAGTAAAAAGGGATTTTTCTCATCAGCTACCATGAAATCTTTGTATTCTTTCATGTTTCTCATTTTACTTAAAAATATTAAATAGCAGTACATAAATTTTATTTTTTTAGGGAATTGGATGAGGGATTCCATGGTTTAGTCCATAAATGAGTTTCTGTGAAGATTTTGTACTATTTGCAATGGAAACATAGCAGAGCGAAAAGAATTAATTCTAAATTCTGTGTATATATAGAAGAGGAACTAAATCATCATATGTTTTGGCTTTGTTTTGTTTTAACCCCCTCTCTACAGCTTAAAGACTTACTGCAAGTTACAGAAGCCTTGTTTTATCTGCAAGAGCTATTCCTCAGCCTACTACGCTATCCTGTGTTTTGGAAAGTTCAGTTATCTGAGTTTTGTGTGCAATTGTTATGCTTCTGTGAAGTGTGTTTAGATGTGACAGGAGAATGCTCATCTTTGGTCTCCTTAATAGAGGACAACTTTGAGCTCTTAAAAGAGGTAAGAGTATATGGGGGAAAAAATAAAATAGTTTTATTAAATCTGAAGAATCTCATGTTTAAGACAGTACAGACATTCATACATGGCATTCATCTGCAGGCAATCAGTGTTGTTTCAAAAGCTTCTAATTTTACTTCTTGATTAAAGATCTTCAGAAGGTGAAAACTTAATTGATTCTGTATATATCAGTTAATCTTTTAGTTTAGGAATTGGTTTAAACTGAACTAAAATGGTTTGAACAAAGTAACAAATTAAAATGTTGTAATTATTTAGTTAAAATACTGGTTTTGTACTGTTCATATTCATCATTGATTGCTCTGTCACTGCATGTGCACTCAGTGGAATTCATGAAGATACTCCTTTCACTGTTCTGATAGTTGCCTATTTGTACTGTTTAATGACACTGAAACAATGCCTTTTTTTTTCCTCATAGGTATTTCCGGTCAACCAGTGTATAATTGGGCTAGCGCTTCTACTGCTGCAAACACCAGAAAGTCAGCAAAAGCCTGTCTTGAGTCTAGGTAAAGCTCTTCTTGTGAAAGAGGAATCCACACTCTTAAAACTGTGTCTTTGCTTCTTCATGTTTATGAAAATAAACACTGCATTCTCCTGGAGTTGGACTGGATGGTGAAATGTTTTTTTTTTTTTAATAAATAGAATTTTTCCTGAATTTAAAAAGTAATGGCAATAAAGATAATTCTTCCTGCAACAGTGACTTTTCCCATGGATATGACTGTTTTTTAAGGTCCTCCTTGTCTTAGAGCTTATATGTTTAATTTTTTAATCAACAACAGGATATTCTCAGCTGAGGTTCATGTATCCTGAATGGTTTCTTTTGACAGGTATTGAGAGCAGGCCTCACAGTCATGGCAATGTTTGGCTGTGCTTTTGACTTAGCAGTTTTGATTAATGCAGTTATTCCAATAAAAGCAAAGGTCTGCTACATTCTATTTCTTGCTACCATCAGGTACTTTGCTATAAACAACAGAAGTGTATGGGTCTCTTAATAAAATTGGAGTTTCACCAAAAAATCTTTTGCCCTTCAACTGTAGTATACACATACTGTAAATCTGGGACTGTTACTTTGCTTGACTGGAGTGTTTCCTAAAGATGTCTGTATCATGTCTAAAAGTACAAATTATGTTAATTCTTTTTTTCCTACGTGACTTTTTTTCCCCCCCACCTTGTCTTCAATAGCCTACAAGCTCCTTTCATGTTCAGAAACCAAGAATATTTCAACCACAGCCCTGACTTTGGTGATGCCCGTGCTACAGATCTTATCTTCTACAACAGTTGGAGACTGCCTTTTAGGGGATGATTCTGGAACTACCAGGCAGCAGCTGGCTGTAAATCTTTTGGGAATATTACAGGAGGAAAGTCTGAAGGATAAACGGGAAATGGTAAAGTGATAAGGGTTTTTTTTTCTTCTTTTGGGGCAGGTAGGGGAGACATTTAACAATTTTGCTGCATTATCCTTTGACTTGGAAAGACTCTGCATGTGTGAGCTTCTTTGGGTAATACATTCTATGGAAACACTTGGAAGTATGTATAGTCCATAAAACTAGACTATTAGGGAAGTGGAAGTGTGTTTGTAAGCTAAATATTGTTTTACTTAACAAATAGGATTTTTTTACTTTAAGAGACTGTATAGATTGAAGAATTCACCTACCTTATAAAGCAAGTAGCAGGACTTACAGAAAGCAGGATTATGTGTATTTACTTTGTTTCTCTCAGACTTGCTTATTTTCCTTGTCTCTGTCCTTTTCATTAGTGCTGTATGTGACTGTTAACTACCATTCTTTCTCCTTTGGCTGAAGACAGTTACAGAGTATCTAAGTGTCATTTAGCATATTTTAGCTCATTAACCTGATTCATTCTATGCTGTTGGGTTTTTTGTTTTGTTTTCTTTTTGGTGTGTTTTTGGGTTATTGGTTGTTTTTTTTTTTTGGTTGGGGTTTTGGGGTTTTTTTGTTAATTACTTAAGTCCCACTTCTCTTCCATTCACCACAACAAGTCTCTTTGATCAAGATATGCTTAGAAGTGGGGAAACTAAACTCCCTTTCTGCTTTACACTCCTGTTATTTTGCATAAGGAGAGCGGTGATATGACCAGTTGGAGACAGAAACAGAATGCCAGTTCTGAGTTCTACCATGTCTCCTTGTCCTGGAATACCTCACCAACTTCATCTTCTGTTTCCAAAATTTGAAAAGGCAAGCCCATTCGTACTCCTAATGAAAAATACCTGTTTTAAAGTTCACTAAAGCTTACACTTCTTATTCTGCTCTGAAAGAATAGGTATGAGATGACTTTAAGTAGAGCTCACTTCTTTTGATGGGACTTACTGGGTGACAGCCTGTACTGATGCCACTGGAGGCTTTTTTCAGTGAGGGATTTCTGAAGCACTTCGGTCCTCTATGCCCTGTGTCACTGACCCACCTGTTTTGTTTTCTGTTGTGTTTTAGAAGCTATTTTAATGTCTTACATGACTACTGGGTTACTGTAGGACAAGATTACAGTGCATTGTATTACACTGGCTTTCTGTAACAGAACTTTGTACTAATTCTGGTATTCTCTTTCTTCAGAAAAGCATGTGAAAGCTTTTCTGTTAAGGGTTTAAATCGCTTTTGATGACTAACTTTTTCTGTTAGCCGTGTTAAACTGAAAACACTTGTCTTTGGTGGGAATTCTCAAACAGTCTCTTCACTTCTGTCTCACTGATCCTTGCAGAGTTCATAGCAGGTAGCATGGCAGATCTTTGGTAATACATGGTTAGCAATTAGAATGGGGAGACAGACACTTACTTTGCCTTGTCATTGTCTGTAATAAGTATGCCCATGATGTTTGGTTCTCAACTAAAAGATTAAAAAATATAGACTTTCTTTTCAATGTTCCCATGAGTTCAGTCAATTTTTATTGTAGGATCAGATCAATGCTAAGAGAATAAAATCTTGATTGCATTATTCTTAGACCTTCCTCGCACTGGAAATGGGCACAAAAAGAGGTAGGAAAAACCAAATGTTATGTCCACAGTGAACAAGCTTTGAATAAAAGTATTTAAGAGCAAACATGATTAAGTTATGGTATATTTTCATAGAATCACAGAACAGCCCAGACTGGAAGATCGTCTGATCCAGCCTTTCATAGGAACGGGAGCCTAGATGAGATTATCTAGTACCCTGTCCAATCACATCTTTAAAACCTCCAGTGATGGAGACTCCACCATGTCCCTGGAGAGGTTGTTCCAGTGAATGATTGTTTTCACTGTCAAAAATGTCTTTTCTTGTAATGTAAAACTATCTCTGCCCCTCTCCCAGGCAACTTGTGTCTGTTGCCCTTTGCCCTATCATGTGATTCTTTATGAAGAGAGAACTTCTGTCCTTTTAATAACTGCCCTTCATGTACTGGAAAGCAGTGGTGCATCCCCCTTAACCTTCACTTCCGCAGTGTGAAAAGACCTAACTCATGGCACTCCTTTAGACATTCTCCAGTCTGTCTGCATCTGTTTTGGAACTGTGGGGACCAGAACTGGACACACTACTCCATGTGCAGTCTGATGGGTGCTGATAAAGTAGGATGATCACATCTCTCTCTGCTGGATATGGATGCAGCTCAAGATCCTGTTTACTTTCTTAGCTGCAGCGATGTGCCGCTGGCCCATGTTCAGTGTGTTGTCCATTGGGACACCTATGTCTTCCCTGTGTTTCTGCTTAACTACTTGTGCGTCTGAATAACCCTTTCTTCTTCTTGATATTTCTGGACAATTTCAGTTCTAGCTGAGCTCTGACTTTTGTATCTGCATACCCTAGAATCCTGGAAAGGATCTTGTAGTCCTCAATGGGTATTTGGCCACTTTTGTGTAGAGGGCATGCTGCTTCTTTGCTTTTAACCGCACACACAAGTTACATGTTCTTTAATGGTTTTTGGTTTTGGTGTTTTTTGGGCTTTTTTTTGCATTGATGGTAGAGAATTGTTCTACCTGTAGTCCCATGATTTTGAAAGTTAGAATGAGGCTAACCTTCACTTATGTTTTGCCATTGAGGGATTTATATATATGTATATCTTCATGTTGACGGACTGAAATTTTCTACCTAACCCACTTGAATGGAATGCAGTATTAAAGTAAAATTATAATCATAACCTGTTTTTATGCAGATGAAATAAAGGGAGAAGGGAGTGAGTGCTATTTTGTTGAAGCAAAACCTTTGCGGATGGAATAGGGAATGGGAAATACCAATATAATATTTCAGGCTCTACCAATTTTAGCAGGTTTTTTGAGGCATTTAAAATAAACAACAACAACAACGAAAACAAGCAAACCCAAAACAACAACAAAACTCCTTTAATAGTCTGATCTTGATTTCAGGACCTATTATCTTCTAGAGGCAGGTAACTAAACAGTACATGTTACGGATTCTGAAGCTCTTCTTAGGGCACTGTATGTCCTTGGATAAAGTTTAATTACCTTTTTCAATAAATGGCAATTTCACATCTGTATTCAGAAGAGGTTTTTGACTCCAAGTGATCTTGCCAGCCAGAAGAGAGAGCATTATAGACTGCTGAATTTTTAACATACACTATAGTAAAGTGTAAATAATGGAATAAGCTAACTTTAGTGTTATTTTTAAAAGGTAATCTAAAATACAGTGGCATTCTACCTTCTATTAGGCAAAATAAGTTTACATTACAGTGTGATTAAAATGAAATTCTGCATTTAGAACAGCTTTTGCCACTCAAAATCTCTTTTCTCTGCCCTTTAGAATCTGAATTCCGTTTTTTATGTTCATTTGGAGACCTCTTTTCAAGTACTTTCTTGACCTGATCTTTATATAAATGTTCTTCACCTAATCACTGCCCGCTAACTACTGTCTTGATAGTGGAGAGGTATTTCTGAAAACATTGTACTTTCTAAGGAAGCAGAGAATTAATAGTAAAGAAATGGCTTGTCTTGGATTAAACTTTTCTCTTCTAATGAATCACTTTAAACTTTATTTGCAGGAACTTTAGAATGTATATACTCTTACATATATGAAAATCCAACTTAAGAGGATTCCTCATTTTTATTTTACTACTGTCCTGCTGCTAAATGTTATCTTCTGTGACTGCAACTGTAGCTCATTTTGTTCTGAGAAACAAATCCGTTAAACAGAAAATGTAAAAACAGATTAACCTAAACTGTGATATTAAGTACTATTAAAAGTTAAGACAGTTTTTTCTAAAAATAATGTAGATGATAGTTAAACTTATGATTCTCCTGTCATTGTCAGGAACTTAAGCTTTTAATATACTCTAGTTTTATTATGTCAATTTTAGTGAGGAAGTAGCACTCCAGTCACCAACAGGAACAGGAGTGATGGATGTCAGATGAAGTGGGAACTCCTGAGTATGAAATTATCAACCCATTTGTAATTGTTTTGAGTCTTAGGCCTTCCTTCCTGATAACCAAGGAAGTATTCCACCCTATCCCTTTATGTAAACAGAGGTATAAATATGAGGGGAGGAGACACCGAGATCCTCTTCCCTTCTGGTGAGCTTGGGAGACAGCAGGTCCCTGTGGTTGGTCTTGCTCATCTGGGAGTTGAGGCCTGCTTAAGCTTGTTGTTTGCCACGCAGAAGGTGGAGGGTGCCGGTGGTGTCTGGCGCGATCCTGCTTTTTTTCAAGGGAAGTATTGAGATTTCGTTTTGCTAGTTCTTTGTTTTGCTCCAGGTTTTTGTTTGAGCATATATGTTTTGGTTTTGTCCCTTTTTGTTCGTTTTCCCTCTTTCCCTTCCGCTTTCCCTTTTTTTGGGGTTGTACATAGTATTCTCACTGTATATAACAGTGATATATGTAAAAATATATATATATTTATTTTGGTATAGTTCAGTTGGTTTTGGTTTCTTTCAGTTTCTATAGCTTTTTTCCTTTGCTCAAAGGGGGAGGGAGGGAGAAGGCTTTCACTGGGTCTCGGAGACTTGGTGGGAAATCAGCTCAGAACTTACACACCATTGAAACATCCATAATGCAATAATTCATAGAAAGGATTTCAAAGAAATATATTGCAGTTTGTTATTTGCATTTATTGCATTGGGACCATAAAAAATGTTTTGGATGACAACTTGGATGTTGTTTTTGGTTTTTTGTGGTACCTTATTTGTTTGATTGAGACTTTTATTTGCTTCACTTGTTCTCAGGTGTCCTGCAAACTCCTTTTTCCTATAACCAACTCTTACAGTTCATTGTACACAACCTGGAAGATCATAGAGCTCCTGAAAGAGAAGTCTGCAGTTACTAAATGGTTATCTTCAGTGAAATCACTGCTATCTGTTAGCAGTCAAGTCCCTGCCCATGTTTTTCTTTTGTTGGCTTATCTACTGATCCAAGAAAATGGAGACACTCTTCATGTTGTGCTTCAGACTACTACAGAAATAGCCAAGGCTGATTGTTCTCAGGTAAAGACTTACTGTTAGTGCAATTTTTTTCAGGAATTGGACAGCATTTAGCAGCCCAAGAAGGGCAAGGCTACCACAGCTTCATGACCCTAGGTCCAACAAGTGGCAAGGATATACCTGCATTCCTGGTGGGTACAGTAAGGATCCCTCTAGCAGTGGTGCATGCTCAGTATGTAGAGTAGCCTCTGGATCCAAGTCTCACCAGTTTCAGGCATCTGGACCTAAGAACTTTTAAGGCTGCAGCTGGGCTGCTGTTCCTGATGCAGACTGACCCTCATCCTGCACAGAGGTGCACATACATGTACCCTCAGCTGTCTGGAATTCACTTTTTGTGTGTCAGTTACAACAAAATATGTATTATGTCTGTGTTTTGGAGTATTTTTTAGTTATTTGGACTTAGGAAAAAGACTGGCGTATTTGTTGATATTTTCTAGTAAGTATGAAAATACAACATGAGTTAACTCCAGGCTTTTTGGAGTGGATTTCCTGTTTTTGTCTGTGGACTCTCTAACTAGTTTTGTTACACTAGGACTTTGAGTTGTATGATAAATCAGTGACATATTACAGAAAGAGGAAAGGAATAATGCTTTGTTGATTACCTATTTGATATAGTTGTTCAAAATGCAATTTGTCAGTCATTCAAAAAAAGTGGTAACTTGCTGAAAAAAAATTACTGAAGCAATATGGCACCTGAGCAGAATGGGCTGAAGTCTGACTGTAGGGAATGACTGTTGTGAATTTATTAGAGGAATCTAGAATATTTAAATGAACAATTTTAGAGACAAATCAAAGTGCAAGTTAGGCAGAATTACAGAAGCTTTAGACAGATACAGGGACAATAATTTAACCTGAAGCTGTGTTTAGCATTTATGTGAATGGGTTTTTCTACTTTATTTAAGCCAAAGCTTTTGTTCACCAGTACAGTTAAAAAGATTGGTGGACACATACCATTGAGTGGTCTTCAGAACTGCTTCAGAACTAAGAAGCCCTTCAAGCTCATGAAAAAGTCCTCCCCCGCACTGGGAAGAATGACTCATGCCCAGAGGCAATGAGAAGATAAAGTTCAGACTTCATCATATTTTTTGTTTCCTAGTGATCAGCAGAAGTCTGCATGAATTAGAAACCATTGTTTAAAATGCGGAACTCTAACCCTGATTTGTCGATACTGTCTTACTGGGTCACATTTTCTTTGCTAACAGGGTGTGGAAGTGGAGAGCTTTTAGATTTTTTTATTTTTGTGGGCTTTAAAACATTTTTTTGCGAAATATGTAAGGTATTCAGGTCTCTTTTTCATAATATCACATAAAGCAATCAGTATAATTAGTGATACAGCAGATGTTCTGCTGAGTAATACTGGAAAATTTTGTGTGGGAAGAGTAATGCACTTAATTAGGATGATGTTTCTCTTCTCAGTCCTTGGTTAAGTGCAACCAAGGACACCTGAATATTCTCCAGTTAGCAATATCTACCTCATTTCTGTCTTTTAAATTATGTCTTTTATTGCAAAATATTTTAATGCTTTAAAACTTGAACTTACTGTCTGTCTCATTTGAACCAGGCATCACCTGGCATCTGTCTTGACTCTGACAAGTTTTTTTAGTTCTGAGCCTGCTTAATTGCTCCACAGAGATTATTACAGTGTGGCATTGCGCTGGAAGTTTATTACATTGTTTCTTGTACATGCAATGCTCTCTCTCTTAGACCGGAAGAATTACCATGGACTTATGATGTCTTTCTCTTGCAATAACAGTATAAGGGGAGAAAGCACTGAAGCTCCTGGGTGGGAGAAATAAGTGATTAATAAACTCCATGGGCAATGTACAGGCAACTATCGCTAACATATTGATGGCAGAGTTATACTTTGGGAATTGCTTTATTTGGTTCTTTTTTAATTCAGTTCTACATAAATAAATGGTGCTTTATAAAAGATGATGAAAGTAAGTGGTTGGAATGTCCTTTAAGGTAAGAAAGTGGAAAGCTCCTCACAGCAAATTGTTAGATATTTTGAATCTTCAATTTCTTAGAACACTTTCTGAAGTATGCAGTGGACGGTGTGAGCAGCATAGTAGTTAGAAGGCTGTTCTGAAGAAGAGAAGAAGAAAGTCAGAAGATGGGTATGAGAAGAAGAGAACAAAAAGTGGCTGTTAAACCCAACCTTATTTTTCAACAGTCATATCTATATTAACTTGAATCTGTTCTTTGGTGTTAACAGCACTTAGACACTCTTAAAGCCAGATGTTTGTAGCAGGTGTAGCGGGTGTATTCTGAATCCTTTTAAACTTTGAATCATGTCCAAATCAAAGTAACCTTGGGCTAGAAGGCGTCAGCACTTAGTGTTGCAGAAGTTAAATGTCCACAGGGCAAAATTAAGAAGTGTCCACTTTGCAGCCAAACTTTGAACTACCTGTACTACGGAGGAATAGATAGAAGTGCTAACATGTCATAGTGAAGGTCATAGTATGAAAAGAATTGTATGGTGGGGTTTTTTGTATGTTTTTTTTAAGTGATTTAGATATTCACTAATTCTGCTGCTAGTGAAATTCTTTTACTTTCTGAATCACAAAGTGACACAGTGGTTGTAGCTGTGAATGTTGAATTGAAAAGCCAGAAGTGATTGCCATGCAAAATCTGAGTTGAAGAATTGTGTTTCAAAACAAAACAGGGTCAGAAAGAGAGAACATGCATCGAGAATGCTATCCTCGTTATTTTCATGTTTAGTACAGCGCTTTGCAGTGTTCCCTAACAGTAGCTCCCATTTTCACAGTGAATGTTGGTTTTATAATGAATCTCTTGTCTCTGAAGTAAATTAATGAAGCATTTAAAAAAACATTGCTAGATTTAAAAATTACCGCCATAATTGATTTTGCAGACATTGTTCTGGTTATGATTTTCTTTTTTTCTTTACCATTTCCATTAAGAAAGGCTGTAGAGGGCTTCTCTGCATGTATCTCCTCCTTCTCCACTGAGTGAAAGTGGTTTTATGGTGCAAGATAAGTGATTGTCATGGTTTGAGATAGTCCCCAAATCCAATTCCCTAGCTCCATTCCCCCTCCCACATCTCAACTTAATGTGAGATGGGTTTTTCCAGACAAAACACACACCAGACTCAAAGTGAGGGGAAAGGGAATATATTACAATGACTGTACAAATAAATACTATATCACATTATACACATGATCACAAACTATCTCTACCATGACATATGTATTTACAATGGATCAGATCTCTTCTCCCCTCCAAATAAAAGTCCAGGAGGGAAAGAAGGGCAGATCCCTTTCAGTCTTTGAACAGCAGCATCTTCTGAGGCAGCAGTCTGTCTGTCTTCTCCACATGCAGCAGCTGATAGCTGGCTTTCTGCCAGCACTCACGAGGGAGGTATCCAAGCTCCCTCGGCCCCCTTGACGCAGACAAAGGGGTCTTCCATGGGCTTCGTAACCCCAGACAAGGTCGTGTCACCACGTCATATCACGAAGACACAGGGGGGTCTTCGTGACGGTCTGGTATCTCTTGCAGGGCCTCTGTGCCCTGTCTCTCAGGCTGCCACCGTGGCAGCAGTGCAAGGGGGGGGAGCCAAGGTCAACTCCCCCCGCATTCCATCTGGCCGTCCCGGTCCAGCTCCGGGACGCTCTGAGCTTCTCAGCTCCTCTCTCACTCCGGTGCTGCATGTCTAAAACTCTTCTCCTAAACAGGAGTCCATCTCCCTCTTTTCTCAGAGGGATCTCAAAGGAGTTTGGGGGGCTGGTACAGTCTTACCCCCAGAACTCTGTCTCTCAGCTGCTGGCTCTCTTTTTCCCGGCTCTCCTTCCAGGAGTCCTTTCTCTGGTGCTGCATGTTGCTTCTGCTGCTCCTCCAGTTCAGGTCCTTATCTCCTGTCTAGCTCTCTGCCACCGTTTCTCTGGTGCTTGCCGGCTGCTGCTCTGTGCCCATGGAGAAAACATCTCCCGGCATAACTACAGGCACCTAGCCCAGCTTTATGCTGTTCCAGGTCCCTGCAGCCCCCTAGCCAGGGGCTGGGTGGCCCAGAGGGCCCAAGGGGCTCAGAGCCCTTCCTCGTGGCTCTACAACATGGCCACCTCTCCTCAACAATCACCAAACTACAACTCTTCTTTTCCAGTGAGCTTGTGGAATGTTGACATTTTTGCGGGAGCGCCCATTGGACAGAACTCCAAAACTTCCAGGGGTTTCCACCCCTTGGGATCTACCACTTTTCTAGCCTCTGGGGGAAAACAAGATTCAAACCATGACAGTGATTATTTTGGATCTGTTTTTAGTGGAAGCATTTTGGAGTAATGGTCTGAAACACTGTGGAAGAAAGTCCAGAAATATTTGTTAAAGGCTGAGGGTGAAGAGTAGAACATGGGCTCTTAGGCTATATTAAGTCAAATCACTCCGGAGACTGCTGTGACATGTGCTGTTAATGATAGACTTGATACAGTCTTTATAATTGGATGAATTTTCTTGTGCAGAAATTGTTATTTCACTCTGTGAAACCACTGCTGCGCTGCAAGGGGAAGAAATTAAATTATCTGACTGAGAGGTCACTGGTGAATAGTAGCATAAGATCCGTTATGGTTATTTGAGGATTATGAGTCTGTAGAAGACATGCATTCTTTTATGGTCTTTCAATTGCTAGAATGAACTATTTTAGTGGTAAATGACATCTTGGGAAATCCATCTGAATGTGCATTATTTTGTGTTATTTGGGGTCTGGGAGTACATTAAAAAACAAAAAGGTAAAACACGTTTTTATTTGGGTAGAAAACATGTTTAAGGATGCATTGAACTGGATTTGGCTTGCTCAGGTGGTACCTGATGCTATTTTGTTTGTTTGATTATGTAAACTTCAGAGAGCTGTAGGGAAGCAATCATATCATACTCAGGTCTTGTGGACAGACTCTTCATGATTGAAAATTATTGGTTAGGATCCTTCTAGAATACATGAAACTTTTGAAAACCTAGCTTGTGTATTCTAAGAAGTGCTTCTGATTTTCAAGAGAAATTTATTTTATAGCTTTTATAAGCAGAAACTTAGCTACATTTGTGTACTTATCTGAAAAACTGATCCTTGTCTGAATTGTCTGAATTGTCCAGTACTTTTGTCTTGCTTACTGGAGCCAGGAATGCTGGAATACTGAACGCTTTCAAACACCTTCTCATTTCACTGCCTTGTCTACTGGACAACCTTCTTCCAAAATTCAGCCCAGAATTGATACCTGCTATCCTTTCTTAGCTTGTGCTTTTGAAGAAGAACAATTGTCCTGTAGCTTAGAAAAAAAAAAAAATCAGACCACCAAATCACAGAGAACGCTTCTCAGGCTTATTTCTTGAATAATATCGCTTTGTCTTGTATGTTTAATTTTATTTTAAAAGGGAGAGTTGTTGAGAAACTTCAGCATCATTTTTGAGATGCAAATTAGTTTTAAAACCAAAAAACATAACGTTGAAAACCCTTCTTCAGGTTGCTAATGACAGACTTGACCTAACTGCCACATACTCTGGTGGTGTGGGGAATGCAGAAGGCGGTGTTGACAGGCAGTGTGCCTCCCACTCCTGCCTACTGGGAGCTAATGAATTGTCAAATCAGCTTCATGGAGCTGTTACACCCCTGATGAAGATTTAGTATAAATATAATATTGAAATTAATTCCAGCGTTGTTTATCCATTCCGTGAGGGAGATGGAGAGGAGCAGCTTTGCTGTACCAGAACATTTTGGGGTTTTTCTTGATATTACAATTGAAATATACAGTTGAAAACAAGTAGACTTTAAATGACAATACCTTGTAACTGGCCTCACAGTAGCACGGGCTTAGACTTCTCCTGGGAATTTTGTATATCAAACTTAGTATCTGTTTAGTGGATGTTAGTATAGAGGTCATTGTAGAACTTTCATTTAATGTCTCTTTACTGTAGAATAAGCTTCATAACAAAATTAATGTGGACACAGGACTTAAAATGCGCTTCCCATCACAGCTGATGAAGGCTGGGCTTAAGTAGGCTGTCTTTAAGCATGTTTGATTTCTTTTATAACTAAGGACTATGAATATGATTTAATTATAATTTATGTTGAATGTCATTTGGTCTGATTGCCGTATGTGTCATCCAATGTAGCTACAATGTAGAAGAATGCCTGTTGACTAGAGAACTAGCGTAAGATGAAATAGAGTTGCCCAAGACTGCCTCTGGCAAAAGGAAGAAGTACTGTGGGAAATCATGAGTAGATTTAATTTAAGATTAGATTTAATCACATAGTGGTAAGAAGGTACACAAGCAAAAACTGTAGGACCTGCTGGTATGTTCTGACAAGTTCACTGTCTTATGTAAGGTGTCATGTTGACAAATTCCAATTTATGTCCTGTGTTTGTTTTATTTTAGGTTCCAAATCTTATCCCAGTTCTGGTATTTAAATTAGGAAGACCTTTGGAGCCTGCACTTTACAGGGATATATTGTATACATTGCCTACACTTGGTGTACACAAGGTCAGAATGAAAAATTTTTAGTAAAACGAAAACTGTATCAATGAAAGGTCATTTATTTATTAAAAAAAAATTAGACTAAGCAATACATGGCTTGCTTAACTGATTTTGAAGTTTCACCGTAACTTTGTAGTACTTTGGAAGGGTTATGATATTTGTTTTAGAGTGAAATGTACATTATGCTTTACTGTCTATACTGTATCATCATTATATATGTCATGAGAAGATAGATGCCCTTGGACTCATTATGTTCTAAAGTTTTTTGGAAAACAACTTCCAGTTTATTTCTGACATTGCAGTTGGACAATTACCTCCTTGTTGTACTTGGTTGTAAAATAATTATTTGTAGATTAGGCTTTGTCCTTGGGCATATAAGATAACAGTGACACTTGGTTAAAAAATTTCTTTCAGGTTTGTGTAGCTCAGATTCTACGTGCCATACACATGCTGGGGAGCACACCAAAGCTCAGAGCAATTGCTTCGCGGCTGATGACATCACTGTGGGAAAGACAGGTTAGAAAATTCTTGTAGTTATTCACTATTACATAGTGAATATAGTTATTTTACTTATTCAATATAATAAGTCCAGTTGAAAAACTTCATTACCTCTAAACAAGGAAAGAAATTAATTTTGGATCATTGCTTATACTAGTATGTCATTATCAGGACTATAAAGTAAATGGTGTAAGTGGTGCCTATACTGATTCTGTTCTAGTGAAAAATTTCATAGTATGTCTTTCATGAAACTTTCATTTCATGAGGTCTCAGGCTGGAATTAAAAAGAAAAATTTTTTGAAGGGCAGCTTTCTGCTTTTCATAATATTCAGTAAGAACAAGACCTTAGTATTGTGGCTTAACCCCAGCCAGCAGCCATGTACCACAGAGTCACTCACTCACTCCCCCATCAGCGGGACTGGGGAGAGAATCAGAAGGGTAAGAGCCAGAAAACTCATGGGTTAAGATAAAGACAGTTTAATAGGGAAAGCAAAAGCCATGCACACAAGCAAAGTGAAACAAGTTAATTCACCTGCTTCCCATGGGTGGGCAGATGTTCAGCCATTTCCAGGAGAGCAGTGCCCCATCACATATAACTCTGACTTGGGAAGACAAATGCCATCACTCCAAACACTCCCTCACTTCCTTCTTCTTCCCCTCACTTTATAAACTGAGCATGATTTCATATGGTCTGGAATATCCTTAGCTCCCAGCTCTGTCTCCTCCCAGTTTCCCATGCACCCCCAACTTCCTTGCCAGCATGGCAGTCCAAAAAGCAGAAAAGGCCCTGGCTCTGTGTAAGCCCTGCTCAACAATAACTAAAACATCTTTATATTATCAACCCTGTGTTTGGCACAAATCCAAAACACAGCCCCATAGGAGCCACAGTGAAGAAAATTAACTCTACCCCAGCCCAAACCTGTGCAAGTTATATAACAATGATTTCCTTCTCAGTTTTTTTTTTTTAAATAGCAATATAAATTTGGTCTGCAAAAACCAGGTAGAGCTCATTGTAGCATTAGATTCCAATAATGAAGAAAAGCAAAATATGTTATACAATAAAAGTGATATTTATAAGTCATGTAGAAGTGTTACCAATTGAAAATCGTTTTGAAGGTACGATGATAATTTTTAGATTGAATCTTTTCTAGGACCGAATTTACCCAGAGTTGCAGAAGTTCTTGGCGATGTCTGACATGCCATCTGTGTCTGTTGACAAAGATGCTCAGTGGGAAAAGCTGATTGCTAAAGCCGCTTGTATAAGAGATATATGTAGGCAGAGGTAAGTGCAAGTGTTACCCATCATATGTCTTTGTAAGGGAAAGCAATTTTTTGTCAGAAAAGCTGCATAATAATTTTTACCTACATTTGTGACATTAATAGTAATATTTTCCTAGTTGAGACACAGACTCAGCCACTCTTAATCTGAGCAGCTAGAAAGTTTGGAGTTTTCTATTATGACTAATAGAAAGCACATATACATGCTGTGAAAATTAAATGTTCTTCATCCTGAAACAAAACATGTGTCCTGTACTGATCCAGGGTAGAAACTTTAGGCGTAACACTTCCAAATTAGAAAAAAAGGAGAGATAAAACAATGGAAGAAACAACTAGTGGTGTATTTTTTGATCTATTCAGAGAAAGATTGGGTGTTTTTTTGAAAAGCACATTTTGCAACATGTGCACATATCCGGTCTTTATTCAGATATGGTACCACAGAACACCGTTGTGCAAGTCTAACAGGATGATATATTGAACCTTTCCAGTTCTAACAATCCATGAATATCAGTACTTGATAATAATTTGCAGTTTCTGTAAAGATTTTTTTAAAATGCATTAGTATTTACTTTCTGGTTTTATGTTCCCTTTGTCATCTATCTTGGGTTCCAGTTTTCACTTTCCTTCTTGAGGGTCAGTTACTAACAACTGAGAAGATTCGTGTATCTTTTAATCAACAACTAAAAAGCAAGCTATTAAAGACAGTACCCTTTCCTTTACCTCTTCAACCCTCTTCAATTTTGCCAAACAGCATCTTTCAAGTAATTTTTAAAGGCTGAAAAGCAAGAGAGAAATCTCAATGCATTTGTAATATTTTTTTTGCCTGGTAAGTGGTATAGTTAAAGTTCAGACGTATGCACATTCTTTGTGCATTTAGAAATTGTTTGGAAGAAAATGAGAGCAAATGGAATAAGTCAGAATGTTCTATGCATATGAATCACCTAACCAGGTGCTATTGACTGCAAACTCTTACAGAAATAGTATGAGGCACTGCTGAATCAGCACTTGACACTTCCACCATCACAACCCAAAAAGCTGAATGGATAATAAAAGACTGAAAGGCTAACAAGCAGCCCCATGCAGGCAATTGAAGGCGAGACAAATGGCGTTAGAGCAAAAAAAAGAAATGGAAAAACGTAGCTATCTGATGTAAGAAGGACAAAAGGCTTTTGGTGCCAAAATCTCCACCAATACTACTTGCAGAAGACTGCAGCAAAGAATAGCACATTTTCATTCTTAGTCACTTCTTCAGTGATATAATCTTTTGGCATACACAACATGCTTGGACAAAAACTTCCATAACTTAACCACTTGGTGATCTTATATTTGGAACTTGGTGCCTGCTGATTTAATTCGTTGTGTCACTTAGCCTTTATAGCTGTCTGTCATATCCTCCTTGTTTGTTTTTTTTCCTCCCACTTTTAGGCTGGTTTAATTGTCACATAAACAAAACCAGCACTTAATGAATTTTTGTGTATAGGTTACAACTTGTGTGTATACAGGAATATTGCCTTCTATCTTCGTGTTTTTTCCTTTAGACCATACCAGCATGGAGCAGACATGTTGGCTGCAATTTCCCAGGTATTAAATGAATGCACAAAACCTGATCAAGCTTCACCGGCTGCCATAGTACTACAGGGTCTCCAGGCACTTTGTGAGGCTGAGGTAAGATTAAATTGGCTTGTCCCTGTGTTTTGTGTTTTGCTTGTGGTTCATGGGCTTTTTTCCCAGTTGGCTTTTTTAAGAGTACTTTGGATTGTTGCAGAATTTCCTTTTCTTCAGACAAATTTAATTCCTCTCTTCCAACATAAGTTAGTAGTTCCTGGGAAACTGTACGGTGAACTTCTACCACAGCAGGTCAACCCTTCAGAGCTTCGCAATTTGTTTCGAAGACATCCCTCCATGCGTCTTTCTTTGAGATTTCAAAAGAAAGATTGTGGGCACATAATTCTGATTAGCCAAAAAGTATGCAAATCATGTAGTTTTTTTATCTCCTTACTGGCCTGCCCTGCTGGGTCTCATTCATAGAGTGTACCAGATAGGGAGTGAAACCACTTGCAGCTGCGAGGCTTCTGTTTTACTATAAAGCATTCATTACTTACTAATGAAAAGGACAAGTAAGCATTAGAACATGCTGCCTGGAGAGATTGTGTTATGTCCGTCCCTGGAGATTTTCACATTCCTTTTGGATACAACCCTGAGCAACTGGATCTGATCTTGTAGTAACACTGCTTTGAGCAGGAAGTTGGACTAGAAATATCCTGAAGTCTCTTCCAACCCAGATTGTACTGTGATGCTATGATATCTGTGAGTTAGGATTCAAGGCTCTTTGTTTCCGCAGTGACATCCCAGACATCATCATGCAAACATAGACATGCTGCGAATCACACTGTTGACAAACCGTGTACTACACAGGCCATCAGAGTTAGTGGACTAATTATATCCTGTAAGAATATTTGATTTCTCTGCCAAACTGCAATTTTAAATTTATCCACTAATTTGCTTTCAGTGGAGTGAGGCCAATCCAACAAAATCCAGCCATTACCACATTATTCCTTTGAAAACATTCAGTGGTATTCAATATAGTTAAAAATCTTCAGGCAATGACTACTAAGAAACAACTTATTAAGGGTAATTTTTTGTTTGCTTTGCTTTTGGTGTGGAGTTTGGCTCTTCTTAAGGTCACATAGATTATATCACTACTGGTTTTGGTATTGAAACACTGTTTTTCCAGGCTGGATTATATTTGGACTTTGTCCTGCAAAAAAGCAGGAGTTAGGTGTGTGAGAGGTGTCACATCTTACTATAATAGCCTCATTTGAGAATAGACGTACTGTACCACTGTTGAGAACTGGAAGACTAAAACAGCTCCAGGTACTTGGGATGGAAGAAAGAAAAGAAGGAAAGAATCACTTTGTGGACTGGTACCAATTTTTCCTGTTGAAATTCTTATGGACCCTCCTCAATTTGCTTTGTTTCCCCCATTATATTGTAATGTTCTGGGAGACCAGACCTGCCACGTAATTATACTGAAACTTTAACAGAGAATTCTTTTGTGGTTTGGTAAGCTGGGTAACCATTTGGGTTAAGTAATGAAGTCTGTCCCTTATTTAATATTTAGATTCCGGTTTGCAGTGCAGAAAGGACATAATTATAGAGGTTGGTTTTGTTTTGGAGTTTTCTGTTTCTGCCACTGACTTAAGGGAAAGGGATCTAATCTCTCAGCTTTTCCATGTACAGTTGCTTAGATGTAGAATTTTAGAGAGCACCTAATTTTCAGTCAGCTTCTGCACTAGAATAATAAATTATGTTTTCATATATTTAGTGTTGACTTAGTTCATGATGGAACTGTATACACCATGTGGCTTTGTCACAGTTGAGTTCTGAGTGTCTCAGACTCTTTCATAAAAGCAATGCTATAATAAAATGTACTGTAACATTTTTCGGTTGACTGTTATGGAAGAATAGTTTTCCATTTTGTAGACTACAGTAATTGTTTTGTATAAAGGTAATGGCTTTACACAAACTGCATCCTACGTGAATAGCCTTAAGAGCGTAAGCTTAGCTTTTGTAGGACTTATAAGAAGGGCTAGATGCTCCCCCCACCCCTCTGGTTTTGGGGGATTTTTTTGGTAGGTATAAGAAAGGGTCTTTAATGAATAGTGCACAGTGACTTGCACATCAAAGATTAAAATACACACAGTTCTTGCCAGACCACATTTCCTATTTCTTGGCATATAGTTTGTTTTTTTCCCCAGTGATTTCAACAGAAGCCAATGTACTTCATATGAGGCTATCTATTCTGGCATCTAATTGATTTAATGTATCGAGTACAATGTGCCAGCCAAGAAACATTCAAGAATAAAATTGTTAAGTATAGGATTTAAATCCCCTTTCCAGGCTTTTTGAGGAAGTGGTTTCTTACTGTTTATTCCCTAAGTCCGTATCTATTTGTTATACTGATCAGAAAGAAACCAGCATATCAGAGTAATATAATGAACTGGAAAGTTTGCGAGAACAAATAATGATGACTGACATTTTGAAGGAATTACAAAGCTGAATGTTGTTTAAACAGCGTACATTTGAAAACTGTACTCTTGAAATGGTGGGTTTGTGTTGAGACACAATCGGAGTATCATTACTTCTTGGGCTCAAGTCTCTGCCAGTTTCTCTTTCTCAGGTCTGATTTACTCCTTGTTCTCTTTTTGACTTATTTTATATCATTGGTCTTGTATATAGTTAACATCATAATTTCTGTCCGAACTCTTTAACCAGTAATGTGGGTACAGTTCCTTACCTGTAAAGATCTGGAGTTGAAGGGAGCTGCCAGACTCCCAGGATGAATTCTGTATAGGTAAGGGTTTTTCCCTGGATGGAATGAGTTAGTAAAATAAGTTGACTAGGAACGTTACTGACCTGTTTTGAAGACACAAAATAAATTAAGCAAATCTGTGCTCCAAGTACTTAAAATCTGTTAGCATAAACTGGACAGCTGCTAGTGTAGTCCACAAAAACAATTTCCATTTTGTAGCTGAAATTTCAGTGTAAGCACTTTGCATTTGAATGAGTACATACTCTGTAGACATAACAATCATGACCAAACTATTTTTCTGTGAAAATGGCATTGAGGAGTGATTTGGCTGTTAATCCTCAGGATTAATAGCAGCGCTTCTTTCTGCCTCTGTGGCACGATCACTTTGTCATGTCAGCTGGTTTTGGCATATTGGGCAAAATGTGTTTTGAAGAGAAGATGGTTTATTTACTCTAAATTGTTTCTAGATCATATTTATCCACTAAGTTCATGGGGCAAGCAGCATAATTTATAATAATCACAGTGTGTGTCAGAGTTCAATACTCTCTGACCAGGTTATTTTAGATATTCTGTGCATGAAGGATGTAACGTATAATATCAAACTTATTTATTTGAACATAGTTGTTACACAGAATTTCTAATTCAGCAGAGTGATACAAAATATAGCAACATCACAATACAAATATAAGTTACACTTTGCAAAATATAACAATTGAGGGTTCAGTCACAATACCAATGTGATTCCCATTGCTGGTCTCTGTTATCTGCTCACTGTCATGATGCTGAGCATCCCCAGTACCCTGGAGGCAGTATGTGGGTTGAAGCTAGCTCAGACCTGTAGCTTGAGACCCACCAAACTGTTTATAGCTGTATTCTAAAAGAAAGGTCTTTTTTGTGTTGAGTTGGTTTCTTTGCAAAAGCTATGGTCAATCTCAGCCTGTGTTATTGTCTGAGCTTCATGAGCATATAATCTTTGCCCATGTGAACCTTCTTTCATTGTAGAGGTTTGTTGATCAGTCACAGTGTGTAGCACTTAGCAAAGTGATGGTATGCCCTTTGCTTTCTGCAAGTTGCAGGTATTTCTGTAGCTGGCTGGCATGTGTAACACTTTGCAGTACAGGATGGGTCAGGTGGGTTTTGTTGCAGTTCCTTGTTCTGAAAGTATTCTGATTGGGCAAAGAGAAGTTACAAATGTTTTTTGCACCTATTATCTTACAACTGTTAAAGCCACCATTTCTCCTTAAAAAGCAAATTAAGTAGTCCCTGCGTAACCTAATCAGTTGACCCTCCTTCGAGAGTTAGGCTGAGCTAGGTGACCTGCAGAGGTCCATTCCAACCTAAGTATTTGTCTGAATGTAGGATTCTGTGATAGACTTGGTGCACCAACCTTGCTGAGATTTGGTATGAATAGATATTTGTCTCAGAGGAAATACTGGCTCAGTATTGTGCTTGCTCTCCCCCCCCCCAATCATATTGGTTTAAATGTTGTTGTTCCCTACTTTTTCCCCCAAGATTTCTGACCCTTTTAGAGTAGTAGGTCACCTGAAACCTGCTTTGTGTTTCCTAGACATCTGTAAAACTTAGCTTTGGGTTTTTCCCATCTAGCAGTCAGTGCTTTGTGTAGTGGCAAGCTTGCTATTTTAAAATAAATTTTGAATAACAAGAAAACACAAATGTAAACCAAAATGTACTGTACTAAAAGCACTGTGTGGTTGTAATGTCTGCAGATGGCAATATCATCTTATTCTGAACAAATGCAGAATGAAAAAAACCCACAAAGAACAAAAAGATGAAAACAGACTTATCAAAGTAGGACACTAGTGTGTCTAGATCTGTGAACATACATTTTCTGATTTGCATTGATTCTTTTTTTTTTCAGATAGTAATTGGCATACCAGTGTTGTAAAGTTTTCTTATCTTGCTAGTTTTCTAGAGTGGTTTGCATTTTCAGAGGACAACTTTGTGAAGCTGAGCAGTGTATCTGGAATTACAGGGCTTTTCCTTGGGGATTCATGACTAGCAGATAAACTTGATCACAAGATATTTATCGCAGTTGCCCATTCCTCCAGAAAGACATCATGTCAAGGTTGTTACTGCTTTTATAACCTTTTTTTATTTACTGTGTTTGTTTATGGTGTGTGAAGTATCAGCCTCCCACTCTTTTGATCCCTCTACTCCATCGGTTCACATTGGTAGGATTTTTCTGTAGGACTGCTATTATGTTGCAAGTCTAGAAAATACCTTCTGAAAGGAATTGTGCAGTCGTAAGCTTTTAGGCATTAAAAAAGTATATTTTTAAAGGAACTTTAGTGTTGCAGCAATTGAGGGTGAAGGCCGTTAATGACAGGCCAAATTGCACTTCTGTGCTCAGTGATGGCTTTAATATCCTCTAGCTTTTGTGCTTATTGTGCACCAGATGATGTTTAGCCATTTTCCTTCTTCAGATCAATTCACCACGTTTATTTGGGTTATTGCCCAAATATGTCTGAAGTCATACGAGATCACTTCAAGACCAAGTATTTAGTTGTCAGCAGCATTTGGACAGGTGAGACATACTGTAAATTCTCCTTTTTATCAGTGTGCAGCAAAATTTTTTTCAGTTGTGGTGTATTCCAAGCTGCACTACTTTAACTAAGACAAAAACCGAATCTCTTCTAAGTGATGCCTATACCCTTCAATAAAATGTTTAGCGTTTGGAAACTCAAGCTGCTTCCTTTAGCCAGTAGAAAAATTGAATTTCTGCTGGACTTCCACTTCTCAAAAAAGGCATATGTCAAGAGATTTCAAATAAATAGAATTTTACTATAATCTTTGCTATTAGTATGGATGCCTTTTACATGCAGTAAAGAAAATAAATCCTTTCTGTTTGTGAAAGAAAAGAAAATTGATTCTGTAGTGAAAATATTTTGATGTTGACAAAAACACTGAAATACCATTTAGTCAGCGAAGTAGTAGATCCTGTATGGCAGTGATACTGTACTTAGTTTGTATGATGCTTATGTGATATGTGTGGAAAACAATTGTCAGTTGAATACTGTATAAGTTATCATGATTATTGTAACACTATTGATTATGCATGACTTAATGAAAGGCCAGTGTTTTTGGCATACCAAATACGCATGGTCTAAAACCAATATGTTGTTTCAATGTAGTTGATAAAAGGCATTTGATGTATGTTGTTCCTTTAGATTTCACTAGCTTCGTCTGTGTGGTATGCATATCTGATAAATCTGAAACTTCTGTTAGAATGCTGGTGATTTTTTATGGCCTTTTTTTTTTACCTGTTAGCTGAAGTTGGAGAATGAATTGAAACTTTCTTGGCTGGCTAATGATTTGTTAGTCTTCCTAAATTACCATATCAGATGGGACACCATGAATATACAACTTTGTTTCTCCACATATTAATACACGGTGTATTTTCTCTTTCCAGAGAACTAACTAATTACAAACTTAATATTTCTAGATAGTTTAGTAAGTGCTAATAGGTACGTCTGTCTTTCTGAACACTGGAAGAGCTTTTTTCTTATCCTTGCAAATAGTGTGTTTTGAAAGGAGGGAAAGAGAGGTATCATTTTCACTTGGAATTAATTAGATGAGGTCTTTCTATCTGTCAGTGATGGTTACCATAGAAACACACTAATGGGTTTGCTATTCTTGAAATGGATTCAACTTGAAATGGATTCAGCTTTTTAAACTGCACTCTAAAATGTGTTTTGCAGGCACTTAAGTGACTGCTTAATTTGACAATTACCTGCACTCAGGGATACCAAGTGTTCTGTTTTTTCAGTGCAGAATAATACTATCCTTCTTAGTGCCTTTGTGGAATATCTTCATAAACATATCTTTATTTGATTTCCTTTCATAGATCAATTTCTGTTTCTCTATGTCTTAGTTTTTTGTTGCTTTGTTTTAATTTCATACAGCTGAAAGAAACTTTCATGGCATTTGCTCAGATTGTTTAAAGAAGGGTTTTGATTTGCAGTTCTGGTATGTTTTTCCCTTTAAAAGACTGAGTTTTGGGGGGTGGATGGGAGTGGGGTGAAGAGAGAAGTAGTTTCTTGGGGTTTTTGGTTTTATTTGTTGGGAAGGGGGTTGTTTATTTGTTTTGCATCTTTTCACTGTTTAGTACTCTTTTTGTTGCTGTGGAGCCTGAAATCTGAAAGACAGATAGTAACAACAGATAAATTATAGACAGAATTATTCTAGGTGTGGTGACAAAAATCTGAAAAGTTAAGTCCTCCACAGGTAGCCACATGAGGTTTGATGAAATACTGCATGGAAATTACTTAATTTTTCACTAAAATACATGGTTCCTTACGAAGAGAAAGCACGGGCAACTGAAAAAATCTCACGGAAAAAAGGAGAAAGTTTTAGTGCCAATAATGCTGTCTAGTCAACATTCCTGTGGGACTTGACTGGTTTTTGTGAATTCTGTACAATTCTACAGCTAGAACTGTACCATTGACTGATCATCTTCCAGACTTTTTTCAGTGCCTAGAAATACAAAATGTACTGAGTACTTGTTGAGCTGTCATGCAGATCTTTAAAGGTGAAAATAAGCTGAATGAGGCCTGTGTTGTACCCAGGAAGAGCTATGTAGGACCGATTACGTAGCACTACTGTGCTGTAGATATAGTGTAAATGTTTATACATTATTTTCGCTTTTATAAAAGTTGTTCAGAATAGCTAGATAGCAGTTCAGTATTAGGAATTAGTGTTTAGTGTTTATTGTAGTTTGACAGTTTCCAATGACTTCTGGATTATTGAAGTTTTACACTTTTCATTTGTTCTGCAAATTTTGTTGGCTTTGACTGTTTTTAAAGATTAAAGCAATTTCATTTGGAGGGCTTCCAGGGGAAATATTTTACTCTGTTGCTTCCTCTGCTTTCCTCCTGTTGGATTCTGAGAGACAGCTTGCTTTTAGGCTAATTTGATGAAGTTAAGTAGAGCAGTAGTGTTGTGTAAAGATACATCTACTACAGCTTTGCATATTGCTAACATATAATTTTGCATAACACATAATATTGCATACTCCTACTGAGAGGTGCTTTCTCTGGTGAAGTATTATGCAGTATTTACTGCATTGTGTCAATTGATAAACAAGTGAATTTTTAACATGCATGCTATTTTTATGTTTATGAACTATATTCCTGTTCTCCAAGTAGGAAGAGTGAGGACAAGCACTGGAAAGACATTTTAAGTCGAATTGGGATTGCTGTTAGTAATGGTGTCTCCCACTTTCCTTTCAGGTTGTTTGCATCCGTTCTACATGGAGTGCGCTGTCGCCGAAGCTGAGTTGTGATACAAGACCCCTCATTTTAAAAGCTCTGAATGAATTGTTTGCCCTGGTTCCCTCATTAACAGTGAATACAAATGAATTTGAGGTATGTACTCATGGACTAAGGTGAGTCTTTCTTTTATTGTATCTTTGTATATAGCTTTTAAATGAGCCTGCTTGTTTTTAATTTATCATAATGCACATTCCATACAGTTTCACAATTTTTGCTTGCATTAGTGAGTCCTGGGAAATATGTAAGGAATTCCAGTGCAAGGTTAATCTATGGTTTCCCTCTCCTAGAGTGTGAGGACAGGTGAACATGTCTGGAGTTCAAACCTGTACTCTTTTTTATAGCTCAGTGCATGTTGATGTTGCAGCAGTTTGTTTCAGGTAACTGCCCCTATTTCAACTGCTTATTTAGCTAAAGAAAACATAAACGCATATTTTGTTTTCTTTTTTAGAAATTCAAAGCCCAAGTTATCAGCTTCCTCTGGAACAACACGCAGAACAAGGTGGGTGATACAACTGAAAATGTTGATTTCTGATGTCAGCAACTGGACATTAAGTTTTGTACTTTTCTGTCAAGACAGTGTCAGTAATCTCATTTCCGAATAGGGTTTTCTGCTTGTTGCTGGCCATTTAATACTGTTTTTGAAGCAGTGTACTGCACATGAAAGATGATCCTAACATCTGCCAAGGAGAATTATAACACAAACTAGTTTGACTTCCTCTGGAAGATTTCAGCGTCAACATGGTGAAGCATTCTTGACAAAGATGCTGCTGCGACAACTAACTCAATTCTTTTGTAGAGTACTGTAGTGCAGTGGGAATGTTTGACTATAAACCACCATGGGGCTGGTGGAACTAGTGTGTTTTAGTTTAAATGCAGCTTGTATATTTCTACCTGAAATACCCTCAGAATGCTTGCTATGAAGCCTAGATAATTGGTCTTCCTACTTTGCATTGTGTGTATATAAAGTAAGCAATTGAGAGTGTGCTTCAGAAAAACATTGTTATGGGTTTTTTTATCAGCATTCAGTAGTTACTTGATAAGCTCTTTGTATGTGGAGTTTCCAGTAGGTAGCAATAGCATATGCTGTGTTTCTGATCTTCTTTTTCTTATTATTAATTTTCTAGGATGCTCTGGTAGCCATTTCAGCCTATAAAGCACTGTCATCATTTGGCTCTGAAGAACATACAATTCTTCATCTTCCTGAACAGGTAACCATATTGTATGTTTAAATAGTAAGGACATCTGACACCTCCATCTGACATGGGTTATATCCTCTTGAAAGGGAAACCAGGCCATGTGCTTTCTCCACCAGACAACTAGAAGAACCTCATGGAGGAATACAAGCTCCTGCTCGTGAAATGAGATAGTATTGTCTTGATGAGCAGGAAAAGGCACAAATGAAGCTCAATGAGGGCTTAGCAGTTATTTTGTTAGTTAAATCATCAGGTTTTGGGGATTTTATGGTCTTCTATTAATGGTTAACTAAGCAGACCTTGTGATTGGTGCTTCATCCATTGCAGTATACTTACGCTTAGTGCTTTTGTTCCTGAGATGGGTAAGTCAATTTGAAAAATGGGTGCTGTTTTTGGAATTAAGCTGAAAAGTTTTCATGTGTTTTTGTTCTGAACTTTTACTGTATAACATTTTGCTTTTTTGTCAATAAAGTAAGTCAGAAAGGAATTGAGGTATTTATTTGAAAGTGATTTAAGTATGTAGACTGCTGTTAGAAACTTCTGGTCAGTTGACTCAGTAACCTTACAAAATGAAGGAGTACAAGGAGATGAGCACAAGGTCATCTATGTGACTTTTCTTTAAAGTAATGTTGTACAAGAGACTAGGCAGTACTCAGTAGTACATTGGTACTTTATGGCATAGTATATACTTCTGTAAGGTTTTATTTACAAGATAGGCACCATTTGCATATTGCAACTGGCTGTTATGAAAAGGTTGCAATAAACAATTTTAAAATTAAAAAGAATAATTTATATAAATCCATTAGAAGATTTCAGCATAAACCTTACAACTGAAATTATATTTTACATAGAAGACCATGAGATAGAATGAGGGAAATGTCTAAACACTGCTGCAATACTAAATCTTTCACAGTAGTACATAGTTCTGTATTGTTGATACTTTACTTTACACTCATTAGAAAATGAGTAAGTATGTTTTAACTGAAAGCAGTGTAAATATGTTGCAGTTTTTCAGGTTCTAAAAACTAGTATGTAAAAATAACATCTAGCAAAAATGTTCTATGTATATTGAAGTGCCAGTATAAAACATTGTTAAATTGAAGAAGAATCAGAGTGAAAATAAAATTTTATGAATATTAGTTCAGTCTGTAAGTGCCAAGATGAATTTTACTATTACTGATGTGGATTTACATACCCTGTGATTTTTATCCACTGCTGTTGCCTTTCAGTAAGGTAGAAGCTTTTATTCAGTCAACTTCAAATTAGTAAAATGGAGTTAAATTAATGAAATGAGGAAGTTTTCATATTTAGCTTTTCATATTTATTTTTGACTCTTGGAATCATGCATGATAATGAGGATTTGGAATCTTTGTGCTGACATTTAGTTTTTGTTAAATCCTGCAGGCACGACCAGACGGTTACTTGCTGAAGGAAACAGACATGAATGAAGATGAAGAGGAGCAGGAGGCAAATCTTTTTGTTCCAGGTTCTTCATATATCAAGCTGTTGTCTCTAACACCAGCTTCTGTTTTAGGAGGTATAATATATCCAGTATTTGAGGTTACTTTGCAGATATATAATCACAGTAACTGTACAGACATGTGGCTCTTTTATAATGAAGTATCATGTTAAAGTGCTGCCTTTTTATTTGTTTGTTTCTTAACAAATGACAGAAAAAAATGTAAAAGTTCAGAGGAAAATAAAGCCCCTAACCCATTTTTAGGAAGATGGTGTGTCAGAGGTCCTGATGATGGGGAAAAATGCTTACAGTTAAAAAACTCTTATCTGTCCTACGGGGAAAGCCAGTTTCATATTATTTACTTCAAGTACCCATGACTTCAACAGAGAGGAATGAGCAGATGTTTTAAAAGGCAACTCTGTATTTTAGCCCAGCACAGACTGAAGTAAAAAAGTGTTTTTTAACCAGAGTATTAATGACATGAAAACAATGCTGTTTACAAAATCTGCTTAATTGATGAAATGTTAGTGCTATGCCTAAATCCTAATTGTAGGGATGCATATTGATATTGAAGTATGCATCAACAGATGGCTGGTTGATGCACTTGTTCTGAAACCTGTGCAGTTGAATCACCTTCCATATTTGAGAGTTTTGTTGTTCACTTGATTACTTTCAGAAATGCTGAAAGTACTTTCACTTCCAGTTACAAGATTGAGATGTTGTGCTGGGACGTAGGCATTATTCTTTAATTCTTAGTAGAATGCCTGGGATCTTGATGTGTGATTGCAGCCTATAAACATTGCCATGAGATAGTAGTAGTGTTTTGTAGTATTTTCCCCCAGTGGGGACTCCTAAAAAGATCCATTCATCAAACTCTGCATGCATTGGCATCTGGAGTATGTGCAACCTCACCTGGAGAGTCTAACTACTAAGTCCTGGAAGCTTTGTGGGGAAGAGTGATATAACTTACTTCAATGAAGGAGAGTGATGTATCTTGACAGAAAATGCAAGCTGAGCAATGAGTGCTGAGATAGCCAGCTTCCTAGGAAGATGCTATGCCAAAATGGATTTTAAAGTGAACCGAATGAATACAAAGATGCAGCTACCACAGACTGGTATCAAAATATACTTGAATCCAGACATTCAGGGAATAATTTCTCCTTAAGAGGTGTCTTCTAATGCTGATAGTTAACACAGAGAGCAGAACAAAAGTTGAGCAAAAGCTTTAGTGACTGGCAGGAGTGATTGCTGTGATTTAATTGCTCCAGTGAAAGAGTATGAAACTGGATTCATGAGACATTGTCCAAGACAGGCCTGAGAGCCACGAAGTCTCTGTTCTATGGGAACTGAATCTGTGTCATCTCATCTGCTGGAATCCTGCTGTTACACATTATTGAGATTACTTCAGTACTTTCTTACTACTTAGGAGTAGGACTGAGCTGCTTTTTAAGAAAACAAACTCTGTTTCTGAGTTTTCCCTGAAGTCCTTCTTAGTGCACATCAAATCAACTGAAACTTCTAAAGGAAGTTTAGCTTGCTGCTTGTGAGAGCTCCCTCTTTGCTTTTCTGTATTGATTCTTTAAACTTTGAATTCCTGCTTATTTCTGTTGCCTCCCTCTCCTTTAATCCTTGCAGGAGGAGAAGAATCTTTAGACTTTTTTCAGACTCTGCATGTTTCTTTATGAAGAGCTGAACAATTAATGCTATGACAGCTGCAGTTAAAAAGTTCCAACTGAAAGGTGGGCTTGGTGCCTTATTACTGAATTGTGGGATTTTTCCAAGTGCCTTCTTCAGCTGTGTGGGAGGAAAATGTCTAAGCTTGCAAACAAATCTATAGGGACTATTTCTGCAACAGAGCTGAGGAAAAATTAGAGGCAAACTAAAAGTAGATTTTTATATGACAGTTGGAACATGCTGCAGTTCCAGTTTACTATAGCTGTCTGCTTATATGAAATGTTGGAAAGTGGAGTTTTAGATAGCATTTTCTCTCAAACTCCTTTAAAACTGATTTCAGTTTTCATATTGTTTTGAAGCATTGGGGTGCACAGGATATCAGAAGGGTTATAACAACCTTAATTTTTTTACTTTAGTAGTTTTTCATTCTGAATGCCTGAGACGTGTCTCAAACCTGGTAGTCAGAGAATTAAAAATAATCCCATATAAAGGACTATAAACTTGATATTATTGTTGTTGTTGTTGTTACTAGTAGTAACTACTAGTTACTACTAGTAACAAGAGATTTTACTACTACTACTACTACTACTACTACTACTAATAATAATTTTGTTGCTGTGATGTTTGTTGTCTTTTTTTACCTTCAGATTGATTTCAAGCATTAAAATATTCTTGCATTTGCTGCACATCTAGTTGTTTCACTAAACATATCCAGATTTTGTAGTTTGAGTTTTACCTGCTGGTCTAGAGCTTTGGGTTGTGTCTTGCCTGAAGAATTGCTTTTGAACGACTTGGAAATATTAAGTCCTTTGGCATAATCAGCAAATGCAGTAATATGACATCAATGACATACTACTACCTGTACTATGTTGTCTCTGTCAATATGAATGGTTTCCAGCAGAGAAATAACTTCCACTTTCAGTGAATTTCTTTTCTATTGTAGCTACCCTAAACAAAAAAGTTTTTTTATGAAAATCACAGACAGGTGGGTGGGTAGTGTTTTCATGTCAGTAAGTATATACTCTTCCAATAAAGGATTGGGTACAAAGAGTTTCTGTCTATTATCACTGTAGTGAAAATTGCTAAATTATTCTGCAGGTTTTGTTTGAAGAGTATTGGCATTATAGGTGGAGAAAAAGGATCCCCAGATGAGATGCCCTTCCTGACAGGCTACAAAAACATATTGGATTGAGACTGCAACTCCACTGTGGAGTTGAAATGGGAAAGAACATTGCTGAAAATCAAGGGAACTTGCTGAAGATACAAAGTGTGAGAAAGTTTAAGTATACAACTGTTTTATTCCAAGATGACGTGGATGTTTCTTGAGCTTGGAAAGGATGAATGAATGCTTCTAGTTCCTAGGCAAAGCAGGACTGCATGGGATTTATGAAATTGGCCAAAGTTTCAAGCCTAATGTGTAACAGTTCTTATAAATCCCCTTAAAACTCATTTGTGTAGTGAAAGCACTAAGAGCCTTATCATGTTTGCAAGATATGCTGGTACAGTGTTGGGTCTCAGTTGTCATGGCCAGTCTTCGCGAACGAAGATTTGGGAAAGGTCTTTACCCTTTGAGCCTGCGCAGTGGATTTTTTAGGTGAGACACAGTGTGCGCTGAACTGAGCCCACCCTTTAATCCTGAGGTTCATCTGCCGGGGCCGAGCGAGCTGGGACGGTGGCAGCGAGGTCCTCAGGACGTAGGTTTGTTTAGAGTGACCTTCTCTTAGATGGATGGCCTTACAGGGCTGACGAGCTTCATCTGCCCGGGGGAGTTCCCTGACTGGGAATTGAACCCGGGCCACAGCGGTAAGAGCGCTGCATCCTCACCACTAGAGTACCCAGGGGGCCCGGGTCTCAGTTGTGATGTGGTAACAAACACCATGCAGTCATATCTATGTACATACAGAAATATGACCTGTTTTTCCCAATGTGTACCTCTAGAGGCTGCTTCAGATTGACTTTGCAAATGGACAATAACTTGATATTAATTCTGTATAATTTTAAACCTGGTTAGGCTATAAAATGCATAGCTTGAAAGCACAGAGCCTAATAAAAATTTGTACTGCTATATTAAAAGAAATTGAGGTCATACTTCTATCTGTATCCCCTATTTGCATATACACACTCTTTCTGCATCTACCCTCTTTGCATTGTACTTCTTCTAAATCTCTTTAAGAACAACCTGTTTTTAGAGACAGTGTTTTTCACTGTGTTGCTCAACATCAGTTCTATTTTTCATTGTCCTTCTGTCAGCGTGTGCTGCTGTTACTGGTGTATCAGTAAAAGAATGCAGTCAGTCGAGAGCTCATGGAATAGTTAGAGCTGTTTTCCTTCCCAGCCTTGAAAATACTTAGGTCAACTTTGAATAAAGTAGTTTTTTACTGGAATTCCTCACGTTTTTTATTTTCAGCAGCCTCCCTTGATTTTCAGCATTGCTATATCCCCACTTCATTGGAATTACAGGTGGAGGAAAAAAATCCCTGGATGTAGGTACGCTTGCTACAACATCAAATTTAGACTGCTGCTCCACTATAAAGTTGAAGTGGGAAAGAAGCACTGGTTTCATTTTGGGTTTTCCAGGGTTAGTTATGTCTCTCAATCATCAGGCTCTGACAGTCTCTTGCCTTTCTCTTCATTGCACTGCACTTCATCAAGCATTTGAAGAGTTTGCAACATCACTGGTGAAACAGGAGATGACCAACATGCCCCGTGGTGTGTATCATTCTGCCTTGAGAGGAGGGATGACATGCTCACATCAGGGGAAGACAGTAGCAGGTGTTCCAAACTTCTTGCTGAAAATGTATGAGAGGAACAGGCAACCAGGCATGACACCAGGCCTTGCAGGTAAGCTATAACTTTCTTGAAGTTAGAGAGGTATTCATGCTTTGACCCAAAGATTTATCTGAATCTGAAGGTGAATCAGTTTTAGAACAATGATGTCTTATGCCACTTGGATATGCTTGCATATGTTTTTGAATTGTTGGCTTTATTAAGTTAACTTTGCTTTGGATTCTCCTCTGACTTTTGCAAGACTTCTGAACTATTAGTGCAAGTATTGGCATTGACCTTTCTTTTCCCCTTCCCTCCCACTTTAAGCTGGCATGTTGCTGTGTTATGACCTTCCAGTCCATATGGGCAAAGATGGCAAGCCTATTAATAGATTTCTGGCTAGCAGAGGGCGCAGTTTCCAGCAAATGTTGGTCGCCCTCATTCATGAGGTAAGTTGTTGCTGGCTTTTCTTCACTTTTCAAAAGTATTACACCTCCTTCCCTCCCTTACTCTCTCATTTGTTTATCCTAATTAGCTATTGGTATCAGGTAGGAATGGCATGTATGAATGTATCATAATTAACTAAGCTTCCTGTGAGGGACATCTAGAATCATCAAGTCCAACCATCAACCTAGTGCCGCCACGGTCACCCAGCTTCACTAACTTGAATTGAATGTGTGAATGCTTTTTTTAAATGTTCACTCTCAAAGTGCCTCTTCTAAAAATCAGAAGAACAAACAGAAGGTGACCTTTGTCTTTATCTGCCTTGCAGAGTACTATTCCTACCTGTTACACACCTGTTGTGTGTAACCAATTGTAGATGAATAGCAGGTCTGAACAATGATGGGACTCCATGGAGAAACAACATCTACACTTTGCTAAGACTTGCTATTTTATTCTGTCTCTTAAGTGTTTCAGCTCCCTGACCTATTACACTTACACTGCTGAAATCATGCAGTTACTTTTGATGTGGTTTTGGAAAAAGGGCATGAAATAAGCCCCCACTTAATCATTAAGGAAAATAAAGTGCTTGTAATTGCATCTTTCAGAAAATTTAGAATTACAATACTTTTATGGTTAATGCGAAAGCTGATCTTTGAAAATTTTGAACAGCAGTAAAAGAAAAAAAAAATCAAGTAGTTAAACTGGATCCAGGGAAATAAGTGTTCCTTTCACAATTTTATGCCAATGAAAGCTGCTTTTACTACAAGTGGAAGTGTGTTAAACTCTTTAGAAGTTCATAAAATAATTCTGTTAATACAATCATTTTATATTGCTGTAGAGGTTAATTACAAGCATCTGGGACAGTGATCTGAGTCCTGATTTTGGTTTGTGACTGTCACCCAACATATGTGGGGCTTACCTGCTCTGAAGTTCCTCTGTGATGCTGGTAAAATCACTGCCACCAAACACCTTCTATTAGGAAATAAGTGTAGCATGGGGTTTGAGTGGGAAGATTGTGGAAACAGAGCTTGAAGAGTTTTCTGTTTATAAACTGAAAGTCTGATGCAGAACACATGCATCTACCGTGGATAATGTGCAGGGGCTATGTTCTGATCTTGTGATGCATGTTCAAGGCTCTCTCTGGGATTTGCTCTCAAGTCCTTTTTCCTGTGTGTTCACACTGTGATTATATTAGTTAACTTTCTCAGTCTTTTTGAAGCAAGCAAGCCAGTTCCTTCTCTAACAAACCTGTCTGTGGCAGAGTTTACCTGAAGTTTTCAGTCAAGTGATGTGAATGTGTGCCATGCTGAAATTGGCTGCTTCTGCCTAGTGCAGTCTTCCCACTCTGTACCATCACTCAAACATTTCCATTTTCTAGCATGCACATTGAATCTTTACCTTCCATACAATAGCATAGTCATTCTGGTCCTTCAGGACTGAAAAACCACAAAAAGTAATAATCATATCTTGTGGACACAGAAATACCACGTGGACCCCAGTGGAAGTTAAGCCAGGTGGTACAAGGACAAAAGCCAGTCTGCACCCGTTGGACTGGGGCATAGAAATCCATCTCTGGTGCTGTGTTACAAAGTCAGTGTCCGCGAGATTATGACGTACTTTATATGTCAAGTTCTTCTCTTAAACTAGAAAAATAAAAAACCCAAACACCACTTTTGAACACAGATCTCAAGGTATCTAACCGTGTATGCAGATTTAATAGGTATTTTCCATCTTGACATCTTTACTGCTAAAGAATGAAAGCAGAAACTGAAGATAATACCCCTCATCATCACAAGAGTGTAAATGAATGTTTTAGATTGTTTTCTAACTATTTGGTTGTCCAGTGGAGAGCACCAGGGGAATTCCACAGGGGTATGTCAGAGTATGTCAAGGGAACAGATGTAGAGTAATGAGGTATTAATGAAGGAGGGGCTTCCACAGTATCCAGAAAGAAGATCTTTGCGGTTTATGTAATTGCTTCATTCAGTGGGACCAGGGTTCAGGACCAGAGGTTCTGGAGAAAAGCATATTTAATTGTGTTACAATAAAAGGCATGTATGAAAGTTTTATGAGTTGAATTACAGTGGGATAAGGATCAGTTCTAAACTACGTTAGAAACATTTGCCTGTTGCCCTGCTAAAACATCAAATAAAATCTCTGGAAAACAAAATATAAATTTACTTTTATGTACTAACAGTGATTATAAAATCCAGCAGCACATCAAAAATTGACTTTTTTTGTGCAAACAAGCTACCTTCATAGAAACACAGCCTTAAAATGCTTTGCTGGACAAAATATGGGGGTTTTATTGAATGTGATGAACTGGATAAAGTTAGTGAATATATACCAATGGCTGGAGACAGAAATATTTTACTAAGCATCTCAGTACTTTACCAGGTCAATTGATTTTCTAGTAAAACTAGAAATAAATCCAAATATGTTTAAAATATAAACTTAAACACAAAATATTTTCAGACAGTGCTAATTGCACCCTTTTAGTGAAAATCTACCATAATTCTAAAATCGTGATCAAGAATCAGTATTTCTGTTCTTAGTTTACACTGCTTTTAAAGACAAAGTTTTTTCTTGCAAAAAAAGCAAGTACATAGAGACAGTTGGAGTCAGGGTTGTCAGAAAAAAGGTGTTTGGGCCTTTGTCTAGATGAGAAGCCAGTCCCTGGACTCATCGGACTAAATTTCATGCCTTAGTATTTACTTAGTCCTCAGTGTTCCTCGGGGGAGCAGAGTTTAACAGTAAAACCAGAGAGCCTAAGCTATAAAGCTGCCAAATAGCAGTGCTGGTAGAAGGAAATTGGGTTAGTAGGAACTAGGCCTGTCTTTTCCCTGCAGTGGCTATAGGAATTAATGTGTTTTTGTAAAGTAATTTCTTCAGAGTTCAACACAGCATATTAAACAGATTTTTTAGGGGGGTTAAATTACCAGAATGACACTTTTTTGCTACTGTTTGGACTCTTTTATTGGGAGTGGGGTGGATATGGGTTAACACTTATAGTGACTTTTTAATAAAGCAAAAAGTGTTCTGTTTAAAAGAAGTCTTAAAGTTGCCTTTGAAGCATTGAATTCAGCATAAAGCTCTGAATAAAGTGTGAGGTTAATGTAAACATCAAGAAAATACAATTAATTGGGAGATATCAGGCATTCATTTATTTTATCTCTAAAAATGTCCACCAGTTGCCATTTTCTTAGTTAGGACTGAGCAGTCATCACCGTATTGGGATTATAAAGCGTTTCTCTTTTCAGTGATTTGATCTATGCTCAAATAGAAATGAACCCACAGATTGCAAATCTGTCTGTATCTTTGTATGCTTAGTTGCCATTATTGAACTTAGTTTTTTTTACAGTGGGGGCACGATGAGGGGCTTGAGAAAATCTGTTTCACCTTTGAGATTCTTTATGTATAAAACTGTGATGCCTGAGATCCTGCTACCAAAAAAATGAGTTACATGAGGTATGCAGAGGAAAGATTTTCTTGTGTATTTAAGTCTTTGTAACATACAAATAACAAATACTTGGGTTTAGCTTCCATTCAAATCTAACAATAACAGCAGCACAAGATAACTTAATATTCAGTCTTAATGGGCCAGACTTATTTTATCTCCTAGTTACTGTTCTAGCTGAGGAATTGGATGCATCTGTAATACCTCTCAGCAGCATGAGATTAAGATGCAGAAGAGTTTTTTGTTATTATTTGAATGGGTATCTCATGGGAAGAAGAAAATATGTTAAATAATCTGTGGTATGTTTGAAATGCTGTATTGTTCTTTATAGGTCACTGGTGACTTAAAAGAGGAAGATTATCATTCTCCAGAAACAGGGATGTGCTGTTTGGTAGATTATTAAACAGAGCTTGTTAACCTCACTCTGAGAGGACATGTTAAGTTACTGTAGTCACAGTGGTCAGAAGTTTTATAGACCATGGGTTTTCTTTTTTTTCTACGGCTGCCTGGATCCTACTGTACAAGAAGTCTCCAAATTTATCACGGTCATCTGAACTAGATTAGCTAATAATTACCTGTGACTGTTTCAGGTTTTGGAACTAATTCTTCCTAGGAATGCATAGGAATAATTTCTTACCAGATTCACTTATCTGTTATGAAAATGAATGAGGATGAATAGTCACATATGTTCACATTATGTACCATATGTCTTGGTGGTTCTCTTAATGTATGTTTTGGAAAGTAATTAGGCTTTCAGCCAGCTACACATCTTTTTGTTCTCTAGTGGAGGTGAAGGCAACTGTTCATGCTACATGCAAAAAGCACAGAGGCAGACTGCTTTTGGCAGACTGATGTGGTAAATGGTGGCTTTGACAGTCTGAACTGGTGCAGCTGTTTTTTAAATGAAGGAGGATGGTCTTGGCTTTGCATGTTTCTCAATATTCAAGTGCTTTCTATGTGTTTGAAATAGCTCCAAGTTATTTTGCCCTAATGATGAGTCCTATTTACAGACACAATTACAAAGTTGGGTTCCAGTGGTGAGTTGTACAGTATTAAATACTCCTCTACAAGTAATAATCATGTTAGGCATTCTGTATACTCATGGAAGAAGCATTCCCTGCTTTTTTTTTGAAGTGTGTTCATTAGATATGCTGTGATGACATGCATCTTTGAGAAGTCAAGTGGAAAGCTTCTTCTGTACATTTCTTTTCTTGTTCGGTTTTGTTGTAATCAGGATATTCAAGAACTTATTTAAACCTAATATGTGAAGTACCTTAATAAGACAATTGGATTTTCTGGAACAGAATTCACTGTAGTGTATTCTTCTGTGCCTGGATATTTCAGTGCCTGGATCTAGTTCAGATTATGAACTACTTTGTGCTGATTTCTACTACTGAATTTACTCAATGTATTTCCTCCAGTGATGAAACAGTATTCAGAAATTAAGTTTGTTGACAGGTTTTTGCTGTTCTCCTCCTCAGTCTACTGCACCTCGGACACAGACAGTCAATTTTTTTCTCACAAAGTAATGTTGGGGGGTGGATTTGGAAGTGTACGCATGCAAGTATGTTAAAAAGAGCCTCTAAGCAAAGTTGAAAATTAAAAGAGATGCTGCTTCACTATTACATTTATACAGACATGTAATGCTAGTGTTGTTTATGAAATCACTGAAATGGCACTTTACATGTCCCATATGAGAGGGGCATTTAAATACATGCCTTAACATTTCAACTGACATAAAGGTATTTAAAACACATTTTCAAGAACACACGTTTGTTAGAGGTGAACTGAATTTAGGGACTATGTGAGTTGGCAGGGCTATCAAGGTGGAAATCTGTTGTACTTTGTAAAAGAACGTACTAGGATTCCCAGTCTCCCTGCTGTACTGCAGATTTTAAGATAGGCCGTAAATACTAATAATATCGTAGTTTCTCGGTTCTTTAAGCAGTATTATCTCAATTAGATACCCAAGGAAATGGTAGAAATGTGCTTAATTTCACTGTTACCTGCATTTTTTTGCGTGTGCCCTGTGCTGGCTGTGTATCAGTGTAAAACAAGTGATGAGGCAGACCCCCACCTTACCACAACCTCCTTTAAGGTAGTTGTAGAGAGTGGCAAGGTCTCCCCTGAGTCTCCTTTTCTCCAGGCTTAACAACCCCAGCTCCCTCAGCCACTCCTCATAGTGCTCCAGCCCCTTCACTGGCTTCATAGCCCTTTTCTGAGCCCAGGACTTAACACGGGATTCAAGGTGCAACATCCCCAGTGCTGAGTACAGGACAACAATCACTTCTCTGGTCCTGCTGACCACACTCTTTCTGATACAAGCCAGGATGCCATTGGCCTTCTTGGCCACCTGGGCACACTGCCGGCTCACGTTCAGCCGACTGTTGACCAGCACAAGTCTAAATGGTGTAGAAGTCTAAAACAGTTTGAGAGTAGAGGCAAAGGGGAAGACTCGACTTGCTGCAGATTCCTTGGGAACCCAAGGCAAGCAATTCTAACTAGGACCTTGATTGCTTATCAGTTTTTGGAGGAGTTGATAAGCAGAGATGAGAGGGGTGTGTGAAGAAAAGTTTGGCTAAAAAGAAAGGACTAGTGTTAATGTGTCATTTAAAGATGAGACTTCCTCTTTTACTACAGGGCATATTTGTATCAGCTGTGGGGTGGAGTAGGTAATCTCTCTTGGTTGACTTTTAGAATGCTTTTATTTGTATAGAAGTATTAGTACTTATTCACAAGTCTTTAAAGTTCACTGCTAGCAGTGGGCATGAAGCTTTAACAGTGTCCTTTGTTTTTTGTTATAAAATCCGTGTAAAGAAAGAATATTTACTGCTTTTTATAGATCATGAGGGGTGTAAAATAGAGGTGATGAAGCAGGAAGACTTAGGAAAATAATTATGCAAAGGCAGGTCTTTATCTTAGTTAACCGTTCTGCCTTTAAAAGTATCTAACATTTTTAGAAATGATGAAGAAACGTTTGCCAGTGTTAAGTGTTGTGCTTATTGCCAGATACAGTCCACTGCTCCCTCTGGGTTCAAGGAATTGTTGCAATACCCGGAGCAACCAATTTTGACTGGGCTGGGTAATGAAGTTGAAAGTAACTTGGTGTGGGTAAAATCAGAAAGGAGAATGAAGTACATTACTATTTTAATTTCGTAGAGCCATGTGTAATGACCTGTGGGAGTGAGGGAATGATTGCCTGCAAATCATAGACTGGAGAACGTAGAATGTGCATATGCTAGACTTCATGTAACCACTTCTGACCTTTCTGGTGTGTTGCACAGGTTAACATTCAACCTTCTGAATGGCACTGCTCCATACTGCTGCCACAGTCCTGGTTAGGATTTATGAGTCGAACCTACAGTGCAGTCCTGCAGGTAATTTTGAGGTATATCATATTGTGCACATTAATGCTTATTCAAGTGGTATGAGTTTTATTTTTACCAGCAAGAGCACTCATACAAGTTACAAAAATATGAGGAAAAAAACCCTTGAGGTGTTTAATAATAAAATTTATGAAAAGAGAATAAAAATGAGTGTTCAGTTAATGGCAGTACAATCTGGGATACTTTGTAGAAGTATAACTTCTGGTTACAATTCAGGTTCATACAGCTTGTTCCTATGTCAACTTGCAGAATGTGTCATTTCTTAGAATTTTTAGAAGATGAAATTTTAGCTAGAGCTCTAGTCTGCTGCTTGGGTAGGAAGCTTGTGATAGTAGTACCGCTACTATAGGGGACAGAGGCTATCCCTATCGAGGGATGATTCATTAAAAAGAACTTCCCTTAATCAGCAGGTAATGCTGTCACACTGTAATAGCTTGTCTTCCAATTTTGTCAGCCTGGCTAATGATTAGGAAATATCTCAAATTCTCTCTTTTATTAGGTTAACTGACCTGATACCTAGATCAATGTAGTGTCATTTGTTTTTTCAACAGGAAAATTATCTAAAAAAGTTTTAGCAAATAGCTGCCTTCCAGAAGGCTTTCTTTGTGGTACTAAAAGGGCTTATTTGTTTGTATTTCCAGGCCACATCAGCTGCTTTCAGTGCAAGCAGCTCAGGTTGCTGAGCGAATTCTAGAAGTTTTGACTGCTGTGCAGCAAAACGTATGCTTCTGTCACATTTTCAAAACAAATTTTGTCTTGGCCATCAGCAAAATACCAGATTCTAAACTAAGCAAGTCTCATTACAAAGCAAGCAGCAGCTATTCAAATTGCAGTTTTAGGTCTTGGGGGACATTGTTGCTTGCATTTAATTACTTTCCTATTTCACTTCCCTTCCAAGACAAGATTTCACAAGAAGTTTGGCATTTACCAGGCTTGTTTCTGAAGAATCTGTAGAATTTGCCATTTTACAGGACAAACAGAGGCTGTTTTTGTTCCCTCCTACTTACTCTTTATGCTTATATAGTACATTTCATCCAAGGTGGCCAATAGAGACTACAATATAAGATGAGTAGTCTGGATAGTACATAATTCAGTATTTCTGAACAGCTATACTACCTTCTTTTTAGTCAGTGTGTTTTATAGGCTCCTTTGATCTTGGTGGAGAGTCACCTATTTAGTGTTATCTGAATATACAAGATTCACTGTATTGTATTCTGAAGTTGTTATGTACACCCAAACTACAACTGTTCAATAGCTGATAAAACACAGCATATCTGCCTGTATTTTTCACTTAAGGCTTAATAACCTACTAAGGAGCAGTAGTTGACAACCAAAACCAGTTGAGTTGTAGTTGTCCCACATTGGTGATGGAATATTAAAGCAAAGTTGGTTAATATGTTTAGATAACAATCGTTAGAGACCAGAATCCATATCACAGCTTTAAATGTACAGAAAGAATGATGTAGGAGGTTACAGGGAGGTTGGAGTCATACAAAGGAAAGAAATAAGTAATTCTGCTTTAAGTAGTGCATCAAGAAAGTGATGTTTTGCTGTTAGAATCCATTTTAGCTGACAGGCTTCTAAAGCTTATTCCCTGCTTGTTGCGCCCCTTCCCAAGGGAACTTGTCTCTGCACATACTAGATAGATGCCTCAGTATCTGTGGCTGTTTATGCCATCTGCAGCTTGTTTTTATCACTGAGAATAAAAAATGATGAATTTTTCTCCTTAATGTAGTGTATATTACAGTGAGAACCCAGAAGCGGAGATCACTTATGAAGTAGCCCTCAGGTTAAGAGCTACATGTGTTACCTGAGTGTTCTCTGAAGAAATCTTATGGTGATTGGCCATGTAAGATCCACTTTTGGCTTATTCTGCATTTCTACAGGGGAGGCAGGCAGAGCTGGAGATGCAGTTAAAACATGGAAAAGAGGATCCTGAAGAGGTGCAGTACAAACAATTTACAGCCTGGCTGTGGTAAGGAAGTGCCTGTCTGGTCCTGATCTCTTGTAATGGCAAGTGAGAGGACAGAGGAGGGCAGGATTTCAAAGTCTTTAATTTTGCACATTTTGAAGACTGTATGAGCACTAATAAAAATCAACAAGCAACTACCAGGTACGGTGACCCTGGTGGGGGAGGGGAGTGGACAGAAAGACTACTGGGTAACTGTAAGTATTCTCATATGCACAGATTCACAGGTACTTTCCCCTCTACAGAGCCTGAAAACTTTATAAGTTTATTTCCAGTGAGCAACTGGAAAGAATGGAAAAAATTGTTTGTTTTGTAGCATGTTAAAGCAGGATTATGCACATATTATGATAAAAATTTCCTTGTTGAGACTTTAATGAGCTGTCTCACTGAAGATGCCTTGATACAAGAAGTGTAAGCCATAGTATGATATATGTTGTGGTGGACTGACACACAGTTCATATGGTAAATTGGCATATTGAACTTGACGTTATTTAGAAGGAAGCACAATGATGCACATCCTAATCCGTATCCTCGACTACTTCTGTTTCAGTCAGGTCAAAAGTGTCTCAGTTTGTTGGGATTTAGCCATGTACGTGCATGGCTTGGAGAAGGTAGGAAGTGGGAGGCTTCACAGAGAGAAAGAACTACATATCCATGGACAGTATAAGTATCTGTTTCTGTGCTCGTTCATCAGTGTACTGGGAACAAAGTATGTACAAACAAAACTGAAGTGCTCTTTGTTTCAGTCAAAAAAGTGTTACTAAGTCCCACTCAACAGGAATACAAAATTTGTGTCTATTTTATGGCAGCTAATTCTGGATTAGAGGCGTTAATCATAAGATCCAGAATGATATGGTATTGTAGAAAAGATTCTTTTTGTATTAGTGGCCTGATCCCTTTCTTGATAGGGTATAAGAATGCCTGTAGCAATGCTGCTTTTGTAGATTCTTATACCCTTTTGTAGGTTCTCCTAAAATAATTTCGGCTCCGTATTTCCTAAATAGTATTAAAGTAAGCTATGTCAAAAATTAAGAGAATTCCCTTTAACAGGAAAGAAATCAAAGCAGTAAGTGAACTGGGAGCTGAGTATTAGATTTTGTTTCTTTTCCAGTTCCCACTTCAGAGAGCTTCAGAGCTCTTAACTTCAGTAGCCATTAAGCAGTTCTGTTGCCCACTGGGTTTAACCTAGTTGTGGACAACTTGATATAAACTTTAGTGTTAATGCTTTATTGTGTAAGTAAATACCAATGCAATTCTGCATTGGTATTTATCGAGTTGTAAATACTTCTAGTGTGGGTAGGTTTGTCACTGTGCAGAAGCAGTGTGATTAGGAAGGAGAGCCTGGGTAGGTTTCTTTGAAAGCCTGAGTGGAACTTAGTCTTATAACGTACAGCCCTGTTTTAAGAGGGCTAAGTCTTCTAATCACGTTATGAAACTGTGATTGAAGAGTTGTCTTTTTCTGTATGACATTTGTGGCCATGATAGTATTGAATGTTGTAGTATAGAGGATCTCTCTCCTCACCCACACCTGCCAATATAGGAGATTTATTGCATCTCTGCTTCTGTCTAGATATGAGTGCACAGCTGCAAACAAGTAACCTATTATAAATCAACTACAGTAAGGTGTAAGAAACTGTAACTACTCCTATGGCTTTCATTTAATAGGTTCAGGTTACTGTATACCTAATAGCGTAGCTGCCCATAGGGGTTTCCAAAATATAGTTAGTGTTGAATAAATTGTAATGGTTGACCATTGTAAAACATTCAGATTTTATTGTGCTAAGACATAGCACAGTGATCTGGAAACTTATGTGTTTGATGTGCTCCAAAAGCAGATTTATGGCTATTGCATGAACCAGCATTTTACAAAAAGTGGTCCTAAGTCAAATAAGAGCCCTTTATAAACACTGGGAGTGCACATGAGCATGAAGAAATGTTGGATGGTACATAAGTATTTTTACTGATTAAATGCTTGTAATTTTTTTTTTTTTGCGCTAAGTGTTCTGATAGATAGCCTGAATTGTTAACCTAGAATGGATACATGTAAGGTATATTCATACTATAGTATAGTGAATGTGGTGTAAATTCTTTCTGTTCTGTTGCAGGGTCAGAGATATGTTGACCGATGTCATCAAAGGTGCTTCCAAGTAAGAGCTGCTAAATTATTGTGGGTTATTTTTTTCCCCATATTTTCAATAAAGAGTAAAACACTGCTTTTTTCCGCATGGGTCTTGTTAAGATGATGATTTTTAACTTCATGAAATTTAAAGCATCCAGTTTTCATGAGTTTGTAGATTTAGAAGTTTCTCTCTGTTTGAGGTACATCGTGAAATGTAGCCTTTTAGGAGCTGATGATAAAAACAAACAAAGGTTCCATACATAAATTAGGAGATTATTTAAGGTGAGAGATCCTGACAGACTTGAAAATACTAAAGTACCTAGCTGAAATTATCTGTAGGTATCTCTTACCTGAAAGGAAGTAGTTTCAGTGTTCCAAACAACAACATTCCACCAAGACTCATGTGTCTTATTTTAAAAATTAGAAATCCAGAAAATATTTTTTTGTGATAATGAGATTTTTGAATCTGGAACACATGCCCAAAATTGCAGTATAGGTGTATTTTTACAGCAGCAGTTGAAGTTTTTAGAAACGGAAGGCTGATGAAAAGATGTACTGGTCTGTAAGTGGTCTAGTACAGTTGTATTGTTCAGCTGCTTTTGTCAAATTAGACAGGATTATATTGCAGTATGTTTTGCTGGGAATGACTGGGATATCAACCTATATCTTTTTATGAAACTGAACACAGTTATATTCTCTCTTGTTGATGGCAGATTTTCTTTCTTGAGCTCCTTAAAAGTTTGCACTGTTGTAGAAGATAGTACTCTTTGAAACCTATCATTTACTATGATATTAATGTTTTTGTAGCATAGGGAGATAAATCAAAACTTTTTTTTCTTTAAGCTGGTATTTCAAGGATCGCTGCTCTGCTAAATCTCCTGATGCTGTTGCAGTGAAGTGACACCTGCCTCTCTAGCGTTCTCCATTAGAAAAGATTTTTGGTGTGCCCTCTGTAGAGATGGTACTAGCTAAAACAACTGGTGCATTTCTGTGAGTGCTACTTGCTCTGCAGGATAGCAGTCCTCATTATAGTGGAAGGAAGCTTCTGGTTTTTTACAACTTTGTGTGTGCTTGGCTTTATATAAAAGACAGACAAGAAAAAAAAAAAGACTGAAACACTTCTCTCCCCCATTCTTCTTGAATTCCTGAAGACTAAATGCAATAGATTTTTGCTGAGCTAGAAGACAGCCCAATAAAGTTTCTAGGTTCAAAGACCTTGCCTCCTGGACCACCTGCAGCATAACTTTTCTGCTCTGAGATGTGTGTTTCTACTAGCATCTCTATTATATTTCTTAACTATTTGCCTCTTTCTCTCCAGAGACAGTCCAGTGGTGAAAGGAAACTCTATTTTTGCCTTAACTAGTCTTGCAGTCGCTGTAGCTAAATATGAAAGCAGCCTTTCCTCAGACACTGAAGGGGTGCCTGAGGTGAGTCAATCTGTGAGAGTCCCTATCTTAGTGGGACATAATGAAGTAATAAGACCAGGTGTTTGGGGGGCTGGAAAGTGGGTGTGAAGTACTTCACCTTTTCAAGTTCAAATTTCACCCTGCTCAGTGAACGCCATCTGGTAGCTGCTGTGTGATCTATACAAAAGCAGACCAGAGTGTGAATGTGCCTTATCACAAGACGCATAATGACTAACTCATTTATTTGTTGGTTTTGACAAATGAGATAGAGGTCATTCTATGGACACTGAAAACTGAACCAACCTCTTTTCTCATAAGTTTTGGTTTCACTGAATGATACTTAATCAAAAGTAGTGTCTGGAGAGTCAGCATTGATAAGTATATATCATGCTACTTACAGTACATAGAAATGACAAAATAGCCTCATTCACAAAGAAGTACAACTGGAACATCAGCAGCTGAGCTTCTGTTTATGTAGAACTTGATTTAAGAAAAGAAGAATGATGAATATTTGCGCTTGATTTTTGCAGACTGAACCGGATTTTATTCCCATGAAACACTGGATTTCTATGGTCACAGAGACCCTCTTGAGTATTGTGAATAGCCGCTACCAACCTAAAGGTCAAGTCTTCCCATGGTTCTACCAGGTACATGCTGTGGTATTAGAGACAAGGCAGTATATCTGTATTTCATACCTGGAGTTCTTATCATGAAGTTTCCTGCTTCTCTTTGATCTGTAGTAGTTATAATACAGGAAAATCAAAATTTTTCTTGCTTTTGTTCTTTTTCTTTCAATGCTTTTATTTGTGGTTGCCTTAAATTTTTGTCTTTATTATCAAAATGGTAAAAACCACATGTAATGAATAAAGGAAATTTTAAAACCAAAAAAACCCCTTATATATAACCTAGGATTTTGGCTTGTTTATGCAAAGCAAAACCTTCAAACATGAACAGTCTCTCCTTAGACTCCGCTGTCAAACTCCTGAGAGATTCTCACACCATTTCTCAGGATTCTGAAATGCATACTTTCTGAAAATCTAATAGTGATTCTTAGCAGGTGATTCTTATTTTACGATATCTTTTGAACCCCTTAGGGCCAGTAGAAGTTGTATCATATGTGCTTGCAGTGTAATAACCAGCCTGAAATTCTCGTGCCATTTAAGTGTTAGGCAGTTCTCAAGTAGGACCTAGAGATGGACTGAAAGCTCAGTATAGACCTTAAAGAATAGGTATTGCTAACTCTTTACTATCTGTGGTCAGATGACCAAGTTGGAAATTCTTCATGTCATAGATGCAGAGGAGAACTTGGGTTCTGCAAGGCCAAGTAACAGCCTGCTAGTGTATCATGATGATTTTTAACCAGAACTTCAGTAATTGCATTCATGAACTACGTTCAGTCCGGTAGTGAGATTTTATTATCAAAAGGTGAAATTACTGATGGAACTGAGTTAGCTCTGGCATGTGACCCTCTTGTCATCACTAAAAGGGGACAGAAATCACCAAATAAATGACTGCTAGATTGTTTGGGCATAAGAAGATTCAGCACTTGGTTAGCATGAGCAATTCTTAAAAAATTGTTTTATGATTCATGCCTTTGAAAATTATGCTGTTTAAAAATGGGATTTTGAGATGGAAAAATGTTATGTTTCATTTCTAAAATCCATCCTTTAAAAAAAATAAATCTTAGAATTTTACAAACATAAGACACACAATAGAAATCACTGTCTTGTGGACCGCCTTGCATCCTGATGGGATATTTTTCTTTTCAGAATTGCATGTGGAAGATGATAAATATGCATTAGGCTATCACTTACAATCAGTCCATTACTTTATAAGTAGAGGCAGTTGTGTGGACTTTACCTTTCAGAATGGAAAGAAAAGGGATCTTTCTTTTAGAAAGCAACTCTACTGGTTATCACAGAATCACAGAATGGATAAGGTTGGAAAGGACCACAGTGGGTCATCTGGTCCAACCTCCCTGCTCAAACAGGGTTACCCTAGAACATGTGGCATGGGGTTACATCCAGATGGTTCTTGAATATCTCCAGTGAGGAGACTCCACAACCTCTGTGGCCAGTCTCTTTGCTAGTGCAAAGTCATCCATACAGTAAGGAAGTTCTTTGTCATGTTCAGGTGGATCTTCCTGTGCATCAGCTTCTGCTTGTTGCCTCTTGTCCTGTTGCTTGGTACCACTGAGAAGATCCTGGATTCACCCTCCTGAAACGCTCCCTTCAGATACTGATAGACACTGATGAGGTCCCCTCTCAGTCAGCTCTTCTCAAGTCTGAACAGGCCCAGCTCCCTCAACCTTTCCTCATAACAGTCCTTTAATCATCTTTGTCACCCTCTGCTGGATCTGCTTCAGGAGCTCCATGTCTCTCTTATTCTGAGGAGCCAAGAACTAGACACAACACTCCAGATGTGGCCTCACTCAGGGCTGAGTAGAGGGGCAGGATCACCTCCTTTGACCTGCTGGCAATGCTTTTCCTGATGCATCCCAGGACTGCACTGGCCTTCTTGGTCACAAGAGCACTGCTAGCTCATGAACAGCTTGTTGTCCACCAGGATCCTCAGGTTCTTCTCCACAGAGCTGCTCCCCAGCAGGTCAGCCCCCAGGCTGGAACTGGTGCCTGGGTTATTCTGTTCAGGACTCTGCATTTGCCTTTGTTGAATTTCAAACAGGTCTCTGCCCATCCTTCCAACTTGTTGAGGTCCTTCTGAAGGGCTGCACAGCCCTCTGGGGTATCGACCAGTCCCCCCAGCTTTGTGTCATCATTGAACTTGCTGAGGAGGCATCTGCCCCTTCATCCAAGTCACTGATGGAGAAGTTAAACAATACCGGGCCTGTTATTGACCGTTGGGGGACACCACTAGTGACAGGCCTCCATCTACACCCTCTGCCACTGATTACAGTCCTCTGAGATCTACCATTCAGCCAGTTCCCAGTCCACCTCACTGTCCACTCATCCATTCCACACTTCCTGAGTTTGCCTATGAGGATGTTGTGAGAGACAGTGTTGAAGGCCTTGCTAAAGTCAAGGTAGACAACATCCACTGCTCTTCCTCATGTATCCAGGTAATTGTCCAATCATAGAAGGCAACCACATTGGTCAAGCATGATTTCCCTTTAGTGAATCCATGCTGACTGCTTCTGATTACCTTCTTGCCATCCATGTAAATAGGGAGGGCCTCCAGAATGAAGCTCTCCATCACCATTCCAGGGATTGAGGTGAGGCTGACTGGCTGTTAGTTTCCTGGGTCATCCTTCTTGCCTTTTTTGAAGACCAGGGCGACATTTGCTTTCTTCCAGTCCTCAGGAACCTCTCCTGATCATCATGACCTTTCAAAGAAGACCATGAGCAGCCCAACTCTGGTGTCCATTAGCTCTCTCAGCACTCATGGATGCATCCCATCATGGCCCATGCACTTGTGGATGTCATGATTGCCTAGGTGTTTTCTAACCCAATCCTCCTTGACCAAGGGAAATTGGTCTTCCTTCCAACATTCCTTTACCCTGGTCTCCTGGATCAGAGATTCCTGAAGACTGGTCTTGTCAGTGAAGACTGATGCAAAGAAGGCATTCAGTAATTATGCTGTATCTGCATCCTGTGTTACCAGTGTCCCTGCTCCATTTAGCAACAGGCCCACATTACCCCTAGTTTTCCTCTTATTATTGATGGATTTGGAGAAGCCCTTCTTGTTGTCCTTGACATCCTCAGCCAGATTTATTTCCAGATGGGCCTTGGCATTCCTTTTTTCATTTCTAGTTATTCTGACAACCTCTCTATATTCATTCCAAGTGGCTTGACCCTGCTTCCTGCATGCATGTAGGTCTCTTGCCCCCTTTGTATGAATTCTTGCATTAGGATGCATCGCTCCTGAGGAGTTCCAAGGTCTTGTGATATTTTGTCATTCTAGGTGTGATGCATTTAAGGTAATACTTTTTCCAACTTGCTAAATTCTATGTGTGTTATATTTAAATAACACATAATGGCTGGTTTTTGTTTGCTCTTCTGATCATTTTGCTGGATATTTTTACAAGGTGGATGAAAACCAATGTAGACCAATGCATTTAGCTGTTAAATTCTAGTTGCATACTGTCTTATCATTTGATTCGTTTCATACTTAACAATCTTATTTATACTTAAAAATTATATTCTGAATTGTCCTAGTTTTATGCTGCTTAGAAGGTAAACCAAATGGAAAAGTTACAATAGGCAGTTTCATGAAATACTATTTATTGCAAGATTGAATACATTTGTGCTGCTTTTTTGCTCTATAGGTATTTATTTTAAATTCCTGAGGTGCTGAGTGTTACTACCTGGAATTTCATTTCCTTCCCTCAAGAGGGAAGGGGAAAGAAAATTCTTTTTTGTGTTTTTTTCTAGAAATCCTATTCAGGTGAAAATACTGCTAGTATTATAGCTCGTTCCTGTGCAGCCACAGCTTTGTCTCTCCTGGTGCCAGTTTTTATCATATCATGCAAGGAGAAGGTTGAGGAGATCCTGAATATGTTGACTGACAGGTTACCTGGGAAACCAAATGCTGATGAGTCTCAAGCTGTTCAAATCCACATGGGTCTTGGTTTGGGGATGTTTATCTCACGTTTGTATGATGAAAAAGTCAGGTAAGGATTACGGTGTGTAATGTAGTTGTGCAAATAACTTCTTTTTTTCTGCATGTGGCCTGAAGTTCTGAGGAATTAAAGTATTTATAAGTCATAGGCAAATGATTCTTAAGGGGCTTTGCAATATTTCTTAAAAAATGCTTGTTATTATCAGTCCTCACCCCTTGCCCCACCCCTTGCCAGAACTATCTGTGTATTTTGTCATTCTTTCAGGATGAATGATTGATTTTCATAATATCCTAAGGTAAATGTTCAAAACAATCACTTAGAAGAGCCACACATACGCTTTTAAATGGGACTAGCTGCCCTAGAAGATTTAATTGTAAAATAATTCATAGTTCTCATTGGTTTCTTTCTAAGTAGTGCTCTGGACACTGGATAGTATCCACTTACATTGTGTGAATTACACATATGAGGGTGGAGCTACAACAGAAGTAGCGTAATGGACTGTCTTCAAAATGTGCTGCTACAGCTATGTAGGCAGCAAAGAGATGTTTTGCACTTGGTAGAAAATGCCTCGTTTTCAGAAGAGTTGGCCTCAGTTGAAAATTTCTGATGATTCCAAAGAAATTAAGAAAGTGAGTTCAGCTTTATACTCCTCTAGTTTCTTGATTTCTGGGGATCCTGTCTTCCTATATACCCATAACAAATGTTTAATTGGCGCACAAGCACAGGTATCGAACGGATTTGACTGGCAGTTGTTAATTTACTTGGTGAAGCTCATGTTTCCAAGGCATCTGCTTTTAAAATACTGTGCAGCATTGCTCAGTTATACTCTTCATGCTTTAGTGTCTAGATGCCTTGCTGCCACTGACTCGGCCACATAGTTTGGGAATGGACTATCTCTGGATGATTAATCAGTGGTGACAGCTGAGCTACACACAAGCATTAAAAAGCTCTTAAAGAGAATAAAGATAGATCAGCATGGTATTTTGGAGTATGCAGATCTTTATTTTGAGGGGTTGGGTTTGTTTGGTGAGGGATGTTGAGGTGAATACATTTATCTAACCATTTCTTATGGACTGTTTTTACTCTTCCACTGTCCTGTATATTTTGAAAGCTTAATCTCAAACATTCTTCAAAGCATTGACTTGCAACAACAGCAAAACTCGTAGGGATGTCGCTATAGATAATATCAGGTCATAGTTTCCATTAAGAATGTCTGTTCATTAATAAAACTGTGTACATATTTTAGAAGAAAGGAGTCCCTATGACATCTTTGGAGTGAGATGTAAATGCTTCATTTTCTTATCAATAGGTTAGGCAATGAGATGGAGGGAGATTTACAGAACTAATAGTTTAAAATGTCATGAATTTTCAGCTTATAAATAGTTACAGGTCTAGCTGAGATCATGTTTTATCAGAGTCTTCTTCTCATTGGATTTTTTTTGTTGTTGTTTCTCTTTTGGTTTGGTTTTGTAGTGATATACCTGGTCAACAGATGAACTTGGTTCTGATGAAGTCCCTGGATATGCTGGAGGACTGCTGCTTTGACACCAATCTGGAGTACACGTGAGTTTCCTTTATTATTTATGAAACCTTATTTTGAGCTCCACCTTTTTAACTCATGCTTTTATTCCTTAATTCTACGCAGAAGAGTATAAAGATAGGATAAGGAGACAGCCTGTTTTCAATACTTCTATGGAATCACCAACTCATACAGTCTGGAAAGGACCTTTGGAAGTCCACTTGACTCAGTCATGGACTTGGGCTATATCGCCCAAAGCTTTACAGGCAGAGTGTGAAACCCCCAAGGTTGGAGAACATGTCTCTGGACCCTGGCTCTGCTTTTGGACTGCCCTTATCTCCATGTGAACATCTGATGTTTCAGCTTGTGCCCACTACCTTTTGGCCTCCCACCATGTAAGAGCCCAGATACATATCCTCAATTCTTTTCTGTCATTGCTTGAGATAACTGCGAGGTGCCCCTCAAGCCACACATATATGTGTACAATACAGTGTGAACTCCAGGAGCAGCTGCCTCATTCAGCAAATTTATCTGGGAGAGCCATGCCATTAATTTAACAGCTGTGGATGGCATGTTGAATACTGAATAAAACAAATATATTTGATTAGACTAACTGAGGCTATGCCTCAGATGTCCCAAGGAGAGCAGTGGTCCACCAACAGGGCAAGAAATTATTGAAAGGCGTTGCACGATTACTAGGATTGACAAACCTGGAATAATGGAACAATAAAACACATCTGTCAGTTGTCATTAGACAGCTAACATAACATGGTCGTGTGTTTCTTCCACAGTAGTCATTTCCCTTTCAAATCAGGGAAGAACTGCAGTATCTTGAGCACCTCAGTGTGGGTGCATAAGGTTTTCTTTGATTTTGAGCATTACTTCCCTGTTCACAGGAAACAGCAATAATTCCCATTTGCCTTTGCTCTCCTTTCTCCAGGGGACTTTCTGAAAAGCTGTGAAGTGCACAGCTGTGCACCATTGGGCTGTGAACCTATAGGATTTGTGTTGTCTGTTGAGTGGCACAGAGTGAGGCACACAGTGCACAGGGGATGTACCAGCTATGCCCCTTCGTTATACCTATTGCTGCTAGTTTGTGCAGCCTGTTAGCTGGAGATCAAGGCCTCACCGAAAAGCCAAGCCAGACTTCTCTGGTGGTGAGAGATGCCAGAAGAATATGAAACAATGGCAAGCAGGAGAGGGAAGATTGAAGGGTGGGGTAGTTTTTTATGCCTGTGGTTTTTAAAGGTTAAGAGTAAGTTGGTGTCTAGTATGAGCATTCTCTGTAAGCAAACAAGTAGTGTAAAGCTGTAAACATTGTGGACTTGTCCAAATTTTGCATTTCCACACTTGTAAACTGCTATTCCAAAGGAAGGTCCTTTCCTGCCTTTTCATCCAGTGTTACACGGGCATGGCCAGCTGTGAGACATGAGCATTACACTGACCTTCTCATCAGTGTTTCACCCCTTCTAAACTGGTGATTCTCTTTTTCCCTAAAAACAGGCTGTCTGTTTTGAGCTTAGGTTTGTCAGGCAGCGCGGGTGTGGGAGTCGGTGCTGGCCGGACTCAGATTGCCCCCAGTGGGAGGCAGGGCTCCCAGCACCCTGGTGCTCTGGCAGTATAACACTCAGAATGTGTTGGTAAATCTGAGGTATCATGTGAATAAAATGCACTTAAATACTCATTTTATGTAGTTCACAAACAAGGTGGCCAAGTGAAAGTAATTGTTAGTTTAAAAAAATTGTTAGTTTTAAAAAGGGGAGCAAAGTTTTAGTCTTGCTTTAGTCCCCACTTATGTTTTGAGTCTCTATTAATAGAGTCAGTAATATAAAATTATGTAGCTCTAATGAGAAATTCCATCTTCTGTGTAGTTTTGTCAACAAGCAGTAGTGTAAACTTGGGTATAGAACTCTTGTGTATAAACCACATCCTTATTTTTGTTGGCTGTTCATTAATTCAGATACACAAGTTACTTAAAAAGGTTTATTTGATTTTCTTTGCTGGAAAAAGATACCACTGCAGGTCTTCTAGCCATGCTCAGTCATCTTCATCCACAGTTACTGTAAAACATTAGCTTATAAATATGACTGAAGTTATTCTCAGAAGTTTCTTTTTCACCTAGCTGAGTAAAAGCAGTAACTCTTTCCATTTTTAAGTTGGATAGGAGAAGCTTGGAAGAATGCCTAAGATCCTAGCCACGTTCATTTGACTGCTCTCTGCCCACTACATGCATTGTCAGGGAGATATGTGAGGGGGAAAAAATTATCTTCAGATAAGAGTTGTTTCTTTGAGCTATTGTGGATGTGTGCCAGTGAGAGATCACTGTCAGAGGAGTCTGGTATGCTTTAATATCTCGTGATGGCAGCCAGAACTGTTTGAGAGTGTTCTGACAAAACTGATTACTTGGAACTTGCTATGGGTCACAGGTACAGAATTTAATAAGAGTTCTCTGTTCCAGAATGGAATTTCTGGTCAAATATGATAAAGGGGCAGAGACTATGAAGCTGTTTGTGCCAGATGCCCTGTTAAATTATATGCTTTGAAGCTGTGTTCTTGTTGCAATTTTAAATATCCACAGCATCAGTTAGTTGTGCTAGTTATGCCTGCCCTGATTAAGCTGATCCACTGTTGCATATGCATATGAAACAACCTCTTGTAGGAGTCTGACAGCACCAGATTCTAATACAACCAGTGAATCTGCAATTAGTATGTTTAACGGGGATATCAGACTTTATACGATCAGGATAAATCACGCTTAAAAGTTTGGATCCGTACTTCCTTCATACTAGCTGATGTAATTGTTGTTGGGGTTATTGGTTCTTCAGAGGCAGAAGGAATAATGGGGCTGTATGTGTAGGATTTGTTATTTAAATATACATTTTCTTCTTATGCTCTTCTTTCATCCTGTGTCTCCCAAAAAGCATGTGTGAAATAAAAATCATTTGTAAAATTAACTATGGTAAGTAATTATACACAGGGCTAGTTATCAAGCAAGGCCAAGAAGTCTTCTTACCTAGCAACTTATGTTGGGGTTTAAAGAGAGTTCAGAGCAGCCAAAATGTACTTAATTGGTTTTTCTTTTGTTTTCTCTTAAAGCACTGGATGTATTTTAGGAGTAGGACTTGTTCTTTCGTTCATGAGCCACAGTAGCCAAACAGAATCGCGAGTGCATGTTTCCGCTTCATTGCGAAAACTCTGCAAATACCTGGACAGCAGTGAGGACCAAAGCAGATGGGTCCAGGAGGTATGAACTCTTTTAACACAAATTTTAAATCTTCCTTTTACTTTGTTGCCTCCCTTTAATAACTATAGTCTTTTTACTGAAGCTTTTTCTGTCTGTAGTACTGAAATGCTTGATTTGTGTTTTTTCTTTCACAATGTGTGGGTTTATATCTGCTGAAAAAACAATAATAGTAATAATAAAATAACCTGTAATTCTACACAGACATTAAGAATCTGCCTGAAAAGATAACAGACATAATCCTTTGAAGGGCTTCATTAATTCCTTGGGTTGGGTCCTGAATAACTGTGGATATGGGTCCACATTGTACATATGGATATGTACAATTGTTTACTGCTCATCTGATCTACTAGAAAGCAGACAGCATGTTACTCTGAGAGAGAACCTTAATGCTAATACTTCCTCCTTCAGTATGCCCTCTGTATCCTTTGAAAGCTGCTGTCACTAGCTAATGTGAATCTTGTACCTGTGCATGCTGCTATGGCCCTATTTGCTATTGTCTTTGTAAGTGTGTTTTAAAGACTTAAACTGAGTTCTGCTAAATTTGAGCATGCATTTCAGGATTTTTTTTCCCCAGGATATGTCCTGTAAGTCTTGATACAGCCTGTGCACTTAGCCTATAACATTGTTGAGGTAAAACTTGATAATGAAAGCTGGTGAAATTGAAGAGTTTGCAACAGAAAACAGTCAGAACAAGCAGGCGTTTTGCACCCAAAAAGCAACCCTCTCTGTACATGATGTATGTAAGCTCTCAGCAGCTGAACAGTTGAGTTGCATAATCCTCTGTTTTTCCTAAGGGAGTTAATAGAGACTGATAGTATTATTCTCTTCCTGCTCTTAGTATTGTTCTGAAAGCCCTTTATGAAAGGCCTTCTTTGATGGAGTTTAATTTTTGTGGCAGTAAGTCTGTGTTGGGGATTAGCCATTTGCAGTTTATGTTTCATGCATTAAAATGGCTTACAGCTATGAAATAATATATCTGTCCCCAGAGATCTTCAAGTGCATTACTGAGTTTAAACTGATTTCAGTACAGCAACTTCTGAGATTAAAGGTAGCAGCTGTTTAACATCATGAGATAGTTTGGGATGAGAAGCAAAACCTACCCTTTCCACTTAAAATCTCTGTAAGGAATTGTACAGAAAATTACATGAAAAAAGTTTGGCCAGCATCCTAGGATGAAGGCTACTATATTTATGAGAGGCACAAGAGGCTCTTCCAGAGCTGTAAATGGCTGGGATATAATCCTGTACTTGAGAGGTAATTTTGGCCTACTGTAGCAAGAGGTGCAATCTGAGCATTACTGCTCCAAGTCAAATTGTTGTCAATCCTGCACAGTAGGTAGGTGCTCTCTACTTTCCCTATAGTCATGTGTTCTTCTGCTGCTTAACTTTAGTACAGAGCAGGTTAAGCAGTTGGCACACTTGCCTTGTTACCTTGTTGAGAGTTCAGTGTTTGTTTCCTTATTCTCCATAACTAAAACAGAAAAAAAGAAAAATGGCATTGCTGGTGCATCCTTCTGCAAGGACAGAAGGGCTGTGTGTGAGAGAGAGTTCTACTATGGGCTCATTTTCTGGCCTGGTGGACCTAATTGTAGCCCTTATGGGATCACAGCATGCTGAGTATGCTTACATAAATAATGATCAGCGACTTGTGTTGAGGAGAATGCCTACATTTGTGTGGGAAGTCAGAAGTTTGACCTTTGTAAAATCAGAAGTACTACGAAGCTTTAGTTGTATTTGTTTAGCATTAACATTAATGAAGCATCTTTCAGAGAGAATAAACATTGGAAAGTACAAATTGACAAAGTTATGTCTTCTTATCATGCTGGCAGGTTATTCATTGTGAATGTTGCTACAGTGAATTTTATTAGAATTAAATCTTTTTCAGGCGCTTGCATATTCAGTGGCCTGTTCCTGTGTCTCTGCTTTCAGCGCTGGAATCATAGAAGCAGCTGAGGCTGAGGAGGCCATGAACAAGCTACGGACCTTAGCAGAAAATAACCAGCAGGTGCTTGGGTTTTGCTTCAGTTCTATTTTTCTCTTATCTATTTAATATTGGATTCTGCTTTACCTAGACTGTAAGTCTAGAAAATTATACTGATCTACTTTCATCCTTAACAAGTGTTGAGTGTGCTGTGCATACGATGCGATTACCAAGGCTATCACTTGATTCACTGATGTGTTGCCTACAGGTGTATGGCAATTACCAGATGGTGAAATAAAGGCAGGTTTTATGTTTGATTTCATTTAAAAGGGAAGTTGGTATTTCTGAGTTCTTCATATCTTTAGTCCCTACATCCTGCCAATTTTTGTCTCTTTTATAGCATGTTTCTTAAAAATCTTTTTCTTGGTAGAAAAATACGTCAACTGTGTTCTTCTGAATTTTTGCTTTCCCTTAGCCTCCAGACAATACATCATAACCTTAACCACAGCTTCCTCCAGATGTATGTTTCATCCCTAGTGTCCTAGGGTACCCCCAAAAAATGCAAAAAATAATCTCCATATCTTAGTGCAGGTTCTTTTATGTTAAATGTTTACCAGGAAGAAAAGGAGCCAGGAAGAGGCAAATATTGTGAATCAAAGCCTGGTATTACACTAATCAACTGTTCAGAATGTTCATCTGAAAAATAGGAAGTCAGAACAACCTACCTGTGCTACAGCTTTTTATCGCCATATCGGAAAGTTTGCTCTAAAGTAAAGAATGTATGCCAAAGATCAGTATTTAATCTCAGAAAATCTCATGATGCTTGACATGAGAAAACACTTGAAATAAGCAAGCAATCCAGTATTTTGGACAATGACATTGCTTCTAATTATTGGGAAATAATAAGTATTTAGGTAAGGTTTCCATAATAAATGTTAAAAAGAATCCTTTGTAAGATCTGTTTTTTAATGTATCCTTTTCATCTTACAGACCTACAGTTTTGCTTTAGCTTTGGGTGCAGTAGTACATGGATTGTCATCTTGTGGTCATGGGAAAGCTGAAGACCTGAGTAACAGACTAATACCAGCCTGGATAAAAATTGTGCTTGCTGAGGTAAAGGAGTTTGAATTAATATGCTGGGTTTGTACTTGTTGCTTTGAGTTGGGTTTTTTTTGTTTGTTTGTTTTTTGGGGGGGGGGGGCAGTGTGTCATTTAAAATTAACAATAGGGACATAATTTTCCTTTCTTCTGCAGGAGTGGTGCTAGGAAAAGTTACTGCTATCTAAACATACTGTTTAATTGATATTTGGAAGCAAAAGTACATCTTTGGGCTGTCTGCTAAAGGAAAAAAACTGTTTCTCTTCTGCTCAGATGGTTTATGAGAAATGCTTATCTCAATGAGGTCTTAATTTGGACATTTTTACTAATTTGGAACAATGTCCAGGGATAAAATCTAAATTATTAAATGAAAATGTTTTGTGAAATTAGGTGGTGCTTGTCAAAATTAGACTAAAAGAATAGTGATTATATTGCCTTAGTTGCTACAATAATTTTAATTTATCTTGTTAGAAAAGTCAGGTGTTTGAAATCAAACTCCAAACTTACACATTAAGATTGCAGCTGAAGGTAAGTATCAGTAAAGAAGCGGTGTTTTAGAGTTGAATTCCACTGGTGTATTTTGTGGAATACAGACTGTGCTAGGAAAAAAAGTGATTTATCAATCCATGATGATTTCAGATTTGGGGGAATGAGAGAGAAGCTCCTTATAAAGCCTTCACTCATCAAGAGAGGGATAAATATTATCTACCATGCTGGAGTCTGACCTGAAAAGGCTGTTAGGATGAGAGGTGTACGATAGTTATGGTTTTTAAGTTGGAAGAAACAAGTATTTTGTCCTACGGTAGTGTTGTGTGATAACAATGACTCACTAGTCCTGAATTATTCTTCCAGGGTTCTCCAACAATGGAGCGTCTGGCTGCCGTCAGTGGGCTGGTTGCACTGGTGGGCTCTGAAGGAGGCATGATACAGGTGAGAACATGCAAGCAAATGGTACCTTAATCTCATGGAGAAGTTTGGCTTGAAGACAAGATGGAATGCATCTTCTCCATTTTTACAGGAGTGATTATATGCCAGGGCATCACATTTTTGCAATAATTTGTATTGGGTATGAACCAAGCGATATTGAATTGCAGTGGGTAAAACTGGGTCCGTTCCATGTTCCCATCATATGGCCCATGTGCAGTGCCACTGGGGAAAACTTTCCAGCCATGTGAGCTTTCTCCTTTTCTCTTCCACTCCGCCACAAAAAGGCATGTGTGCAAATGTAATCTGTCTTTTCAGGACCTGTTCTCTGTTTTGTTACATCTTTTTTTTTTTTTTTGGCAGCTGAAATCTGAGAGCGTGCAGTCCTCACAGTTTCAAAGTAAGCTGAATGAAGTCATCAGAGCCCTTACACAGGTAAGAAGGTGGTCTCTCTTTCCTGCTTTGGATAATCCACTAGTGTACTGTGACACCTTGAACAAACAAGTCAAATTTGTTTGAAAAAACTACATAATGTCTGCATCCAGCTTGAATGAGGCAGTGTAGGGAAATTTGTTCAACTTGTGGTTTCTTGTCTCAACAGATAATCAGTTTCTCAGGACACGTTGGCCTTCAGACAAATGCAGCAAGACTTCTGGGATGCCTTCACATGTCCTGTTTGTCTTCTACGCAGAACAGGGCATCTGGTAAGGTGTTTTATTATTGCTCCTTAAAGAACATCCAGAAATAGCACATCGCTAAAAAGACATCAAGGGACACGTTACAGGCTTGACATGGCAGCCTTATTTAGTAACATGACAGCCTTTGAACTGGAGATCTCATGGTCCTGTGTGCCAGCTCTAAAGGTTGAAGTGTGAAGCAGGAATCTGTGTGCTCAGTAGGATCTCCTGCATCTACTTCTACCTGCAGATTGAAAGTAAGGTTCTAAGTTGTTCTCATCAAACTTGTATATTGCTTCTATATTTTTTTTTAATAGGATAAACTGTAAAGAAGTTTTACACAGAATATGTGTTCTACACCTACATTACCCACTCTGTGTCTTGAAAATGGATTAATCTATTCTTTGTTTTAACACTTCCCACTGTATGAAAAAGTCCATACTTCCAAACTAGTCCATAACAAGAGCAAGCTGACTTTTTAGAATTGTCTTCTAGAAGATATCTTCTCTGGTTAGCTGAAGTAAACAAACTAGTGTTATGTGCCCTAGTCAATATATCATTATCTTCTGGTGTTGTTTCAATATCCATTGGTAAAACACAGGCAGGATTATGTCATTGATGAAACTACAGGCAGAAACTAGTGAAGTTGAACCTGTTCACTTTGATGTGAACTAAGCTGGGAACCAATAACAGAAAATGTAGATAAACTTCCTCATCTCAGAAAAAAAGATTGTCTGAATTTTGGCACGCATGCCTGAAGTTAGATAGGTATGGAATGTCACTGTTGTATTAAACTTACTAAAATTTTGAAGCTCTCCCTTTCAAAGCTCAACTTGCATTGCCCAATATTTTTTTAAGGAAGTTCTTATCCCTGACTTTTTAGTTGGTCAAAGAATTTTGTTTTCAGACCTGGCACTTCTCACCACCAGAAATGTTCTTGCCTTAGAAGTGGAAAGGCAAATGCGTCTATCAGTCTTGTGCTTTAAATACAGTCACCTACAGAAGTAGTTAGCTCAAACATTGCTCAATTTGGTCTTTAAAAGTACATGGGAGCAGAAGGTTATAATTTTTTGCTGATGATGTTTTAGAATATAAACAGTCCCTTTGTCTTCACAGTTCCTCCAGATTTTAGCTACTTACCTGTAAACAGCTTTATCAGGGCAGCCATTGACTTTGCCATTGAAAGTGGAAAGAAAGGTAAGAAAAGATAAAACTATTTTCCTTTGGGAAATTTGTTATGACTCTTAAGGGTGACCCTAATGACCTGCTTTTATTTGCTAAGAGAACTTTTCTAAATACTAATTTGGATGTTACTGATGTGGGATATTTTAACACAAAAATGAGTAACACCTAAAAAGATAAGGTGGAATTGTGTAGCTAGGTCTTTAGTTTTCTCCATTTAATTTTTGACTTCTTTTCCGGGGGTGAAATGATGTATCTTCCCTGTGGGAATGAAAGTCAAATCACTTTAAGCATTAGCTTGTGTCCTTGGGAATACTCCATCATCAGACCAACTTTATGCTGCTCCTTACTTTGGTAATCCTAGGTTAACATTCTCTGTAACAGTGGTATTCTAACAGGTTACTACTATGTGTGATAAACACAAAGGAACCTGAGAAAGTATGGTCTTATATGAGGAAGGCTGATAAAGGTAGATGTCTTGGAGTAAAGTTTTAAGGGAGATAAAGCAGGGAGGATTACTCCTTTGTGGAGCTAAGTGAACTCACTGCTGTCCTAAGAAGCAAGTTTTGCTTCAAATGGATGTTAAAAATTGCCCATACTTTGCCTCCAGGAGAACTGTATTAACTTGCTGTGTGGAAGTAACACAGTATGTAGCAAAGGTTAGCACTTACCTGACAATTTTCGTGGCCTGCACCAATATGATGAGAAAGGAGAGCAGTGTCAGAAAACTTTGTTGTTCTCCCAATACCAAATGCAAAAATACTATCTTACTAGATGAGGAATATCTGTAATTAACTCATAAATTGACTCAAGAACAAGTAACCAGAAAGTTTCTGTTTACCAGTAACAAAAAACCATTTTAGACAGATTAATTTTAAAAACACAGCAGTTGATTATAAACAAGACATAGCTAATTCTCAGATGCAAAAGGAAGTAACAATGATTTCATAATGCTTTTCAGTTCTTCGTTACAGCTTGAACTTCAATGCAGTGTTCACAGTTTTTGGCTGAGTTGTTCAGCCAAATGTCTGTGTATAAAATTCAGGCTCTGATTGAATGTTCTGTTCTAGGTCCTGAAGCTGTCCCAGCTGAGCTGGTGAAAGCAGCATTGGCACCCATTGCATTAATTGGAGAAAGCCATCAGTATCCACCTGTAAACTGGGCATCAATTCTTTCTCCTTTGATGAGGCTAAACTTTGGTAAGATTAATAGTTTTCTATTAAGTCTTTTGTATTTGTCACAAAACTTCTTTACTAATGCAGCATTCACAAACTTTAGAGTCCACTTAGGGACTTGAAGTTAGCGCAGTTATTAAGTGTTTACTATGCTTTCAGGACCAACTTTTTAATGTTTGCAAGCATGTATTTGTGATCACCATGTGAACACTCTTTTAACACAAGAAAAAACTAAAGAAGATCAGAACTGAGAAGTTTAGAGCAGTATTAGAAATTCCCTAAAGCACTGGTGAAAGTAGCCTGAATATTTCATTTGAATTATTTACTGTAAGAAGAATCCATCATGAAACAACATGAAATTGTATCCTATTTTCAGTATCTGCTAAATGCTTGGTCCAGTGTCCATGTCAGAGGCTGCAGGCAGCTTTTTCACATATTTGAAATACTTGGTAGTTCATCTAGCTATCACTAGTTTGAAATATACTCTCTACTAAATTCCACTGGCTGACAGCTTTAAGAATAATTGAAAGAATTTCCTGTACTGAGCTCTGCAATACTTATGAATAGCTGAAACTTGTTAAATGTATGAGGGATTTTTTTTCATTCTTGTTTTTCACTTAGGAGTCTTACTTTTGTAAATGAGGGAATTTTCATAGGAAACAGTACATTTGTTTTCTTTTTAGACTTCAAACAGCATCATAGTCTACATTTTTATGCATAAGTTTTCTTCAGTGTCCCTCTGTAGTGTTGTAGAAGTTGCACATCCTTCTCTAGATTATAAATGCATTCAGAAATAGGTCTTTCTATGTGCTAATGAGCATATTCATTTTGTACTAGAAAGTATAATGCAGAACAATTGTATTATGACCTAACAGTCCACCTAGAAATGTGATACTCTTAGACACTTTTCTCTGCAACAGCTGTATCATGAATATGTTTGTGAAAATTAGACTACATGCTCAATTCTGTCGGATACTCTATGTTACTCATGTCTGAGAATTCATGACTGGTTTTGTGAACCTGAAGTGTTTCACAGATTCTACTGTGAAGATTTGTTCATATATAAACATGGAAGACAGCAGATTGCTTTCTCATCTTCCAGGGTTTATTGTAGCTGTTGCTGAGCAGAAACCATATTACATGATTGTAGTACTATGTTTTTCTTATTCAGGAGTGCTCTGAAGTGAACAGTCTTAAGCAAATCATGCATCTTATGTGTCATAAGATATATAATCTTATAAGCTGTTCAAGATAGAATTATTCAGTTGTTATCTTGTTAAAATTTCACCCTTTCCAAGTTCTGCCAATTATTTAGTTTATTTTATAAGATATTTTATTTAGAAGAGCCTGACACTGCACTCTTAAATTTTTGCTTTGTTTATGCGCTAATGTTAGTGAACTTTATAAAAGTCATACTGTGTTGATTGTCTCTTTCGTTACTTAAAGAACATTTGCAAAGCACCTATTTAAGCTTTATGCTGATGTTTGACAGTAATGGATCTTCTGTCTAATGGGTCAAATGCCAGTATAATACTTAAATTGTTTGTCCTTATGTTGCTGTAGCAGTCATGAACTATATTGAACCCATGCCATTGCTCAAAGTACCTCTTCATCATCTTTATGACCTGTCACTCTATTAAGAAAAGGACTGTACCGGTCATTAAGAGGACTTTAAAGAGAAAAAAATAAGGATTCCATAACCATCCTAACTTCTGTGCAAATTAAGGTCTTCCCACGTGCTAACCTGGAAAATGTTGCAACCAACCACCCACAGCGGTAATGGTGATTAACCTCTGTTTGTGACATATTATATGGACATGGGATACTTGGAAGAGTAGGAACATGTGAACAAATGGTAATTACTCCTGCATTTGAGAGGAAGGGATATTGACTCATCTTTCCTTCTGTGGATTACATCTTAACTTTATTTGGTGAAGAGGGTTTTTTTTTTTACTTTTCTTAGCATTCTGACATTTTTGTTCTTGAGTGAATTGAAAGTAACTTGGACAAATGCTGAGACTTCTTGCTGGAAGTACATGAATGGGAAGAGGATTCTTCTAACGTGTTAACATTAAAAACCTTAAGTAGCACTTCTAGAAAAATAAGTTGTAATGTAGTGCTCTAGTAAAACAATAGCCCTCCTTTATTTTATGACTTGAGAACAAATTTAAGGCGGAAATAATTTCTTTGTAACTTACGTTTGTTTTCTTCTGTTGTAGGTGACGAGGTAAAACATCTCTGCCTTCAACTGGCTGTGACACAGGCCCAGTCATCTAAAAATGCAGCAATGCTTTTGGGCATGTGGGTGGCACCTCCTCTTGTCTACAGTCTCAGTGTATGTATGTCAGAAAACCTGTGGGAGTTCAGCACCTCTTTCCTATAAACTTCCTCAGTCATGATATTAAGAATGTCTCACCAGAAAAGGATTACTGGTTTCACAGTTCTTCAGAAATACTGTTTAGCAAGTGTTTATAATGAGAGAAATGTTATTCTGGGGCCTTGACATTCAGGGCAGACTTAAGATCTGGTACACTGGTTTTACATTACTGCTTAAGACCTTTTTCCTCTCTCTCATTTTGTGCTGTAACTCTGACAACCTGGAGACATAAGAAGAGATGGTATGTAGGGAGAAAAAGTATCTTTTATTATACCAACTGATTGTATTAGAAAAAGGTCCAACTTAATCTGTGCAGAAGCTTACCTGCTTCTTCTAGCCTTGTCTCTTGATCTAGTAAAATACATTATGTCTTGAAAGCGTTGCCTTAATTCTGTAGATTATTGACAGCAGGAGATCTGGAACGCACGCAGACGATCAATATGATCAGCGATGTCCAATTTATTATTTAAATGAGTTAACTTTTATACAGTTTAGTTTCTTCTGGGTACGTGATTACAACAAGGTGATTGGATAGCTCAGTCTGTGCAGGCATCTCATGCCTTCAGTTCATTGGTTCTGAAGCTCTGTCCATGCGGCCTGACATCATACGTGCCACCCAAAGTCCCTCCTATCGATCCGCCTTTAGGGACTTTCCAAGATTCTGCAGGTGTCTCTTTATCTCCAGCTTTCCCACAACTTTCTACTATAAACATACTATTTTCTCATACCTGATAACTATAAACACACAGCTAACAAGTATAAACTCACATAGTTTCACACAGTCTGTAAGTATAAACACCACACAGCTTGCAACTTCCAAAGTTATGTCAAGCAAGGCCTACAAAAATGCAGGAGAAATTGTTCACACAATCCTGATCTCCCAACAGTAGATACCCAAGAGACTAACCTACAGCATGATCAGATTTGGGCTTATCCTCCATTATTTGGGCTTATCCTCCTGTTCTTCTGGAGATACAGTGTGGACTCCATGGTACAGTATGTAAAACTCTCTTAATTCCACAGTAGGCTTGACTGCCCAGTTCTGTCAGTTTATACAAGTTCAGGAGCAGGTTTGTGACAATTCTCAAAAAATTCATTGTGTATTTCTGTGACCTATTACAGTTCTTCAAGGGGTGTTTTTGTCTTATATTTTTTGATTCATTAGTCTTAAATATGCAAACAGTTAGTGGAAATTTTAAGATATATAATTGGTAAGGTATCAAAAAGAAAGATTTTATTTCTGAGCACCACATTGCCAGCTGCAGTGGGAATTTGAGGTCACAAAATCAGGTTAACCAGTGTGTAAGCTCTGCATTTCTTACCAGTAGGTATTCATTCTTCCTCACTAGCTGGCAACATTAATGGTGCCGTGACTACAATACTTCTGTCCTTGGCTGTCTAGAGTGTCTGTATGCTTTGTGTAGGAATGCAGTGGGCCCCATGTAGTAAAATCATACAGAGATGTGGTATTTAGGGTTCATTGAAAGTAAGTTCCTCAATTTTTAAGGAAAACAGAATGTTGACATGTTTGAACTCATCAAAAGTGGGAGGAAAAAGTGAGAGGTATTGTGATTTAAAGAGTGCTTTTTGAAGTGGCTTTTGAGCCACTTTTTAAATAATTTCATCCTTTATAACAATAGTTCAAAGTCAATGAAGAGGTAGAATCTGAAACTGAGTTAAAGTTTTTCCTTTTCAGATGAAAACTCAGAAGTACCTTTTCATGTCCCTGTCCCTGTGGATGCAACACGTTGCAGAAGACAAACTGCAGTCTTTTACAGAAGTGCTTCTGATACAACAATTTGAAGTGAAGAACCGCACAAAACCCCTAGAAATTTGCCAGTGTGTTCTACATGGGCTTATCCAGGCAATGAAACTTCCCAACCCTGCCCAGTTTTGCTGGAGCTTTCTGTGCCAGGCTGTGGAGAAAATATATGAGCTTCTTCCAAATGAGGTTCAGGTAAGGAATAAGTATGAGGTGTATGAACATTGTAGCTAGATATTTTTAGTGATGGTAAGTCCCGTCTTTTTGCACTGACCCATCAGATTTGAAAAATGAATTAGTTGTACAATTTTTAATGATAATAGTTAAAAGAGTAGCATAATTTCAACTGAAGTTACTTTTGGTTACTTTAGAATATGACATTGTGAACCCAATTTAATGTATGCTTCTCCTTCATAAGTGATTTGGTAATGGAAAAATACACTATTAATGCTGAAATAGATGTTATTGAAACAGAAGCAGACAACAATTAGAAGGCTTTATTTTTTTTTCTCCACAAGCATTCAGTTTTTCACGGTGATTTAAAGAAGCTATCTAGCTACAGGTAGGCAGGAGGTAGAAAATACCTCCAAGGAAGGGCACTTTTTCATTAAAAATAAAACAAGCTCTTTGAATGTATTCAACTGCCATTATTCTTGTATAATAAAGTACACTGAATTCCCCAGCAAATACAGAATTTCTAAAATAGATTAAGTAAAATGAGTCTAGAGACTAGAATACTGGAAATAGACATTTAAATACGCATTTACTTTTCTGTTTGCAGAGAGATGAACTGGAGATGTATATTGATGTAGCAAAATGTATCTCAGAAATGGCTGATTCAGAGGTTGATCGCATTGTCCAGATCTCAAAGGTAATTATGTTTTGATTCTGGTCTTTTATCACCAAATCATGCAAAACAAACATACTTCATCATTTTGTTGTCACCAGACTCTTTTAGCTCATTAACAGCATTAATTGTCTTATCTGCTATGCAAGTAAGAGTGTTATGGATCTAATCTGCAGGCAAAAGTGCCTGCAGCAAAAGTGCAAAGAACCCATATCCAAAACTTTCTCAACTGAAATACTGCTGTTTTCACCTGGGAGCTTTGAACTTGGGAGAATTTTAAATAAGTTGGTCAGGTGGGGGTTGGCCTCTTCTCCCAGGCAACCAGCAATAGAACAAGAGGACACAGTCTTAAGCTGTGCCAGTGGAGGTTTAGGTTGGACATTAGGAAGAATTTCTTCACAGAAAGGGTGAATAGGTATTGCAGTGGGCTGTCCAGGGAGGTGATGGAGTCACTATCCCGGGAGGTGTTTAAGGAAAGACTGGATGTGGCACTTAGTACCAGGGTCTAGTTGACAAGGTGGTGTTTGGTCATAGGTTGGACTCAATCTTTTCCAACTTAATTGATTCTGTGATTCTGTAAAGTTACTTCTGTTAGCCAAACAGGAATGATGTTAGATCTTCTGAATCCCAGATTGATGATGCAAACTGCAAACCATGGTCCTCTTTGGTTAACATAACCACCTACTTGAAAAGGAGTGTAATTGTATCCTGGTGATTAGCTGTCCTCGAACTGGTGGATCCGTGCTTCTCTTAAAAACGTGAAGTAATTGACTGGACGTCCTTTGATTCTTGACTGTTGTTATATTTACATTCACACTTAGAATGTTTCCTGATTAATATGGAATCAATTAGCAGTGGAATTCTTAGAGCTGAAATGCTAAGGAAATTACCTGTGTGGAAACACTTTATGGTTTCAGAACAGGCTTTTATAGACAAACATCCATGACTTAAAGCTGTGCTGTTCTTTTTGCTAACAGACTCACTAGAGAATCAAACATTCAAATAGTTAGGGAAGCTGAACTGACATTTCCTTGTATTTTTTAGTTCTTATTTCCACACTGGAAAACACCATTTAAGAAAACCTCTTTTTTGTCACTGCATTGAATTTATCTTGCAAGAAGACTTGAATCTCCAGAACTGTCAAACTGACTCATTTCAATTTAAAGGGGAATGTAAGATTTAAAGCAGCATGAAAACAAACTGTACTGAGTTACACTTTGCTGGATTATTTGGACCACTGTAAAGTTCGAATAATATGTACAGTCTTCTGTTTAATAATATATCTTCGGGAAAAATGAGCCTGCTAGATATTCAAAGAATGCCGCATTTACTGTTCCCACAAGAAACACCCATTTCAACTTAACATGTTTTTTAATTGCATTTGCAGAACAATATAGAGAAGGCCACATTCGTGAAAGTGTATTTGGTTTCCCAAGGCAGACTGTCTCTGATGAACTTGAATGCTGTGATTGAGACTGTGGCAGGGTATCACCAGAAAGAAAATATTTTATGGATGTTCTTGTATAGTTTTTATCATGCTCGTATTACGAGACATGAAAACACAGGTAAGATCGGGCTTAAATAAGAATCAACAAGACAATGAACAGATATTGATAAATCTACACTGATGCTTTTAAAATAATTCTAAGATGGTTTAACCCAAGTGTTTCCAAATTTATCCATATTAGAAACCACTGTCTTCAGAATTTTTGTATTCTTCAAATACTTGTATCAAACATTGCTTTTATGTTTTTCTCCAATTCTTTATTTTTTCATGGTTCAGCTACAAGTTATTTATCTCATCAAGATGGTTTACAGACCAGAGTTTTGACTAGATCCTTGTCTCCCACTCTTTTCAGACTCTCAGTGTAAGGTAGTGTAAGGTCATGAATGTACATAGTACATCAGAGACCTGTAATAGTGCCACTCTGCTAACCTTCAGATGTAATAAATGACTTGGCGATGTGTGTGACACAGTAGGTGGGGGAATGTTCCCATGAAACTGATTGAACCAGGGAGATAGCCTGCTTTCCTGGAAAGCTTGCTCTGAATTAACACAGGAAACAAATCTGGTGGGTTAAGGATTTGGAGTGGCTCAGCAATGGGTCTGACAGAGCACTGAGGCTGACACAAGAGAAGTGGGAGAATCACACAGAAAGATAAAGGAGGAAGAAACAACAGAAAGAGGCAAGAATGAGGTCTCATTTTCATGGCAGAAGGGTCTTTGTCTGCCTGTGTTCACAGAACAAGTTGAATGCATTATATTGCCAGATGCCTTAGCTGCCAGCTGTGTTTGAAGAACTTCAAAAAATATTGAGTTTCAATTATGTGAAGTGAGGCTTCCTGGGTAAAAGAGGAGCAGCGTGAAAGAGGGCACTTGTAAAGATTACATGGAAATGGTAGCGTATGAAGTGACATGGTCTCAAAGGTGAATTCATTTGTAGGAGATACAATAGGTTATGGACAGCAGAATCTGGATCAGTGAGATGTGTTCCATCCTTGGGTTGAATTGAGGGCTGATTTTATTTGTGTGCCTTGGCCATATTTTACTGATCCTCTCAACACCGTAGGAACCTTTTCACAGCACTGCCCTCATTCTTGCCCAATCTACAGTGACATCAGTGCTAGACTTAGATGAAGTACTGGGGGAAAAACTTGAGGGAGGCTTTAGAGTTCTGTGGTCATGTATGTAGACTTGGTTAGTGGGGTCTGCAGGCTGCCATTATGTGAAACAATTTTTGCTCAGCATTCTTTTCTCTGTGTGTTCAATGTGTTCCCTGCATTATAATCAAAGTTTCTGTACTCTTTAAAGGCTCATATGTCTTCTGTCAGTGGCAACCATGTTGGTGATCATTATTCTTCTACAGTCAGTACTTTCTTTCTATAGTGATTTTCTGTGCTTGCTTTTTAATGAAAAACAGTGCATTCTAGTGTTTTGCATGAGTCAATGTTCTTTTTCGTTTTCTAGGAGTTATGAAAAGAATGGACTGGCTGCTAGACCTGATGGGCTACATCAGCAATGTAGCATACAAGTCAATACTCTTACAAAATGTCAATCTTAAAGAGGTACATGCTGTGAAAATAATTTGCAGCAGGAAAAAAGGAGGTTCTGATATATTTCACATTCTTCCTCGGTAATAAGTGTTATTCCCCATGCTTTTATATTTTAGAAGATTGTGATCTTTCCTCCACAGAGAAAATCTCAATTTTTGTGAATGAATGTGTGTTTAGTAAATGAATAAATATTTAAAACTCTTACTCTAAAATGACCTTGACATTTAAATTATGATAGAAGCTAAACGAAATAATTACTTCACATTTACTGTATTTAGAACAATTGAAGGAAAATTTTGAATTTACTCGTAGAACTGTCTAGGCAGGTCAGAACTGTGTAGCTGCTGTTTCTGAGGGGGCTTGGACAGTTTTAGAGAAATAATGTTGTTTAGGTCTTCTGTTTGAGGACAAAAAATAAGCTGCTGCTTAGATCAGAAAGGCATTTGTTACATTCCTATAATATTTCCCAACCACCAAAAGGGTGAGCATCTCTGATTTCACTCAACAGTCAGGTTGCTATGAAGAAGTTATTTCTCCATTTTAAATGAAACGTGTATCCGCTTTAATATAAAGGATGATTTAAAAAAAGTGTACTTCTTTTCTTTCTGTTGTAGACAGTTTAGTTTGAATTTAGAAAGAGCCATAAGCTGTTTCAAAGCATGGAAGAATATTAAGCACTTTTTTGTTCTTGCATTTTGAGTTTTAGCTGAATTTTCAGATGATTGTTTTGAGGAGCAAGTCACTACCTGGATTTTGGTTTTGGGGTTGGTTTCTTTCTTGGATGGATTTTTTTGTTGTTGTTTTTATGGTTTTTTTAATTGGGCTTTTCCCCCCCTTTTGTATTATTCATTTAATAAAAGTGCATTTTTGCTTTTTTCCTGTTTAGTGCATAGATTTTCTCCTGTGGCTGTTTGCGGCTTCTGTGGTGGCCTGGGCTGACCATGGTGCACCATTACTGCTTGGCCTCAGTGCTGACTGGTCACCATGGAAGCACCACACGATATTACCGCAGTTATCTGAGGATCACGTTGGCAAGCACCCAACTGACAAGTTTGCTGTGCAAGAAGCTCTCACTCTCCTTCCAAGCAGCATTTCCCTTTTGCTGGCTAAAGAGCCTTGGAAAGAACAAACCCAGAAGGTAAAATTGTGTGTAGTGGTAAGCATTTTACAAGAGTCAGAAAGGACCCCATTTTTAGTAGTCAGCTTGGGTCTTAGGTAGAGCAGTTATTTCCTCTACATTTATTGCATATGAATTGTTATATCACTTCTCTTTATTTTTAATCAGATATGAATGTAGTTGCTGAAGTAAAATGGGAGGATTGCAAAGAAAAACATAATTCCAAAGATGGGAATTAAACTCTTTAGAAGGTACAGTCATGATAGGAGAGTTTGGAGCTGCTGGTAGCAAGTCAGTCTTATTAACACTGAAAAACAGACCCCCTGCAACAGTTGGACATGCAACAGTATCAATTTGGGGCAATCAAAGGTCTCTTTGTAGTTTGTATCATTTGGTTTCAAGTATGAGTTGAAAATAAGTGTGGAAAATTGTGCCTAGTTTGTCTACTGTAGATTGCATCTAGTTGATATATGGGGAAATACTGTTATCAACCTTTAGATTAATAGTTAGCTGTTTTGTGGAAACCAGAATCTGTTATGAACTCATTCCTCTGAGCAGGTTCCTGTGCTCAGAGTTACCACTGAAGTCAGAATTCAGAATGTGGGAGAAATGCAGGGCCTAATTAGGCTTTAAGGAAGAATTTGAGGTCTTGCCCTGAAAATCATCCTTATAAGTTTGAAATACTGTGTTGTCCTCCAGACACCTCACACTGCCAGAGAAAAGTAGTGAAATATGAGAGAGGTCAAAAGAGGAACAAAGGCAATAAGAGTTCTGAGGGATTTGCAGTAGAACATTTGGACAAGAGACTAATAAGAAAGAATCATATTATTAGGTGAAAGGCATGAACAGGCGAGATGGTGGCAAACTATTTACTGTGCCTTCTTCATTGCAAAGAATTATTGCTGTGATAATGGGAAGGAACAAAGGGAGTTTCAGATCCAGCTGTGGGAAAAATTGCCCTGACAGTGAGATGTACTCCAGGGCATTTGGATACTCTGGGCAGAAGCTTCATTGGCCACTGCCTCTGATTAGATAATTGAATTTAGCAGCAATCAGATGTTGCCTGTCAAACTGAAAAGAATTTGTCATGTTTTGATGCAGAGACTCTTTTAATTGAGACTTTTCTTCATATTTCAATCTTTAGTTTATTGACTGGCTGATCAATATGATGGAAAGTCCTAAGGAAGCAATATCAAAGTCTTCCATGGACCTGCTGAAAGGTAAGATACTTTTAATTGGGTCCTTATTTTTCGAAACTATCAGGACAGATCAAAATGCAGTTGTTAAAAGGAGTGAGATGAGCTATATTTTGTCTTTAAGAAAACTGTCACAGGTAAGTTAATATTCTTGTCTGTAACACCTTCTTATATTTGCTGTCTCATCTGCTTACTATGTAGCACTGAGGATCCTAAGGATCTAAAGGTACATCTAGTCCTACAGGCTTATTTCAGTGATGGATCTGTCCGTTGTTTTTGAAGTTACCCTTAAAAATAAAATGCAACATACTGTTCGGAAACTCTCTAATACTAGAAGAGAAATCACATAACTTAGGTGCAACTGAAGATTGCACTGTAGGGAAGGGATAGGAGACGGACAGTGACAGCCTAGTGAAGTGGTCTGAAAAAAAAGGAAAGAGGAGTGAGGGTTGCTGAAAACATATCTGAAAATAAAGATGGAAAGTAAATGATATTTTGAATTGCAGTAGGAGCCCGTGGCCTTAACATGAATCCCATTGCTCACCTACATATGTAGGATTGTGCATACAATCAGTGCAAGTCATTTTAAGAGGACACTACAAATACTTCCAAGTGAAGTAAGTGCCCTTGTGCTTCCTTCCATTAACACAAGCCACCTCCTTTGGATCACCTGATTTTTTGGACCTAAAAAAGGCTTCTTGAAATCCAGATATAAGTTCTTTTCATTACTAGGACAGTTAGCCTTGTTTTGAGGGTCTGCAGTCTTCAGTCCCTCTGATAAATTTCTCTGTTGTGTCTGCTGATCTCCACCAGAAGCAATGCCAAGGGCTATTGGCGAATCTCCTCTGTATATCAGAGGATTCTGATAAACACAGTATATTCTCAGTATGCCCTGATTGAGATAAGTCATTGTTCCCCTTGAGCTTTGCATTATTTTTTTACTTTTACGTGCTAGAACATGAAACTCCCTTCTGAATAACTAGACTGTGACTAATTTGGCTACTGGATTTTGTCTAAACATATATCTTTACAAATTGAATTAAGGAATCAGTGAGTTGCACAGTTTCGACTTTGTGCTTCTCTTGTTCCCAGTGCCTCCTATCTCCCCTCTTCAGTAATTGCTCATTGCATTCAAACTTTCTGCAGTGTGATTCATCTATGTGCCTAAGTGATAGACTAATTATTAGGTGGTGTGATGTCATTTCAGTAGGAGACATGCCATTTATGGCATAGGAAATGCCTAGTACAACATCACATTTCAGAGGGATGTAGAGACTAGTGTACCTTGCAAACAGTGGCAGTAATACTAAAAAGTCATACTGAAAAGTGGAAGAGTCATGAAAAGAGTCAGTAAAAGGAGAATTAAACCCATACCTGTGTTAGTAAAATTAGTAGGGAGAATACACTCACATCTTTTCCAGTCTGGACTGCAAAATTAATTTAATTTTCCCCTGTCTTCACAGTTACACTTCTGGCCTTGAGATCTCTTGCAGAGTTCAAGAAGAAAGCAGTATGGACTAAAGCTTATGGGTGGTAAGATACAGTGCACACCGTATCTTATCCAATGAAGAAAACTGTTCATACTTGAAAACATAATATTATGACTCAGGTATCAATAAACCAAATTCCAAAGACGTTTCCTATCAGAGGGTTTTGAATTGTTTTATTTTACCCTTTTGCCTCCTTATAAAGACTCCTAAGATGAAAACAAATATTTTGTTTTTAACTGATGGGTTGGTGTTCTTCTTCAAACATGCTGAATATAAATGAGAAAGACACATTCAGTTGAGTTTCAATTGAGTTGAGTGACATCTGGGAACCTGGAGTGGAATATTCCTTTAGTTCATGGAAGCTATGTAGGAATAGATGGAAATAAAACAAACTTGTGAAATTTGTTTGGATGTAGCTTATTTACTAAAATGTGTTTTAGTGTAACAGACTTCTGAATGAACATTCCTTTTTAACTGATAATCCTTTTTTTTTTAGAAATAACACTATGTTCTTGTGCAATAGTGACAACACATACATAGTGTGAGCAGTTACAGCAGGTGTATAGTGTGAGCAGCGTTTCTGAAAGGGGTGGTGTGTCTGTCAATTTTGCAGTGGCTTTATAAAGATCACTGAAATAAGTCAATGATCTGATGACTGTTAAATCTGCAGCTCCAAGACAGCTGCAATTTTCTTTCCACTTATTACTAGTTTTGTCTCCTTTACCCTTCTTTGCACATAAAAAGAATTCTTCTCTGTCTCTAGGAAAAAGAGACAATACAGCAATTCTTTTCCACCTTTACCATCTTAAATAGATTAGCTTGTGCTATTTTTCTTATTTAATACTTTTCTCTTTCTGAAGGAATAGAGAACTTTGCTACTTTGCAGTCTCGCTAAGACAGATCTTAAAGAGGGTTTGTATTTGCAAATCCTCCTTGCTGGAGTAGACAAAAATTAACTCAATATAATTGCTTGGGCACTGTTCCTTAATGTCTTTTGAAACAGTACTAGTGACAGAATTGTTGATTTTGATCAGCTTGAAGGAAATGTCACCACCCTACATCTAGAAGACACACCTCATTGCAGGAATTCTCCTATTTTCAGGACTGGTAACATTTCATCTGTGAAAGAAATTCTCCTCTGACTTCTTGGTCACTTGGTCTGTTCAGCCTGTAGAAGAGAAGTCTGAGGGGAGACCTCATTGCAGTCCCAACTTCCTCATGAGAGGGAGAGGAGGGGCAGACACTGATCTCTTCGTGTGGTGACCAGTGACACAGGACGTGAGGGAATGGCCTGAAGTTGTGTCAGTGGAGGTGTAGGTTGGATATTAGAGAAAGATTCTTCACCCAAAGGGTGGGTGGGCACTGGAACAGGCTCCCCAGGGAAGTGGTCACAGCACCAAGCCTGACAGAGTTCAGGAAGTGTTTGAACAATGATCTCAGGCACATGATGTGACTCTTGGGGATGGTCTTGTGCAGGTACAGAAGCTGGACTTAGTGATCCTTGTGGATCCCTTTCAGCCAGAATATGCTTTGATTCTATGATTCTTGGCAGGAGTGGGGGGGGTTGTTTCTCATCCAACAAGGCTACTGTGGGATGGCAGTGGGCTTCCCACAGTGATTGGACGTTTCTTCAGTGATTGAGTGTGTGGAGGATTAGTGCAGTACTTGTTTGTGTTTCCAAAATAGTGTATATTTAATTGTAATTTCATGCTGCATATGCAGCTGTATATGGACAATACTATCTAAAGGTGAATGTGCAGAATGACTCACTGAAAGCAGTTGTCACTGAGTCAGTATCTTAGCTGATGACATTTCTATTTGTGTGTATACTTCTAAGTAACATCTAACAAAGCCAAATATGTCACATTTTAATAGTGCCATCTCTAATGTACTGTTTCAAGCTAACTTATACCTTTACTTATCTTAGTTTGCATGTGTAGTAGCATTTTAATTCAGATGAAATTTTTGTCTTTTTTAAAGGGAACCACTGGGTAATGCCTACTTGCTGTGTTTTTAGTTTGCGTAGTGGAGCAGTATATAGAATCATAGAATCATAGAATCGATTGGGTTGGAAAAGACCTCTGAGATCATCGAGTCCAACCCTTGGTCCAAATCCAGTCCATTTACTAAATCATGGCACTCAGTGCCACGTCCAATCTGCATTTAAAAATCTCCAGGGATGGTGAATCCACCACCTCTCTGGGCAGCCCATTCCAATGCCTGATCACTCTCTCTGTAAAGAATTTTCTCCTGATACCCACCTTAAATTTCCCCTGGCGGAGCTTAAGCCCGTGCCCCCTTGTCCTATTGCTGAGTGCCTGAGAGAAGAGACCAACCCCCACCTGGCTAGAACTTCCCTTCAGGTAGTTATAGACGGTGATGAGGTCACCTCTGAGCCTCCTCTTCTCCAGGCTAAACAACCCCAGCTCCCTCAGCCTCTCCCCATAGGACTTGTGCTCAAGTCCCTTCACCAGCCTTGTTGCTCTTCTCTGGACCCGCTCCAGCACCTCAATATCCTTTCTGAACTGAGGGGCCCAGAACTGAACACAGAACTGAACACAGTACTCAACACACGTTGGTGTGGCCTCACCAACGCAGAGTACAGGGGAAGGATCACTTCCCTGGTCCTGCTGACCACACTATTTTTGATACAGGACAAGATCCCATTGGCCTTCTTGGCCACCTGGGCACACTGTTGGCTCATGTTGAGCTTCCTGTCAATTAGTACCCCCAGGTCCCTTTCTGCCTGGCTGCTTTCCAGCCACTCTGTCCCCAGCCTGTAGCGCTGCAGGGGGTTGTTGTGGCCAAAGTGTAGGACCCTGCACTTGGCTTTATTGAACTTCATCCCATTGGAATCAGCCCATCTCTCAAGTCTATCCAGATCCCTCTGCAGAGCCCTCCTGCCTTCCAGCAGGTCGACACTCCCTCCCAATTTGGTGTCATCAGCAAATTTGCTGATGATGGACTCAATAAAATATAAACATCTGAATTAACTGAATTTCTACTCATGTGTAGTAAAAAATGTAAGCCAAGGGATGGCATGGCATGGCCTGAGGGTGGCAATGCTAACACAGCTGCAGGGAGCACTGAGAGTTTAGAAGCATATTGAAATTCTTGTACACCAGATATAAGATATAAGAAGTAAACAGGATGAACTGGAAGCATTAGCGAGCTCCCAGACCTGTGATATCATTGGGATTAGTGAGACTTGGTAGAATGAGTCCCATGACTGGAGTGCTGGGATGCAGGGCTATGGGCTGTTAAGGAGGGGTAGGCTGGTCAGATGAGGCAAAGGAGTTGCACTGTGTATGAGGAACAGGTTTGACTGTACAGTCCTTACAGTTAAGGTTGAAAGCCTCTGGGTGAGAATTAGGGGGATGGAAAACAAAGCAGATGTCATTGTGGTTGTCTGCTGTTGTTCAGTCATCCATGCCACCAGCACTGACTATTTAATCTATAGACAATGAGGAGAAATCTCTGGATCAGTAGCCCTCGTCTGACAGGGGGAGAGCTGTAACCCCCACTTTAGCAAGACCCAGAAGGACCACTCTGCATGCAAGTCACAGTGCGAAACAAAATGGCCGTTTATTGGACATGGACGCGGCTTATAAAGGGAGAGCAGGGAACTTGCTAGAACAAAGGGTGGAGACTGAGAGAAGTATTCAAGGAGCAGCCAATCACAGTAACAAGGGGTGGAACTTATCTAAACATGGACAAATGAAAAGCCATCTGTGGGGAGTACTGCGATGGAGCAGGGTTGGACAAATAAGGAAAGGGTTTACATAGAACCAATAGGAGAAGCGGTGACAGGGGCACAGAGAAGGGAATCACACATTTTCATAATAAAACATATTATGCCATGCCAACAAGGGAACAATTGTATAACTAAGTAAAACACTGGAAATAGGCACTCTCGTGGTTATGATGATCATATCTTGTGCATGACAGCGTAGGAGCACTCTGAGATATTTTCTTCCTCTGATCTCTCCTCATTAAGTCTCTTCCACCACTCATAGGACTCTCTTGGGGCACCTCCAACACTTGTCCTTTTGGAAAATTTCAACTTCTCACACATAACCGCGACAAGCAAGACTGAGAAGTTCCGGAATTATGCTGAAGATAATTTCTTCTCACAAGTATTCAGTGAGCTAGCTAGGAAAGATGCCCCCCCGACTTGTTTGTGAATAGAGGACTCATGGGAGATGGGATGGTAGGTGTCTCTTTTGGCCACAGTGACCATGAAATGGTTCAGTTTAAATTTTTTGGTGTAAATGAGAAAAAAAGGTCATCAGAAGTGCTACCCTGGATTTCAGGAGAGGAAATCTTAAGTGCTTTAGGGAGCTAGTTAGTAATGTCCTCTGTTCAGCCAAGCTGCTCTTCTGCCCTTCTTGCTTGACTTTTGGCACAGCCTGCTCCTGTGCTTCTAAAGGGTGGTTCTTAAAGACTGACCAACACTTGTGGATCTCTAAGTCCTCAAAAGCAGATTTCCAGGTGGGTTTTTAATATCTCCAGAGAGGGAGACTCCATGACCTCCCTGGGCAGTCTGTTCCAATGCTCTGCCGTGCTCAATTTGAAGTTCTTCCTCATGTTGAGGGGGAACTTGTGTTTTAGTTTATGGCTGTTGCTTCTTGTCCTGTAGTTGGGCACCACTGAAAAGAGTCTGGCACCACCTTTTTAATACCCACCTTTGAGATATTTATATGTATTGATGAGATTCCCTCTCAGTCTTCTCCAGACTAAACAGGCTGAGCTCCCTCAGTCTCTCCTTATAAGAGAGATGTTCCAGACCCCTGATCATTCTTGTGGCCCACTGATGGCCCCTCTTCAGTAGCTCCTTGTCTTTCTTGAACTGTGGAGTCTAGAATTCAACACAATTCTCAAGTATGGAGGGCCAAGTAGAGGGACAGGATCACCTCCCTCGACCTCCTGGCCACACTCTTCCCAGTGCACCCCAGGATACCATTGGCCCTCCTGGCCACAAGAACTCACTGCTGGCTGACGTTTAATTTGTCATCCACTAAGACTCCCAGGTCTTTCTCTGCAGAGCTGCTCTCTAGTAGTTTAGCCCCCAGCCTGTACTGGTACTTGGGGTTATTCCTCTCCACGTGCAGGAGACTTGTTGAACCGCATTAGGTTTCTCTCTGCCCAACTCTCCAGCCTATCAAGGTTCTGCTGAGTGGCAGCACAGCTTCCAGGTTTATCAGCCACTCCCACCAGCTTTGTATCATCAGCAAACTTGCTGAAGGGTGCATTTGATGCCTTCATCCAGGTTGTTGATAAACAAGTTGAATTAAGACTGGATCCAGTACTGATCCCTGGAAATGCCACTGACTACAGGCTTCCAACCAGATTCTGTTTCGCTGAACACAACCCTCTGAGCTTTGCTAGTTCTTCATCCACCTCACTGTCCATTTATCTAACACACATGTCCTGAGCTTACCTACGACAATGTTAAAAGCCTTGCTGAAGTCAAGGTAGACAACATCCACTGTTCTCCCCTTGTCGACCCATCCTGCCATGCCTACACCCCAGGAGAACATAATGGCATAAGCTGCCAAAGATTCTCTTGCCATTTTTAGACAAGTGGATCCCTTCCCTCTCTAACAGGTTACAATCATTGAAGTACAACTCTTTGTCATAAAAGCCATTTTCTTAAACATCTTTTTGCCTGCCCAATCCAGAGATTTCCCAGAAACTCAGGTGAGGCATTGAAGCTGAAGGTACAGTGGCCTGCTGTCGTCGCACATGGAAGTCTGACTGCCTGGATCTCCCAGTTGCCTGCCCCAAGTTACCTCTGTACCAGAAGGAGGTGGGAAAGTCTTCTGACATTAGGTTCATGCCTTTTTCTTGCAGTTTGGGTTTGGGGGTTGTAAGGTATGCAGATACTTCACCCAAAAATGCCAAGGCAGTGGAAAGGATTCAGAAAGGTTTATTTCAAAGGATGCTAAAAACTTACAAAAACCTCACAGTGCTGCAGGACAGCACTGGGCCTCAGAGAAAAGGCTCCCCTGCTCTTCCAGGGCTTTTTTTATCCTCTCTTTCTCCTCCCCCACCATCTCTGGCCCAAGGAGGCCCTGTACATGTCTGTGAAATTAATCTCTCCTGCATTCCAGAGAGAGCTTACTCACAGCTCTCCCTGCAGCTTTCTCTGAAATGCAGAAGGGATAGGGAGAAAAGCTTCCTAAGTGGAACAGCAAGTTCTAGTTTCCCCTTACGAATTCTTCCAAAAGCATACCTATGCCTACAGGAGTCCTCCCCATAGTGAATTTCAAAGAATCCTTTTCCTATTCTAGCCTTTTAGACTGCTGCAAGACTCAGTGATATAACAGTTTTTTAACATAAAACAATAAGCATGGTTTAATCTGCGGTAGGTTTGACCTCAACTGGCTGCCAGATGTCTATTCTCACTCCAACAACTTAACAGGACAGGGAGAAAGTTCGTGGGTCAAGACAGGGAGATCATTTACCATTCACTATCAGAAAACCAGTTTCAACTTGTGGAAGACTAATTTATTGCCAGTTAAAAATAGAGTAGGATGCTAAGAAAGACAAAACTAAAATTGCCTTCTCCCTACCCCTCCATTCTGCCTAGGGTCAGCTCTACTCTTTCATTCCTGAATCTTCTACCTCCTCCCTCCCCAAGCAGTGCAAGGTGGGTAGGGAATGGGAGTTGCACTTGGTTCATAAACCTTCATCTCTGCTGCTTGTTTCTCTTCACGCTGTTCCCCTGCTCTAGCATGGGGTCCCTCCCATGCTAGATACAGACCTTGATGGTTCCTTCTCACAAGCTGCAATTCTTCAAGCACTGCTCTAGCATTGGGTACAATCCATTGGGAAAAGGCTGCTTCAGCCTGGGTCCCTAATGGGCCACAGCTCCTGCCAGGAACTTGTTCTTGTGTGGGCCCTCCATGGGCTGCAGCTTCCTTCAGGGTACAGTCACCTGCTCTAGCATGGGGTCCTCCCCAGGCTGCAGTGCGGATATCTCCTGTATAGCGTGTTTCAGCATGGGCTGCAGAGGGACAGCCTGGTCCACCATGATCTCCATGGCCTGCAGGGGAATCTGCTGCAGTGGCTGGAGCAGCTCCTCCTCTCCTTCTCTATTGACCTTGGTGTCTGCAGAGCTGTTTCTCTCACATTTTTCTTACTCTTCTTTCTCACAGCTGCTGCATAACATTTTTTTACCTTTTCTTATGTACATGTTGACAGAGATGCCACCATTTTTGCTGTTTGGCTCAGCAGTGTCCTGCAGTGGCTCAATTTTGGAACTGGCTAGAGCCAGCTGTTTCTCACATGGGGGAGGCCCATGGCTTCTCATGGAGGCCATTCCTGCAGCTTCTACAGTACCAAAGCCTTGCCACGTAGACCCAATACAATATCATATGTGATGTTTCCTCCTACAGGGTATGTTAACTCCAGGTAGTTTGATAACAAACATATTAGATTGAATTTCCAAGGGGGATAATGTCCATGTTTCAAAGTTATATAGTGGTTTCATATGGATTTATTCTGGCTATCCTCTTCAAAACTGTCATCTTATTCAATTGTTCTAGATGTTTCTTCATGTTGTTCACACTGGAATCAGTTTGGATTAGACAGAAGTCCAAAGTGGAAGTACTTGTGTTTGTCTAGTAAGTTCCAAATTCCTATCTGTTTCCAGTGCTTTTGAAAAAAAAGAATCCAGAGTTGACCCTATACTATTGCATGCATGATCTTGTTGCTTATGGTTTGCAAATAGAGTGGTCACAATAGTCTGCAGGCATTGCCTGCCACAGGTATTAAATATATAAAAATTATAGTAGGTGACCTTTCATAACAGATTAGTTTAGCTTCTCTGTTTCCTTACAGAACTTCTTAGGCTACGTGGTTTAAAAAGTCTTACAGGCAAAAGCCTCTTCATATTGTGATAGTGTTTATTTTCCTATTATAGTCTCTCCTACTATTATCTTGCCTCCCTCCCCACAGTTTTCAGTCAAGCTCAAAAAGTTAGCCTCACTTTTCTGCCCCACCTATTTGAATTGAAATGCAGGTGATAATCAATACAAATAAAACATCAGAAAAGCCCCTGCCAGCCAAAATGAGTTATTTGGCTACTTTTGCCTGTACAATCCACTGTGTTGCTGTTGTATTCTTAATTTCCAACCTCTGAAGAGCCAATGATCTAGTTGCATTCTCACAGATAGTCCTGCAGAAGTATGAAGAGCAATGCAATTGAGTAAAATGTCTAAATTTTTGCACATGGTTTTTGGTAGTCATTCAGTTCCCTTTAAAGAGCAACATGTATTTGGCCTGACTGTATCCCACTTCTTTTGCACACATCTGTCTGCTGTTCAGCATGGGAGAAAATCATTGAGGGGAGAGAGGCAAGTCATGGCAGATACATGATCATAAGTATTTATTTCTGATCCTTAAATATCCCCTTGAATATATAGTAGTTGAGTACCCGATCACTTGCCTTTCTAGTTTAGCTGCATGTACTGGAATCTTCTTTTGTTAAGTGAAGAATGGGCCAGAATGTGAGTGCCTGGGCTAATCAGCATGTGAGTCTCATAGGTTGCAAAGGTTCTGGCTTCTCCTTGAGAGATCCAGTTCCAGCCTTTTTAACTTTTATATATCAGGCACATACATGTTGGCCTAATATAAAGTAATCTTACAGATTAAATGGTAATTGTCATTACAGAGTATTTGTTGCCAATGAGGTAAGAATTAATACCGAAATAAGGTTTGTTGGTGTGACTGTGAGTGGAGGCACTCTTCAGTTTGTTCAGAATTCTCTAATATATGTTAGAAAAAATATATTAATATCAAAAACTCCAGTAATTTTTAGTTAAAACTTTCAAAAGTTTTCCGAAGTTGCTCCATTTTTGAGGTGCATTCAAGAGACCTGCCTTTCTGAAAATTCTACACAGCCAGATGATGTACATGCAAAGAGGAGCGTTGCATTGAAAAAATCTTCGTCTAATTTCTTTTTAACTTATGATATGCAGCAGTCCACTAGGAGTATATTTTGTATTTCGAAACAAAATATCGACTTAGCTTCTTTTGTTTTTGATGTTGCCTGTCCCTAGGTGTGCCTTTCTCTCGGAGAAGAGGTTCTGGATGATAAAGCACATACCTGAATCAAAACACAAAATGGTGTAAGAACAAGGGAGCAGAGTCCAAAACTGTCTTGAATAAATTTAGAAGGAGCAGTAGGAGCCTTCATCTGGCAACCTTGCACGGTTCCTTCCACATACTTAGGAACAGAACACTGCATCATAAAGTTGAGATCCTTCAAATTCATGTTAAAGTCAATGACAGAACAAAGACTTGTCTGTAATGTCCAAATTTTTCAAAAGTATTTTGATGAGGAGGAGAAGGAGTCTATTTACATGCAGATTTTGGAGTGGGCTAATTTTTTCATCCTTTTGAATAATCAAGCAGTAAAAGTGTTAATTTAGATATAACTTCTCGTCCCAGCTAGCACAAATGAATGAGCAATAGTTGCACAGAACAAGAGTATGATCAAATGGAAATTGATTTAAAAAAAAAAAAACAACACAACAAAACAAAACAAAAAAAGAAAGCTTCTCTAAGTAGCTGTAAGGCCAGGACCACTGAAACAATTTTTATTGGTTTGTATTTTTATGCCTCATACACATAGTGTATCTTACAAATTCAAACTTGTATTTGAAAGACACTGGAAATCAAAACAGGTGGTGATGCACTTCCCTGCAGTGGTCTGCAGAAGATGTGGCAGAGACAGTTAGAGTTTGTGAAAGGCACAATACTGACTTGATTTTTTGTTGCCATAGACATCCCAGTTGCCTTGGGACCCAGCTTTCTGAAAGATGAGATACTTACCTGTAAAGAGCACTAGCAGGTACATTTTCAGAACATAGGGGAAGTAGATTGAGAAGGCGAATGGAAATGGTAGCTTGATGGAGTATGTGCCAAAATATTCAAAATAAGGCAGTGATACACAAATTGCAAATGCTGTAAAACATGGTAAATCCTTAGTCAAAAGGAGGTGGAAGATCGTCAAAAAGCTTTGTGTAACAGTTAATTACTTTTAAAGTACAAACAGCTGTATTGTATATACCTATGCATTAATATACATATATATTCACATTCATATATATTAATACACATATGAACATCTTCTCCTTGAGTTCAATTTTGTAGGTCTGAGGCGCTAATTGCTCTTAGTACTAGAATTAGCAAGTACTTCCTATTCAGTGTCAATCCTGTAGTTACAGTGCTTTCAATGTGCTCTCAGTGGGCACTTTTCTTGAAGTAAGTATGATGATCTGCTAAGTATGGCCTAAACCAGTAAGGTCAACCTCAGTGGGGGAGAAGGCAGCTTTGGAACTTGCTGTCTAATGTGCTCAGTCTGGAATGGGGGAATCCGTTTGTCTTTTAAGAGAGTATTTTTCTGCTTTACTCAGAAAAATGAACATTTTCCTATATTGTTAAAAAACAATCCAAAACCAAACAAAAACCCCACCAGACACACAAACTCCAAATGTCAGAGAGCTGCTATTAAAGAAAAAAGAACAGAAAAGAGAAAGAGAGGTGACATACGGGTTAATATGAAGATACATAAACATTTATGACAACTTTGGCTACACAAGAAGAACTACCTTAAACGCAAATGGCAGTTAAAGTGATCACATTTTATTGAAGAATATTGAGGAAGCAAGTTGTTGGTACCTTTCCCACTTCCTTACCTTTAGCCAGAACTGAAAGGGGATAAAGTGGGATGCACAGTGAGAAGTTGAGCCATGTCAATGGTAGGTAGTATATTCCCATCCTTGCCAACATGTTGTAAGTGTATCTGCAGCAAGAGGAAAGCAGATGAGCTCAGAGGGCATGATGATGTCTTTTAGAATAAAGAGATGTTATTGAAAAATCCAAAGGAATTGCAGAAGAGCTTGGAGCTGCCTATCTCAGTAAATTTCAGAGTGAGCAAAGGCTTTTTTAAGGCTCCATAGCCTAAAAGTAGATGGTTCATTGTTTTGGAGAGGTGGGTCTGTGGTGCTACCCCAGAGCAGGCAGACAGCAATAGAGCCCTCCAGACAGACAGCTCCATCAGAAACATCATGACTTCATACTGATCCATTAGAAAATGAATTTCAGATGGGGATATTGCATCTGGGTAGGTGCAGGTAGAATATGCCTATCACTTGGGACTAAGAAAATGCTAATTTATGACTGCTGAGCTAGCTAAATCATTGCTAGAGAAGGCTAAACAGGAAGGTAATTGCAGGAACTTAACCTTCTGTAGTACATCTGCTCCTATGCTAGACCTCAGAAGGGGTAGTAGGAGCAAAAAACCAAACAGTTGTGCTCCAATGTATTTCATCATTTTATTCTTACTGTGGCTGTTACTGGGAGACCAGAATGCTTAGGACTTCAGTCTCCAAAGATGAGCTAATTCTGGTTTGATCTTAAAGTGGTACAGCAGCTTTCCAAACACTGAGAAACAGGTCTGATCGCTTTTTTGGTCAGCTGAAAGGCTTTTTGCCCTGTGGTCTTACTAGAGATATGAAAATCTGTTACCCAAGATTTTCTGATAGATGAAACCAACATTAAACAAACTTTCTATATTCCCTTCTTATTAATTGATTCATTTTGCATCATACATGACTGTAGAAGAGTTTGATAGGCTGTAACTGTACCATTTTCTCTCAAGTTTGATCTCTGAAACCTCGGGATTGTCTCTATTTTTTATTATTGTTGTTTTTAAAGCTGAATCTCAACCTGATACAAACCAGGAAAAGGACACAACTACTCCCTTTCTATACAAACTCCATGGACTGTTCATGCTATAAGCAGGAAAGATCAGGTATAGAAAACCTTGCAGAATTTGCTCATGGCCACCATTAGTCATAATGCATAGTAAGTAGTCCTTCAGGGATATTTATGTCCCTGAAGGACTATGTGGAAGAACTTGTAATATTTCAAGAGTAGTTGGATGGGATAGATCCCTTTGCACTTTTAGACATAGATGTTTCTTTGAGATACTAGGCGTGACACAGATGCTATAAAATAAATCAGGCAATAATTCTAAACCTACATGAGTTGTAATATGTTATTTGAGTTGATCATTTGCTGCTATGGACTACAGTATTTTGCTTACTAAGCAACTGCCATTACTGCTGTGATGCTGGAGCATGTTCTTTAGCAATGGTAGAAAATTAATGATGCATTGATTGAATTACTGTGCACTGACAGGACTTTACAGCCAATTCTGTTTATATTTTTGGCATCTCTCCAGCTGCACAGAACCCTTTCATTTCAGATTAAGTTCTACTATTTTAGCTTTACAAGCTTCAAAAATAAATGGGATGGAGCAATAATAAAAATAATACAAGTAGTAGTCTATTAACACATGTAGTACAAATACTCTGCAGCTGACTTAAAATCTCTATCAGTTCTGACACTTTCCTTTTTTAGATCTCTTTTATAACATGCATTTCCTTTGCTGCCTAAATCCTTTTTTTTCAGTCAGTCCCCTAAGCAATATATGTTACACTTGAGAAGTATGTTTGTTGTCCTTGTGGTGTGATATATGCCCTACTACACCAAAATGCTCATCTCTGCTACGGGACCTCTTGGCTCTTTGAAAAGCACAGGTGCAATTAACCTAAGAAAAGTCTTTTCATTTTAGCAAGAAGTTCTGCTCGTGCTATACTGTGCTGTCAATCTTGGATCAAAGTGGGTAAAAACAAAAAAATAAAGCAACAGGATGGTAAATCACTTTCGGAAATTGGTGTTCCTTGGAAGGTAGTTGTGATTTCGTTTTAAATTTTTGTTAAAAAAGGCAAAGCTTTTGAACTACAAATGATAATGCATTATGTTACTGCATTACTCTGTCTTATATTTTTAAGTCACTCTGCCTCTCAACCATGTGGATTTTTATAAAAAACAGTAAGTAACTTACAAGGTTCAAGCTTTACTTAAAATGGATAATATGCTTTGCCAATTTTGAAACAATTCAATGAGTCTGCTGCACAGTAAGGGTGGGGTTCTGGTGGCAAGAATAACCCATTTTCCCCTCATGGTTTTGATGTTGACTCCTTACCTGACCACATCTAATAAATTCCAAAGGAAAAATAAAACACACACGACATATTTCCCTTGAACTTCTTCCTGACTGTTGATCACGACAAATAAAACAATTATTCTCTCAGTGATCTGAAAAGAAAAGAGGATTTTGAATTCATGTAGCACCTTCTGTAGCTGTTATTTCTGTGCCATTTTGGCAAAATAGGAGGCCACGGGTGGATCCAGTTTCCTTTATGCAAATTCAGCAGTGAATGTTTTGTTTCTTGGCCCGCTTTTGTTCAAGATCCCACTGGCCTTCAGCACAGGCAACTGGAGACTGCTGGCTGCAGCATCACAGATCTGCCATGGTAAGTGTGGAGGTTTGCTTGCCAACTGGCATGATTTGGGTTTGTAGCCAAGGAAACCTGTGGCTGAACCGGCTGAGGTCGTGGAAGCAAGGACTACTCCCACTGCACACGGGTGCCTGGAGGGCCAGCAGAGATGAGCTTCCTTGCTTGTAGGCTGTGTGGGAGGCAGTGGGATACAGAGGGCACTTCTTGGAGGGGTAGTGTGCCGGAAAGTACTTAATCTCACACTCCCAGCTCTGTTTGCCATAACTTAGAGATCTGTATCTCAAGGCATCTCTGTCATGTAAGATTTGCAGAAAGAGGGAGGAAAAGCAGAATTCCTGTCTTTCTTTCCATCTTATTCTTGACTGGGGGAGGTGGATTTAAGCTTGTCACTTACGTGAATGATTGCCACAGTATTTATGTCATAAGATTTTTCTAGTGGTTGAACTTTATTCAACCCACAAGGTATGCCTTTACAAATGAAGAGATAAAAGTGGATTAAACGGGCAGTGTCCCCAGCTTAAAATAAAGACTTTTGTGGTACCAAAGCTCAAGAAATTAAAAACAAGTTTGTCTTTTTGTGGTTTTCCTGGAAAAGTTTCCTAACAGTATCCATGCCCTGCCCTGCAAAGTAAATATATTAGTACTGCCAAGAATTTGCTTGTCAGGCTCGCCGAGAACATTAACCAATTCACTCTGATTTACACTCTATTTGAAAGTGTTGAAGGAGAAAACATGCATGTAATCAGTTAGTATGAATCAGTATGGCTTCATTGTTTGTTTTTTTACCCACTGCCATGTCTTCCATAAGATACCTTAGGTTTAATGATTTCAGAGGTTGAGGTGTCAAGTCAGTGCAAAGTTGTGAAATGAAAATGGATTACCAAGGTTATTTTTATAAGCACAGTTATTCTTCACTGGTGTCCCCTTTTCCCCTTACTCCTACCTTAAACGAAATAAGAACTTTGCCTCAGCCAATTTGTGTGGTAGTTTTGCTCCATAATGTTTATGGGTTCCTGTATGGATCATTTTGGGACAAACTTTTTTTTTTTTTGCAATCCACATCTGTTGCATAAAGCAGCCTTCACTTCACTATTCAGCCAAATTACGTGAGAGCAATTTTTCATACAGAAAGAAAGCATGTCTATCCCCTGGGGATCTGGTTCCTCATCTTGGAAAGCACTGAGGGGCCACAACAGCTAAAAATGGTTTTGCTGCCTCTAACGCTCTCCTGACTGTCATCTTGTGTTGCTGATCCCATAGGTCCCTAACTGAGGAATTGATTTCCAAGAAGGTCAGATGTTGACAGACTTCTGTATATATAGGCCAAGAAACAGAAAGTGAGAGGTAATATGTCCTGTGTTTGTACTGTGATGCTGAGGAACCTGACAAAAACATGGGGGAACTGGAAGTACTGATTCAGGATCTGAAACCAGATAGAACAGAGGTGGGAGAAACATGGCAGGACAACCATCACAAGAGGGAAAATAAAACAAAGGTAAAAGCAGTGTGAGCACTGAATGGAACTGTGTGCTGGAGAGAACAGATAAAATAGGCCTGAGATAAAATTGTCAGATGAAGGGTGGTAAAGGGTGCAGCATTGTTGATGTGGGCATTTTGCTACTGACCCTAACATCAGACTGAGATGTGGAGAGAGAGTTCTGCAATGTTGTTAATAAAGAGCTATTTCAGGGAGTTGCCACAGGAAATTGTCCTAGAGACCAAGGCTTTTTCCTGATAATGAAAAGATGGACATGTTTTTAGATGTCAGAGCTGGAAGATTTTCCAAATGGTCACTTGCTTTTCAAGAAGCGGCTCGGTGGAAATGCATTGGAAAACAGCATGGGTCAAATGATCAGAATCTGATACCATATCAGTGAGAGAAAGGACAAGCAGTAGGAAGTCACCATCCCCAGTTTCAAAAGATTGTGCACTGGCTAGTGAGACCCACAATTCAGCATCATGATCTGGAAGTGGAAGAGGCTGTGGATTTCCTTCTCTCATTAGGGCACAAGCAGAAACCCGAGAGGCAGATTTCCTTCATCAGAGGTTTGGGAAGGGGAGTGATGGAGGCACTCAGCTTTACTATTTGCACATGATGGAACTTGGTAATCAGACAGTAAACTGTGTTAAGCACCTGCAAGAGCAGGAAACTGAACATGATACAAAGCTGCACCCCCTGTGGGTCTTCTGTTCCTGCCAGACTGCAGTCTCATCTGGCCAACAATGGGATGCACAAAGCAGCCACCAGACACTGAAATCGGAAACAACATGTGGCCTTACTCTGGAGCATGTCCGCAGGCAGGACACAGACCTGGCTACTCAGAGCAATTGTAATGTCCCCTTGAGGACAGGCAGTGGCATCCTACCCCTTTTTCTGCATAAATCAGGGGGTTGCCTGCCTGCTTGCCTTTATTCTCTTTCAAGACTTTATTCTCTTTCAAGAGTGCTCTTTCGCAGCTCATACCTTTATGTAGTATGTAGAAATCAAAGGTAGCTGCAGGGGTTAATCAGAGACTGGGGACCTTCTCTGCAAGTGACAAGCTACTGGAAGAAGAGGAGATTCCAGTAAATGTCTGTTGATATTGTGCCCCTATACACACCGTATCTGTATACATATATACATGGAGTCATGTACATATATAAATATACACACGTGTGTGTATACACACATATTCACACACAGATAAAAAGCACATGCTACTGCTCAGCAATGGATCATTTCCTGTATGGATCATCTGTCTTTGCATGAATGAAAATATGGGATTCTCTTTTGCTGCTCTCTTGCTTAGAAAAAAATAAACCAGCAAATCCCCAAGTCCTATGTTTTCACATTCATAAAAAGAAAATATGTGCTAACATATCACAAAGCATAATTACAATGGTTTCAGTTTTCTTTCCTTCTTTAAAATCAAATTGGAATTTCCTTCCTCTCCCAGCACTGATCTCTCACAGAATACAGCAAGTTCTGTAGAAGGGCATAAATTTCCACAAGGCAGCCTGTGGAAATGGCTTTTTGAATCAAGTAAATGAAACAGAGCAAATTTGGCTAGCTGAGGTTTGGGCAGGAGCAGACAGCACATTCACTTCCATTTTTTAATGACTGTGATTGCAGTATCATACTTGATAGCTGAAACCCTTACACAGCTCTTCAATTCAGTGAATGTTTAAAAAAAACAACAACAAAAGAAAGTGAGAAAAGTGCTACTAAATATTTAAAGTTTAAAATTAATGGTTTTATCACAGTAGTACGTTGGTTTTGGTTCAGTAAATCAAATCCTGTTTGCATAGGATGAAGAACTGCTGTTTTGTCCACAAAACCACCAATCTTTTTTTATATCTTTTCTATCTCCTTACTGAGGTACCAGTCCCATCTGCCTTTACTCCCTGGCCAGACTGTCACATTTTATTTTCTTCTGTTTTGGTGACAAAGACATGTTGTCCTGCCCTCCTCCAACTCAAGCTGCAAATGCCCTGAGAGACATCCCTTTTGCACGAGCTTTGCAACTGTGCCCTGTCTTGCCTTCCCCCAGCACATCCATCACACAGGACTCATTTTCTTTCATGGTGTGACTTGGCCTTGTCCCTCAGTGGGAAATCCTTTCCCAAGCAACCCAGCTCTGAGGACTCAATTCCTGCAGTTAGCAAACTATCAGCAAACTAAGCTCCCTGAGGAAGGGTGCAGGTGGAACATTCAGGGTACTTCAGCCTGGGCTTGTCCCCAGGGGCGGCCATGGCTGACATGTGCAGGTCATGAAGAGAGTTTTGAGAAATGGTCTTACCTGCAAAAACCTGGGGAGGAGACGGCTTTTGTCAATGCCAGTGAGGATGTGCAGGATCTCCAGTATAGATAACAATTGGCAAACACGCATTACAAGTCCTATGGAGTAAAATGTGTCGGCCAACGAATCTACAGACAAAGTGAAGAGGAAAAGTAGAGGATAGTTATACAGTAAAGGTCTGGAGCAACTGCTGGGTTAGCTCTTGCCCTATCACCACTGGAGATGTAGAGAAGTAAAGTTCACACAGTACCAAACTTTTGGGTAGCAGAAGCCAAACTTCAGGGAGTGGAAGAGGCAGTCCGTTCCGTGTGTGGCTCTGATACAGAGGCAGGGAGCTGAGATAGTAATTAAATTCCCTATATTTAATTCATGGGCAAACACTGTGCTGGATGTGTTGGATCCAGCACAGATCCATTAGAGATATGTTAGACATACCGCTTTAGGATATTTCTAAATAGGAGGAAATGTTGAGCAAATGCATGAGGAATGTCTAAACATGACGAGATGTTGAGTTCCTGCCTGTATCCGTACGCATGGCACTGCCTAAAACAAGTAGATCAGAAAGGAGGCATTTTATATGCCTGCAACTGTCCACCATTATAAATCTTCACTAGTTTTCTATTTTTGTGTCTTAACTCCAGGCAATAGAGAGAGAAATACATTGTAATGTTTTTGGAGATAGAGAGTCATGTGCAATAACCACTAACATCTTCTCTCCTGGTGGCTTGAGTAAGATTAAAGTTTGCCATAATAACTGGACCTAGTCACATTTAGGTCTATGTCTAAGTCAAATGTTACTAGCATGCTGCTGAATATTAAAGCCCATTAGCAAAATGAGCTTCATTCCTTATGTAACAGGGACAGAACATAGGTACCAGGAATTTGTTCAGTCTTTTTAATGGAGTATTTTCCTAATTGAATTATAGTCACATACTCAGAATCTTAACTTAATCTCTCATTTGATATTTCTCTGTGTCTGTCAATGTGTCTTAAAATGCTTAAGGAAAATAGAGAAGGAATCCTACCTTTTCCAAATGTCATGAACCTGATGATCATATTTGTAAATATCCATGAATGTCCACAGAATTGCATTAAGTCATACACAAACAGGTACATGTTCATGGTAAAGCTGTGGAAGTGAAAATAATAAACCATATGAGAACAACATTGTAAGAAATTGCACCCTCTTTGGACATGTTAGTAAATCAAAGAAAAAGAGCTGAAATTGAGAAGAGCCCTGCTGAGAAGGACTTGGTGCTGCTGGATAAGAGGCTGGACATGATTCAGCAATGTGCACTTGCAGCCCAGAAAGCCAATTGTATCCTGGGCCTCATCAAAAGCAGCATGGCAAGCAGGTTGAGTGAGGTGATTCTGCCCCTCTGCTCTGGTCTGGTGAGACCCCACCTGGAGTGCTCCATCCAGCTCTGGGATCCCCAGCACAGGAAGGACATCGACCTGTTGGAGTCCAGAGGAGGGTCACCAAGATTATTAGAGGGCTGGAGCACTTCTCATATGAGGAAACATTAATAGAATTGAGATTGTTCAGCCTGGAGAAGAGATGGCTTCCAGTATCTGAAGGAAGCCTACAATAAAGGTGGAGAGAGACTATTTACAAGCATATGTAATGACAGGACAAGGGGGAATGGTTTCAAATATAAATAAAGTAGGTTTAGATTAGATATTAGAGAGAAATTCTTTACTGTGAGGGTGGTGAGGCACTGGAACAGGTTGCCCAGAGAAGTTGTGGCTGCCCTATCCCTGGAAGTATTCAAGAGCAGGTTGGATGGGGCTCTGAGCAACCTGGTCTAGTAGAAAGTGTCCCTGACCATGGCAGGGGGGCTGGAACTAGATGATTTTTAATGTTACTTCCAACCAAACCATTCTGTGATTCTGTGAAATGTAAAAAAATCATTGAAAACTGTCTCTCAGTGGTCATAAAACAGAACTCTGCCTTAATGGATCAAAGGCTCTCTTTGGGAGAGATACCTAGGATATGCCCAGAAAAAATTTCTGAGTTTCCACCAATCATGAGGGTGAGCTGTGGCCATAAACTGAAATTTGTGCCTCCAGAGGAAAAAGTAACTAAACAAAGATACTCCACTGACTGCTGGATTCAAGTTGCATTTCATAAAATTAATCTTCTGTTGGAACAGAAGCACTTTTGGAGCTATTCCAACCTAATTTTTATGGATAATCTGACTTTTTGCAAAACTTCAAAGGCTCTGTGTGGGAGAATACAGAAATGTCATGGTTTAAGATAGCCCCAAAATCCAATTCCCTAGTGCTAGCCCCCTCCCCCATCTCAATCTAATGTGAGATGGGTTTTTCCAGACAAAACACGCCAGACACAAAGTGGGGGAAAGGGAATATATTACAATGACTATACAAATAAATATTATAATACATTATACACACGATCACAACTATCTCTACCATGACATAAGTATTTACAATGGATCGGATCTCTCCTCCCCTCCAAATAAAAGTCCAGGAGGGAAAGAAGGACAGATCCCTTCCACATTTAGGGCAGCAGCTCCTCTTCTGTCTTCCATGCAGCAGTAACTGGATTGTTGTAGCTGGATCCTTTTTCAATATACACAAGGGGGTCTCCAAGCCCCTTGGCTCTCCTTCGGTCTAAGTGAAGGCCTCACCTGTGGACTGCCAGCAGGGACAAGACTCGCATCACCACAGGTATATCACGAAATGCAGGGGCATCTTCATGAAAGTCCCTTCCTCAGGGGATTCAAATTCCCCTTTGCAGAGCTCCGTGCTCTGTCTCCAGGCAGCAGGGGGGGGGGAGGGGGGAAGCGAAGCCCTCCTCCACATTCCTTTGGCTGTCCCAGTCCAGCTTCAGGACGCCTTGAGCTTCTCAACTCCTCTCTGCAAGTGCTGTAGCACTCCAAGGCTCTTTCAAGTAAGAGTCCATCATCTTCCTCCTTCCAGGAGGTCTCAAGGGAGTTCTGGGGGGTCTGGTATCAGTTCTTACCCCAAACTCTGTCTGTAGAGCTAGTTCTGCTCTCATCTGCTGCTGTTGGCTCTCTCTTGGCTCTCTATCTCCTTCCAGGAGTTCTCTCTGTGTGCTGCATGCCGTTTGCTGTTGCTTCTCTGGTTCAGCTCTTATCTGTCCTGGTTCTCTGCCACCGTTTCTCTGGTCAGTGCCGGCTGCTGCTCTGCGCCCATGAAGAAAACATCTCCCAGCTTAACTACAGACACTTAGTCCAGTCTAGCACTGTTCCAGGTCTTTGCAGTCCCCCTGGCTGGGGGGCCCCAGAGGCCCCAAGGGGCTCAGAGCCCCTTCCTCGTGGCTCTACAACATGGCCACCTCTCCTCCACAACCAAACTACAACTCATCTCTTCCGGTGAGATTGTGGGATGTTGACATTTTTGCAGGAGCGCCCATTGGACAGAACTTCAAAACTTCCAGGGGTTTCCACCCCTTGGGGTCTACCACTTTTCTTAGCCTCTGGGGGAAAACAAGATTCAAACCACTACAAGAGATTATGAGTCATGGAAAGAATGCCCATAGGAATGGGTCCCTCATGGCAGTAGCTCTCTGGGATCGAGCAGAGTGGAAAGACTTACTTGTGTTTTTATTGTGCGGTTCTTCCCCGAATTCTGTAATTCCCTTTACCTACACGGTTTCCCTGTACAGCACTATGTTCTCTCCCCTCCCCGAACCAGTCCCCGTCCCTGCACAAGCATTATTGGTTGTCTCATCTGTCTCTCCCCAATCCCTGGTTTGTTATGGGACTTTGGTCCTCCTGTATCCCCCACTGGCTAGCAGAGCCCTCAAGCCACTCCCTTTCCCCCAAACCCTTGCCCAATCACGTTCCCCTTTCTACACCCTCCCCCAGAGACTTTAAAAGCCCGTGGGATTTTGAATAAACTGCTTTTTGCCACTGGAATCCAGAGAAGAAACCTCGTGGTCCTTTCCTCCTGGCGCCACAGGGACCCTCTCTGAGAAGTAGCAAGTGAGGAGTCAACTAGCAATCAACTCTGTTAATTGGCGCCCACTGTCAGAAAGAACTCAGTGAAACTTCTACCGTGTAGAAGTTTTTCTGCACGTCCTGGGCTCAGGCAACAAAGTGGTCTTGGCTTCCCGCCCAAACAGACTCTACAACTCAGCATTGGATATCAACCCACCGGATTAGGTAGGCCAGCAGTTGTATAGATTTGAAACTCTATTTTATAATACTCATGTGAGCGCTGCCTTCAAAGGAAGAGCGCAATAGCTGCAAACGCTTATAAAGCTTCATTTATTTTCATGGACACCCCATAGACAAAGACTCCCTAAAAGTGCTGATTAAATGGATTTCCAAGACCAACTATGCACTGCCCAGTACCATAACCTACCATGAGTGGGACACCTTGGGACATAAATTATGGAGAACTATACAAACAAACGACTCTTTAGCGTCTTGGGCAGCTATTGCGTGGCAGTTAATCTTAAGCATGCTACAGAAAAATGAGGTTGTAAAATCAGTGGTTTGGGAGGAGGGAGCAGTGAGGGGTCCCAATTGGGGCGTGACTGTTGTGTCTGGCACCAATTTGGGATGGGAAAATGTTTCCTCTGTATCGCCATCCCACACACATCATGAGGCGCTCAACTCACCCCCCAGACCCAAAATGGCCTCATGGCTGCACTGCCCCCCTCTCCCCTCACCCAATATGGCCACAGCTCCTCCCCCCCCCACTCTCCCTCCACTCCCCCCCACCGCACTCCCCCCCCCAGACCCAAACTAGCCATGACCTCATAGCTGCCTCGCTCTCCCCCTCCTCCCCCCACCTTCTCCACCCCCCATCCCCCTGTCCCCCATCTCTTCCTCCTCCCCCCATCCCTCCCCCCCAGCACACACATGCAACACCTACCAAACCCCCCCCCTTCATGGCAGCGCCGCTCATCCCACTATCCTGCTAGACGGTGCTGTCGCCCCTTCCGTAGCACCACTCTGTGGAGGCACTTTATTCCTCCACACCAGTAGATGGTGGTAGTCCTCCACAAGGTGCACTACCCCCCCCATACCCCATCTAGTTTCACTTTCCTGGGAGCAGGTACCTGCCAACATATCTGCGGCTATGGTCCCAGTCTCTCCAGAGCCAATGCCAGAGAAGCCAATGGTCTTACATCAAAGAACAAGCATTGGCAGCTGATGATTTAAATTTGGTTAAAGCATTCCCTGTATTTTACCACCCCAACAATAGTCCCGTTTGGGAACCTATCCATCTCTAGTTCTTAAGGACACAAAAAAAGCTATTACAGATTATGGACTGAGGTCACCTTATGTAATAGGGGTATTAAGTTCAATTTTCACTGCATACACTTTTACACTAAATGATATAAAAAAATTGGTAAATGCATTTTTCACTAACATACAGGCAACACTTTTCTTAGATGAATGGCAAGGTTGCATTCGGCAACATGCAGAGTGAGCCTTCACCAACACAGGTACCCCAGTCCTGGAGTCCTTTAATAGGCTCTATGGGATGAGGCCTTATATTTCCAATCAGGCTCAAGCCAGAATTCCTATGAATGAATTGGACACTTCAAAGAATCTGGCTTTTCAAGCGATTCAAGCTGTCGCTGAGGCAGCGGAGCCAACACCCTCATACACCCAGGTACAACAAAGACCAACAGAGCCATTTATAGACTTTGCAGAAAGGTTAAAGAAAGCTATTGCAAAACAAATTAAACACCAAAAAGCTCAAGATGCACTATTTCTAAGATTGGCTATAGAGCAATCTAATGATGATTGCCAATAAATATTAAGGACTCTTAAAGATCCCACTCCAATGGACATGGTTAAGGCATACTACAAAGTAAGATCCGGAAATTACAACAAATCTCTCCTAGCCGAAGTCCTGGCAGTGCAGAAGGAACCTACCTGTCACCATTGCAAACAACCTGGACATTTTAAAAAAGATTGCCCTCAGCTGAAAACAAGAGCACCTACAGTACCTCCCAGCTTGTGTCCCCGATGCAAAAAGGGATTGCACTGGGCAAGTGACTGTAGATCACTCTTTGACAGAGAGGGCAGGTCACTCTCACCGAAAGCTGTGCAAAAACTAGCTTCAATTCCGGGAAACGGGGAGCCGAGTGCGAGAGGCAGTGCTATGACAAAAAATACCCCACAAGCCAACCACACCCAGCTGCTCCCCTCGATCCCAGATGGAGAACCAGAGCAGGTATCCCTAGGGTGGAGCTGGCATCTCCCCACCAATTCACAATAAACAATGACAACTACCAGACAGCTCTCCTGAAGCCAACAACTAACCTACCAGTACCTGTTGGAAAATACATTCTAACAGGGACTGCTACATCCACTGATACAGGGTTAACAGTTGTCCCACAATTGATAACTGTAGACAACCTGAAAGTAGTAGAAGTGACTGTCAAAGCTCTGTTTCTACCCATGGAGCTGGAGACAAATACACTTATTGCCAACCTAACCCCCACTGATGTGGGAGGAAACACTTTGGACTCTATGCCTTTGGTCCAATGGTCACAATCAATTTGACTTGATCACCCAATGCTAACCTGTGCTGTATTCTTTCCCAATACTAACCCATGTGTTCGAGTTAAAGGTCTCATAGACACAGGAGCAGATGTCACAGTCTTTGCTGAAGGCGACTGGCCAAAAGAATGGAACATGACACAGCCCTGCATTGACATCAAAGGGGTAGGAGGAGCCCAGGCACCACTCCAGAGTATTTGCACTTTACTGATTGAAGGACTAGAAGGTAAAACAGCCTCTACAAGCCCTTATGTCCTTAATATTCCAATGACCCTCTGGGGGAGAGATATTATAGTGCAATGGGGAATCCATTTAACCACATCAAATTTAGCCTAAAGGCCACTGGTCAGCTGCCGTCTCCCGCCCTCACATGGCTCTTGGATGAGCCACACTGGGTATCCCAATGGCCTCTAAAGGGAGAGAAATTGCGACAAGTCAACCTCCTAGTAGATGAACAATTAGAAAAAGGACACCTTGTACCAAATGATAGTCCCCGGAATTTCCCCATCTTTGCTATACAAAAGTCAAATGGAAAATGGAGATTATTACAGGACTTAAGAGAACTCAATAAAATCATAGAGCCCTTGGGAGCTCTCCAGCCCAGACTCCCATCACCAACAGTGATACCTGCAGAATGGCCTATTGTTATTATAGATATCAAAGACTGCTTCTTTAACATTGCCTTAAACCCTAAAGACTCTTGTAGGTTTGCGTTTACAGTGCCTTCCATCAGCGCAGCAGAACCATCTCGATGTTATCACTGGGCAGTCCTTCCTCAAGGGATGAGAAACAGTGTGCCAAAGAGTTGTTGCAGACGTCTTATCACCAATCTGTCGACAGTTTCCAAATACCATTCTGTACCACTATATGGACGACATCCTCCTGGCAGTGGAGTCCGAGGGACAGCTCATGCAAGTACATTTGTCTGTGAAAGCTGCACTATTGAAACATGGCCTTGAGATTGCACCAGGAAAAGAACAAGTGACAGTTACATGGAAGTACCTTGGATTTCAAATTATTAACACCACTATTCAACCTCAGACTGTAGCTTTACCCACCAACATCCACACCTTGAATGACTTACAATCTTCACTAGGTTTAATTAATTGGGTTAGGCCTCTCTTAGGTATAACAACAGATGTCCTGAAACCACTATTTCAACTCCTGAAAGTGGAGGCAGACTTGACATCCCCTCGACGCTTAACACTGGAAGTCCTGGAGGTGTTGCAGGAGATAAATCAAAGGCTGAGTTCATGTCAGACTAAGTGAAAAGTGTGTGGCTTACCTGTTGTGTTAGTAATTTTCAAAGGCATCAAACAACCCTATGCTGTATTAGGACAATTAGATGTAAAACGCAAGGACTTTCTGTTATGGGAATGGGTTTTTCTAAGTTTTCAGTTTTCTAAATCTGTTACTACATATCCTGAGATGCTCTCCAAGGTGTGCCACAAAAGCAGACTGCAGCTTTGGGAGCTCTTGGGAAGGGACCCAGATGTCATCTATGTTCCTCTGTCTACTGTTCAACTAACTCAGTTGTTAATTCATAGTACTGACTTTCAGTTAGCCATTGCTGATTTTAAGGGTCAATTTTCAGTGCACCTCCCATCTATCCCCTTTTTACAGCTACTAGCCCTTACCCAGCCAGAGCTAACAAATAATTATTCACCTGTCCCACTAACAAGTGCTAGAACTGTTTTCACAGATGGTTCTGGCAAGACATCTAACGCAGTAGTCACCTAGCAAAAAGCAGGGAAGTGGGTATTTGACATGCACAAGGTAAGAGGTTCCTCTCAGATAGCGGAGCTCTCTGCAGTAATACGCGCATTTCAACTGTTTCCACAGCCTTTGAACATTGTTTTCAATTTGGCCTATGTCATTGGGGTAGTCCGACAAATTGAAAATTCTTACATAAAGGATCTTTCCCAATTACAATTAGCTCACATGTTCAAATCATTACTCTATGAAATTAGTCATCGCAAACACAAATTCCACATAATCCACATTCATTCTCACACTTCTCTCCCAGGGCCCATCGCAGCAGAAAATCATGTCACAGATCAAATAGCTGACACAAGGCACCTGGCACAAACTGCAGTGGTTCCAAATAATTTTGAAAAAGCAAAGCTGTCCCACAGCTTTTTTCACCAGAATACAAAATCCCTCACAAAAACATTCCAACTCACACTGTCTCAAGCTAGAGCAATTATTTCTGCGTGCCCAGATTGCCAAAGACTCACTTCTCTACCATCTGAGGGAGTAAACCCCCGTGGAATTAATCCACTTGACATCTGGCAGTCGGACATAACACATTATTCACCATCTGGAAAGTTAAAATACATCCATGTATCTATTGACACATGTTCTGGTGCCATTGCAGCAACAGCACATCAGGAGAAAAGGCACATGATGTCAAAAAACACTTCATGTCTGCAATATCAATCCTTGGCATCCCCAAAACTATTAAAACCAATAACACCTCTCAATCGTTAAAAGAGTTTTTCAACATGTGGGGAATTTCACGTTACAGGGATCCCCCACTCTCCCACTGGTCAAGCCGTGGTAGAACACACCCATCAGACACTCAAAAATATGTTAACCAAACAATAAAACACCACAATTGGACTCACACCACAAGAAAAATTAAATAAGGCCTTATGTGTTATTAACTTCTTAAATAGGTTAGACCAGGGCACCTCACCCATAGAAAGACACTGTAATGCGCACTGAAACCAAGTCTGTACTGATGCCAGGGTTACTTATAAAGATGTTATAACAGGTGAATGAGTCGGCCCTGTTCCCCTTATCACCCAGGGGAGGGGGCATGCTTGTGTTTCCACAGGTTCCAGTCCCAAGTGGGTTCCATCTCACCTGGTGAAATTTTACAACAGCGACTAGATACCACCGTGATCTCCGTCATCATCATCATCCTAATCCATCCTGTCATCACATCAGATCAGTCTTCTCCCACAGCTCCTCCTCTTCCAGATTGAGTTGCCACTAACCCTGGAAATGTGGTCTTCTTTAGCTAAGTCTTTAAATGTCGATTCCTTGTGCCTCTCAGTCTCAGATTCCTCTAACCCATTAAAAGCATGTTTGGTTGCGATCCCCTGGTCCTCTCAAAAATGGACAGGATTCCGAAATCAATACTCCTTTTTGTGCAATGATCCTGACAAAAATAAAAACCAAAGTGTGTCCTGCTTCCCCCAACCCCCAAAGGCCAAAACAGATCCTCAATATTTCAACAGTTATCCTGAAGAATTACAAATTTTAGATACCCCTCCCCTCAGCCCACTGTTTCTATTTTAATATAAAAACAGAGGAAAGAAGTAAACATCAGCTTAATGTAACATCTGATGGAGCCTATTCTAGCTTTGAGTTCTGGTGCAAGGAAAAAATTGAATCCCCCCCACTGTCCATTGCCCTCCCCAAGGGGGTGTTCCTTATCTGTGGACTTCAGGTATGGAAATCAATCCCTAAAGAGGTGGTCAGGGGACCTTGCACCTTTGGTCAATTATCACTTTATAATCCCGCAAAGGTAATCCATTCCCTAGCTATTAACCCTCCCAAAACAATCACAAAACGTGATATCACCGTCCACCCTGAAAAGCTGGACTCACTTGCATTCCGGCGACTTAAAGAGAGTGGAAAACCATTCATTGAAGGACCAATCATCACAAACATAGCCCCTCAACAAGCCCCTCACCCTCCAGCTCAGCAACATCCCGTTTTGAAATCTTAAAATTTGCAACAATTCACTGAAGATTGTGACTCCAACCTTCACTTCTGGTCACATAGCAAGGATGGCAGCATAATAATTCCAGCCATTGGCACAACACATGCCCTAGACCTGCTTACAAAAATAGGATGTTGGTTAGCCAAGGAGGCAAATGCAACTAGTGCAGCACTAGAAGACCTGTTACTGGATTCCCAACAAATTAAGAAAGCCACTTTACAGAATAGAGCAGCCATTGATTTTCGGTTGCTGGTTAATGGACATGGTTGCGATGAATTTGAGCAGCTGTGCTGTCTAAATTTTTCTGACCGTTCCCAATCCATCCACTCCTTATTCAACAAATCCTAAAATCAGATGAGGTTAGTTGGGACGATATGTTTGATTGGCTTTCCCTGAAGGGACTCTCACTGCCCCTGAAAAAATTCTTATTATTTTTCCTTTAGGCCTGTTTGTGCTAGCAATCCTTCTTTGAATTCTCCTGTGCATAGCTAAATGTTTCCAGGGTCTTGTGATGCACAGTGCTACCCAAGTTTATGTTTCATTAATAAATAAAAATGGAGGAATTGTGGGAGAATACAGAGATTATGAGTCATGGAAAGAATGCCTATAGGAACGGGTCCCTCATGGTGGCAGCTCTCTGGGATCGAGCAGAGTGGAAAGGCACTGATTACTTGCGTTTTTATTGTATGGTTCTGCCCCGAATTCTGTAATTCCCTTTACCTACACGGTTTCCCTGTACAGCACCATGTTCTCTCCCCTCCCCGAACCAGTCCCCGTCCCTGCACAAGCATTATTGGTTGTCTCATCTGTCTCTCCCCAATCCCTGGTTTGTTATGGGACTTTGGTCCTCCTGTATCCCCCACTGGCTAGCAGAGCCCTCAAGCCACTCCCTTTCCCCCAAACCCTTGCCCAATCACGTTCCCCTTTCTACACCCTCCCCCAGAGACTTTAAAAGCCTGCGGGATTTTGAATAAACTGCTTTTTGCCACTGGAATCCAGAGAAGAAACCTCATGGTCCTTTCCTCCTGGCAAAGGGGGATCACGCCACAGGGACCCTCTCTGAGAAGCAGCAAGTGAGGAGTCAACTAGCAATCAACTCTGTTAGCTCTGGAGGTCCTTAATTTCCCATAAATGTATTTTCTTCTGACATATTCTGAAAAGAGAGGCTTGCCTGTCCTCCAGCTATAAAAAAGACTATCTACCTTCTTGGGAAATTTATTTGTTAATTTTGTACTAGAATTTATCTCCTGTGTCTCCTGTGTTTGACCTATTGATTTCCTACCCCAATAAGTAGTACTCTCTTTAAGTTGCCCCTTGATCCTGTGTGTTTGTGCAGTCTCTGCCATCAAACTTTATTTCAGTTATATCTGTACAATAACAAATGTAGGAAATGTCTCTGTCTAGAAATATCTAAATTTGATAAATGCCTATACTTCATTCCCAGCACTGGATCAAGACCATAAAAAACAATACTGACTTATACAAATTGATCTATATAAACTGATGTTCTAAATTTTTATTTTAAGAAAGTCCCAGGGAGATCTTAGAAAATACCTGTCTTCCTCTCTTCTAGTTATGCAGGATGGCTGCTATTCATCTCATCACTTCTATAAGCACAAAAAAATTTGTGGGAAAAAAATCTCTCCTAGGAGACATCAGTGCCCATGGATACTACAAAAATAAGACATCTAACAAAGGAATGTATTCCATATACCCTCCTTTTGGGAAAAGTATGATACAACTGAATTGTACTAAAGTCTGGTGAGATCTATAAATATTGACCCATGTCTTTAATTACTGAGTGACACTTTTTTCTATCTTGTGGTAAGAAAAAAGGATGGGAAACTGTACATTACAAAGAGACGGAAAATTAGGAACATTGTTCTGATTTAAGAAACAATCTTATTACTGGATGGATAGGAATTACTGTAATGGGTATGGAAGTTAAAGGAACAATCATAAAAACCTTGAGGCTTTCCAGCCAGCAGCTCCACCACTGTCTTTGGTCTGATATTTGGCTTTGCATTGGATGCAAGCTGAGCATATGGTTTCTCTCATCTGAATTTTGGTTTGCTACATCTGTCTGTCATCCTCAGAATTTGTCTTTCAGTGATTTGGTCGTATTTTCCAGACTCTTTCTCCATTGGCTGGCTAGAAAAAGGTTGTTTTTATAATTCTTAAACTACTTGATCTTGACTAAACAGGGAATAACCAAGAGGACGTTTGTAAGTGCAGCCTCACATTAGTGTTTTTGCAATGTGGCAGCTGTTGCATATTAGAACTCGTCATCTTTAAAACGTACTGGTGACTGCTGAAATGTGTACACACTGTTGGCGTTTGAGGTGTGCTACATATTCCCAGTGCAGTGATGTGCTGGCAGGCAGCATGGTAGTGTTACCTGGCAGACAGATCCTGGCCCCAGTGCTGCGAGCAGCACAGCTCCCTCACTTGCTGATATTCTCTACTGTGTAAAGGAACAGCCTGGTCTGAAAATGTTTCATCCATTTGTTGATCACTGCACAAAAGGTACATGAGAGCGAACAGAAGCCTTTGACAGAGGTGAAGGAATCTGCAGACAATAAAAGGTAATTTTAGTGTAATAAAAAGAAGCTGAAATGTAACTGCTCTCTAAGGTCTTTCTCATCCAGAGGCTGATCTCTTTATCTAAAGAAACAGAAGCAGGCTGAGAATAACTTATTTCACTGTCCCAATAGTTTTGTATCACAACACAAAATTCAGCCATCTGCTGAATTGTGAAAGTCACTAGCAGAAGAAATGGGCTTTAGTTAGATTCCCTGTTTCCCTCCGTTCACAGCAGCCATCATTCCACATTTACCTCAAAGAACCTGCTTCTAGAGCACCACTGGAGACAAAACACTGACTAGCAATCCACAAGGTAGCTGTTTGGTCTTGCTGGCTAATCTTCCAAACCTCACTTTGCCTCACTAGTGCCTGATTTGCTGCTGCATTTCTCCCTTGTAGTGTGATGTGCTTTAAGACTTTCAAGTTGCTTTCCTTTGAAGGCATTGGGGGATCAGTACATGTTTCAGTACTCTGCTTGCATTGATGACAGGAGAAACAAACAAACATGGGTCTTGCAGGAGACAGAAGGCCAGACTTACTATCTGTTGTTTTAGTTGTCAGTTTCTCCTTACTGTGGCTGATTTTATGCCAAATACATTGAAATGCTGGGAATGCAGCTATCATACTTAGTATCAGCTTTGCTTAGTGGAAAATTTTATATGCTTTCTCTCTGGGCTCAAAACCTAGAAAACTAGACGAAATATTAGAAATATCAGAGTTAGCACACACAGCAGCATGCTCCCAAATAGCCTCCCTTCCCTTCTATTCACTAGCAGAGATTTTACCATTTTTGCTTGCAAAGCCTGATGTATTTCCTCAGGCAGAAATATCATATAAGTGTAACTGTTACATTTTATTTTTTTATCATGAAGGTCTCCAGTATGGCTTTGTGACAACTATGATCCAAGGCAAGCATGCAGGTAGGTGCCCTCAGTGTCTGAAGGGTGGTCAGGACCATGTTTCCCAATGAGCTAAGGTGACAGCACAGCAGAGGCTCTCAGCTCAGGGCATCCCTTTGCCCCAGCTACATGTGCCTTGCAGAGTGCCAGGATGAAGGCCACACTCAGGTCCTTCTCAGGGGGCATCCCAGGATCCTTGGTCCCAGGGTCCCACTTGGGCCTGCATGCACTGAGCACTTCCCTGCTGTCAGGGCCATTGCACTTGGCCATCTTCCCATGTGCCCTGACTGCACATGAGGAACCAGCCCTCAGGCTGAAACCAGAGAGCAATGTTCCTTTTTTTATCTCAGCAGGAAAGATCTGCTAGAAAAGCCCCTCTGCTGACACCATTTCCTTTTAAGTCATAATAAGTCATATTGGTCTAATCTTCTGTTCCTTCCACCTCCCACCCCTGTGACAAGCTCCCAGTTCTGTAGCTCAGGAAGAAGAGAGCTGCTGAGAACTAGTATAGCTGATGTACTTTTCTCCCACAGGCACATCCCACCCACTGTTTCCCCCCCCCTACTTTTTTGCATTTGAGCAGTATAGGTCACCTGTGCTCAAGAGATATTACCTGTTGCAAGGGTCGAATTTCTGCTGCTGCTCCTGAGTTTTCTCCTTTTTCCTCTCTGCAGCTGCAACAGCTGTTTGTTAGGAGATCACCCCTCCTCTTTCCTCTTTCCCCACCCGCCGACGTCACTGTATGTAGACTAAGCAGGAACAACACTGCACTTCCCGAGAAAGAAGCTTCTCAACCCAAATGTCTCCGTTCCATTTGCTCCACTCCTCATCCAGCCCAGCCTAGCCCAACCTAACCTAGCCCAACCTAACCTAACCTGTTTGTTGCTGTCGTACTAGTAAGCTAGTCTGCAAATCCCACTAACTTTATCCCTTAACCCAGAGCAATATTTTGAAGGATTACTGGAGAGAATAAATGCAAAATTAAAAAATTTTCTTTTATGTTTAAATTATCATCACTACAATGATGCTAACAACACTATCAAATGACAAGGAAGACTGGGAGCACAACATAAAAGGAGAACTTTAGATTTTTTCAGATAGAGGAAAGAATTTTCCACTTCTAATCTAGAAATGTCAGTTTTTTCATGCCCCTGTGAAATATGGGCACTACTGGCAGGAAAGATGTGTGTTCATCCTAGTTTACTTTTGCCCTTAAGTGTCTGGGATATCTCATCATAAATCAGATGAAGAAGAATGCCTTAATGTGTTTATAAACTCCCTTCTGCCAATAAATAAAGTTTCCCCACAGCACTAATGTTGAAATCCCATCCCACCCTACAGTGATATTCGAATTTTGATGCTATAACTGAAGCAGTCACTGAGGACAAAATGAGCATAGTTTTGTGTAGGTACAGAATGTCTGGGCAATAAAAAGTGCCTTACCATGTCTCATCCCTCCTGAAAGTGGCACTGAGCTCCTGGCATGACCATCTCTACTCCCTGTGGTGTCCTGGGGAGGTAAGAAATGACTCCCTGGCAAGTGGATGATTTCCTGGCAAGCACAGGGAGCAAAGTGTTTTCCATGATTATGTCTTCCACCTGGGACCTTAGCACAAAGGTCATGCAGTCATGACTGGCTTTCCTGCCTGTGTGGCATCTTACTTTCACTGCTCAAGAATCATCATATTTTTCTAGGCTAAAGAACTTATTTCTTTGTCAGGAGGAAATAATCAGTGTTAATTAAAGGGTTAAGCAATTAAACAAATTGCTATTGAAAGTCTCCGTTGAGCTCTTGCAAAACAGCCCCCACACTGCCTGTCTCTAGAAGGACAACTGGAGTGACCAACACTTCAGGAGTGGAGCTCACCACTGTAACAAGATCCAGAAGCAGGAAGAATAGCTCTTTTTGAAGAGCAGGCGAATACCTAAAAGCACCAAAAGCTCAGCTAGCTTTGTGACGTGCAAAACACCTCTCATGGGCAGCTGCCAAGCTAAAGCTTACACAGATGACAAGGGCACCTGCAAGGGATTGCAAGCTGGATGCCAATTCCTGTCCATGGTGGTGGCCACCCATGGCACAGCCTGGCAGGAGCCTAGTGAGGTGCTGCCCACCACTGAAGCATTTTTAAGGCTCTCCTTTGGCAGCAGCTTGGCCCTGTGGAGTGGATGCCCATTGCCTGCTGAAAAAAAAAAATCTCCTGGGGTGATGGCATGTGATAGGAGTGATGTTGTCCTGTTGTCCATGTGAAATGAATTATATTGGTGCATTTGTGGTGAGGAATGAGGCACAGCATGGGGCAATGACTAGAAAATTCACTTCAAAGGTGTACTTCTCACCTGAACTACAGTGCTCTTACAAATGCACCCATTTGAGTGACAATGTGCTGCAAGAGTAGTGCCAAGGTACAGGGCTCATAAATCTATTTTTACATGGATATTCAATTTCTCCTTTGGGAGATGTAGAATAAAATTCAGGCAGTGGCTTGTAGTCGATCTGGCCAATCAAACCTGATCCTAGACATTAGAATAAGAAAAATGTTTCTCTGAAATACAAGGGTTTTTTTCTGTGTACAATTTTCAGTTGAAAACACATGTAAGGTCTCTTCAGCCATGCAATTTGCTGTGGTGTTTTTGTAGTGTGATAGGTATAAGAAAGGAAAATCAGTTACAATAGGTAACAGCTTTTATGAGACTAGACAGAGGTGGGAATGCTTCCAGGCACACAGGTTTTGGAGAAGGGCTTTTATGCTTAAAACATTTAACAATTTTGTAAGCTGCAAAGACATTCAGTTGAAAGCAAATATTCAGTGATACTGCTGGAATACATTTTAGCTGGATATGGGAACAATAAAATAAGTCTTGGTAAAAAATCTATCTTTTTGTTTTTGGAAAATAAACTTTCTTCTCTGCTCCAGCTGCTGCTTTGGCAAAAAACCTTCGGTCTAGAAACTCCTCAACTAGCATCAAGAAATGACTTGTATATAAGTGCTGGCATCTCTTAAAACAAGCTACATGACCATTTAGCCCATGTTCTGCCTGAGTCTTCTGGATTTCTCAAAATATAAACAGATTGTTACCACATTTAGTTTCCCTGCATCATGAGGGGGGAAAAACTGTTCTGTTCGGGCACAGTTCTTGTGTCAGGAACCATTGCAAGGGAATGCTTTATGTGAAAAGTTAATGGCAACTTTGGAAGGTTTCATGTGACGGAAAGAATCTCATTCTCTTCAAACAGGAAACATCACCACAATAAAACATCTGCATAGTTTTTGTTTCCAAATCTTGGCTATAAAAGCAATATGCAGATGTGTTTTTAAGAAAAGAAACCATGTGTCTTAAAATTAATTTTCAATGTTCCTGTTAACTTTATATCTCCTTTCCTCCATTATTACAGTTTTTGTCTGTGTGAATTTAAACCTGTGTTGGCCAGTGGATTGTGCTATTTTAAGGGCTGGTAACTCACAGCTCTGAAACAAGTGCTTAACTGGAAGCAAACACTCCAGTGCTATTCACTTTAGTTAAAGAGTAAATCCTGGGCTGCCTGGGGATGATGTGGTGCAGTACTGCCCACTCTTATTTCCCACTAGCAGGCAGAGTACTTGCCCAGTGCTGGATGGAGTTCATGTTGTGTGGCCAAGACTGCTAATGAGGAAAGGAAGGCTTGGCAGAGAAAGCTGGGGAAGCAAAGTCTTCTTCATGCTGCAAGCAAGAAATGGGGGAAAGTGTCAGTGTTTTTGTCTGTACTCTCAAACCAGACAACAGAGGAAGCAGCAGCCGTGCCATCTTCACACCTCTCAAACCCTGGAGATTTTGTAAATTCAGCAGAGACTCTGGCTTGCAAACAGGTCCTGCCTCACCAGTGCTGACTTGGTGGTATCATCTAAGTAAATCACATGAAAGTTCCTGACTGCTTTAGGATGAGAAGAGGTGTATTGCAGGAGCAAGCATTGTGCCACAAGGGTCCACCAAACAGACACACAGTTGGCAGGGTGATTAGCTTGTCAGTTTTATCAGGTGAAAAATGAAGCTTGGAAATTCTTTGGAAGGAAAAAGAGAATCACAGCCAGTCTGTTCGACTTTGTCCTACTTTTGCATTTGCCACCTTTTGAGACAGTTCAGCTCCCATGAAGGCAGGGGTATTTCAGATAGAGCAACTGGTGGCATCTTCTTGCTGCTGCCCTACGGTTGGAGCACAGCAAGAGGAAGGATGATGGAAGCCAGTCAAGAGCCTCCAGGCAGTTTCTGTCCAGACCTCCCAAAATGTCACTTGGAGAAGATGTGACAGCCTTACCCTCCTTATTTGTCAGTTCCTGTGAGTCTTTGAGGGAGCAGACCATATGGCCTCTAGATTGACCTGTGTATTCATAACCAGCCCCATAACTCCTTAGGAATATGTTGATTTGGGGGATTCATTATTTTCAAGCATTGATTTCAAGCATTGAGGCTGCAAGCTATTACCCTAATCCCCAGGCTGAGGTAAACAATAGAAAGCTACTGACGATGTTCTCTGCATAGGATAAAAATGCAAACCATTGCATTTCTGTAACATATTAATCCTGCTTTTAATTAAAATATTTCCACATGGAAGGAACTTATTTTTATGATGCAAAGGATGATGTTTTAGGCTTATTATTATAACCTGGTTTTACTGTTCTTAGGGAACCTGTATCTGCATATTCATGGACAATATAATCTATTTTTTTAGGGCAACTATTTTTTACATTTTAATTTTCTTTCAGGAAATACCATCCCTCATTTCCCATTTTTAAAAAAGATAGCCTTTATCCTTTACCGTGTCCTTTCTTCTCATTCCCAACTATCTTTTTTTTAGCAGAGTGAGAAATTCACAGGTTTTGCTTGGAAGGCCATGAAAAGACTAACTAAATATCAAAGACATACCCAGTTCTGAAATGAGTCATGCTTGTACAGTATCTGTGCCTCTCAGTTCACTGCTCTCAGTTTCATTGCTGGATGAGAACCCACTGAATATGTTACTACAATAATAAAGAGGAATTATTGTTTGATGGGCTGGGAGATTTCCCTTTTTTAAGTGTTAGTCCTTACCAAGTCGCTCATAATAGAAGTTGTAACAATAGCTTCTGACATTTTATAGAAGTTTAATGGTTTAATGGCACAAATAGTGAGCTGTGGGGAACTGGAACAGAGAGGGAGCTGTGCCCTATTATTCTTAAAACAAAAAAAGAAAAAAAAAGGGGGAAAAAAAAAGAGAAAATTAAGGGTTTAATATCTTGAAATACTCTCATGACCAGTAACAGGTGACCAGTATCCAGCCTAAATCCTTCTTAAATATAAAGTAAGTATATTTAATGCAAGGATTTAATGCTTGCCACAAGGACAACACCATGACTTCAACTGCGTGAAGCAAGAACTTATTTTTAATTATTAAAAATTGTAATCACAAGAAAAAATCCGTTCTAGCCAATGTGAACTTTTCCCAAAAAGTGGAGACCAGAACTGAGTACACTTCAAATCCAAAGAGACTTGAAAAGAAAGTATTTTAATTGCTTAAAGAGAGAGCAACATTTTGCAAAACAATTAAAGTAAAATGTGCTTTATTTTTTTGTAGAAGAGAAGCTTTCTGTTTTATATAAATACGTCTATCAAGATACTTCCTTTCTGGGAAAATGAACTGGAACACACTACTCCAGCTAAGTCCAGAGGAAGTTGTGTAGGTTCTGGCCTACCAAGATAAGAAACTTGAGGAATACTATCAACAGTAAGAGTTACGGTGAATAGATGCAGTGGTAACTGGTGTGCAGGGAGCAGATATGCTATTTGAAATCTCAGTATTTAATCTCCTTAATTGTAGGAGGCGTGTCCAGGGGTACAGGGGAAGCACCCAGGACAGGGAAGCCCAGGGGACGTGCGCTGAAATAGATAATTCCATTGGTCACAAGGTCACATGGTTTTAAGGGATAAAAGGGGCGCCGGGTTTAAATAAAGTCTCTTTGATTACCATCTCATCAGACAGCAGACCACATTTCTTTATTATATAAAGACCCCACACGACACTTAATGGGTATTTTGACTTTGCAAATGCATTGTCATGCTTTAACAGTTATTTTTTAGAAGGGAATGTCAACTGTGTTTACTTTCACACACTCAAAAGCAGATCATATTATTTGCTTAGAACACAATTTCTTATTGCTGAAGGTAATGTGGTTTTAGGATCCTAATTTTAATGACTTGGGCTCAGCAAGGTTGGTTTTAGAAAATGAACCCACCTTGCAGTGTAGAAAACTCTACACTGTGTAGAAAACTGAGACAGGACATGAATTTCCCTCTGCTCATCTGATCATCATTTACCATTGCTTCTTCCTCAATGCCACTGGAATTAAACTGGAGGGTTGCCAGTTCACATGAGCTGGGAATTTCACTTTTAAAGTTGTATATAGAGAAAAGGAATTCATCCAGGACACAAGAAATGAAGAGCCTGGTGTTTGGAAGCCAGGTGGGGTTGGCAGTCCGTGGCTGCAGCAGGGTGGCCCCACAGAAGCACTGCAGGTGCCTTCCAGTTTGCAGGCTGGGCTGTGGCACTGGCATGGCTGCAATGCTGAGAAGAAAGATTTTCCTCGTGTTCTCTGTCAGAGTTTGTTCCTCTAGGAACTCTTAGCACTGAAAAATCCTGTGCACCTTACTAAGGATTTCATGGTGTAAGCAGAAGTGTGGGAAACATTGATAAAAATGACTCATCCCTGCCTATATGAGGATAAGTAGGAAGATTTTTGGATATTAAAAAGCACAGTCACCTTATTGGAAAATATCAATTTCAATCTTACTTGCTTTGTTCACCTTTTTTTGCTTTGCGTTAAATTTCTAAGGAAAGTACATTTATTCTGCCCATCAAAACTGAGAACTAACACCTTCATTTAGGATTTATTCTCTATTTTGTCACCCTCATTTCTTGATCTTCCCTGAACCAGGGGACAGACTGGATTGTAAGGGGTGAGGGCTGGCAGGATGCAGCAGTCTGTGAGCACTTCCCATGGGCAGTTCTTGATCCCCTCTCCAGCCCACACCCCTCAACCCCAGTGCCGGTCTGGCTGCTTCATTACAGCCACCCCTGCAACTTCTCTTGGCCTGCTCTGAAGGAGTTCACAGCTGTCCTTCCTAGAAATGGGGCTAATTCTGTGTGATTATTTGGAGACTTATTTCCACAGTCTTTTTTTTCCCGTTTGTTTAGTTTTGGTGTGCTTTTTTTTATGAAGCCAGACCTAGTGGAACAAGCCAAACCCATGGATGAAGCTGTAGTTGACTGTGCCTTGTGAATAATTTTTTCCAAAGTAAAGTCTGAAATAAGCATTCTTCAGTTCTACTGAAGTTATTCTGAAGTTTCATGTGGAAGACAAGGCTTTTGACCCCAGTTCCATAAATCCACTCCAGAAAACTGACTCTGTATAGATGAAACCTTATCACTTTTAGTACCATCTCCTCAAAAGTGCAACACAGCTCAGCACAGCACAGATAAGCAGGGTGGTGTGGACAAGCCATGAGAACTGCCAGAATTGTGACTGGGACCTGTGCTGCACAGCACTGGTGTGTGAGTTTTATGGAAAAGTTTATGAAGCTTTCTCACCCATAAGCAGCCCCATCTTGGAAGGATTTTTTTTCATCTATGCTAAATTTTTGAGACTTTGCATTCACTATTTTATTAATTTCCTTTTGAAAATAATGTGTGTTTAAAAACTGTATTTTGCCTCATTTGTTTAACTTCTAGAAAAATAATAACTGGAAGAAATACCAGAGGGTTCCAATAATATACAGCTGACCTGGTAACACGATGGTGGTGAATACAGATTTCTCCAAAATGTTAAGATGGCATGGTGAAGAGAGAGGACCTCCTGACTCTCTAACTTTCTTCTTTTTCCCTTAAGAATCCTTACCTTTCTTTAAAAAGTAAGAATAAAATAAAGACATTTTGGCTTGCTGTTTTCTTTTTCCTTTTTATTTGTTGAGTAACTATGTCTGTTGCAGGGTCCCCAACTTTAAATGTGTCTTCTAGACATGGTCTCAGCACAAATAATTTCTCTTACCTCACAGCTGGCCAAAAAGTAATTGAAATCAAATGCTGTTTTCTCAGCTCTCATCACTGTCTCTGAGATCTTCTTGTTTCTTTTAAGAATAGTTCATTTTTCTTTCAATTCCCTTCTATGAACGCAATAGCACTTTACTGATAAGCAGCATGCTTATAAAGAACTGAAACAGTCTTGCCAAAACACATGTACATTAACCTACAACTCTTATATTTGTCTGTAATTTCACTTTGTCCTCTACTGCCCGTTCTGTTTTTTTCTGCACTGCAAAGTACCATGTCGACTGAAATATGTCAAAACAGGTTTTTATTTGGCAATGAGATTTTTAAGGACCGTTATGAATTAAAAAAAGCATAATGGTATGAGTTTCTAAACAATTAGTGGGCCATGAATTAACATATTCTCACTGCAGACAAGTTAGGCAATAAAAACTAGAATCCCTCATGAGAGAGCAGCTGAAAAATATTTCATGCTACTTCCAAGTTTCTGTAAAAATCAGGACATTTCAATAACAGTTTGCATTGCAGAAGTCACCCAAGGATGTCAGAACCAGAAGGGTAAGTAGGCTGAATGTCCTTTTATTGTACAGGTTTGAAGAAGTACAAAAAACAAGCAACAGAAATAAGATTTGAAACAGTCCCATGGTGGTGGCCATTTCAAGTGCCATTAGTTACAAAGCCCAAGAAATACACATTTTGCTGTAATGTTTGTGACAGGGTGTCACCAGAATGAAAAATTACTCCAGTATTTCAGTCTGTTTCTTTGGTCTTTTATGTTGTTCTGGAGAGTGGTGAAGTTGCTAGCTGTTTTTATTTCTGGTATTTGAGCTTCATACCGGATACCCATCACTCCTATTGCTTCTTTAGCTTGCATTGATGAGTGGTAGCGAGGAAAGTATGTACACCCTGCAAAAGAGACCTGTGTCATAGGTATGGTACCCAAGACCTAGTGGCCATTGCCATTGTTCATATCAGTCCTTTTTTGTTTAGATGTATCTTTTTATTATCACCCCTTTGAATGATACTTTTCTGAATGGCTGGAGATCAGGAAAAGCTTTAAAGTGGTTCCTTACATCATGCTTAAACCAACCTCTAGCAATTTTGGCCCTCCAGGACTAATATCAGCATCTCTTAGGAGCACATGTGCTCTCTCTTCTGCTTCTTTATGCCAGATCCAGGAGCCTCTGCCAAATGTACATTGGGGTGGCAGAGGCAATAGCCTTTTTTTTTTTTTAAAAAGCTTTCACCAAATTTTTAACAATATTCATTGGGTAAAAGATCCTGGATATAGCTCTGTTTCCTTCATTACTAACATATAACAAGCGATCAGGGAAAACACACTGTTTGAAATGGAGTTACTCAGGGACAATTTCCCAAGGGTAAAATCCATGCCCAGTTTATTGCAAGCTATTCTAAAGATTTTGATTATATTGCAATTATTACTGAAAGCTGCGTGGTTTGGAGCGGAAATTAATTGAAATACCAAGGGCTATACATTTCTGTGGTTCAATTTGTGAGCAAAGGGGAAGAGGCAGATGTCATGCAGCAATAAAACATAGAACTGGATGGTGATGTTTGAGATTGCAGTAGCCAGGATGACTATGTCCATGAGCAAGTAGGATGTGCCACTGGCACATGTGGTTTTTGGATACTTCTTTGTAGAAAAGTTATTTCAAATACCTTTTCAAAGAAGTTTAAGTGAATTGGAAACATTGCAGGAAGGAATAAAAGCCTTGTCCCCAAATAGTTAGATGAGGCAAATATATTTCAACTACAAGTAACACTGTCCAAGTGAAAAGTTACTACAGAAGCCATAACTACTGCAAAAAATATCCTATGTAAGCAAATCCTTCTCGAATTACTTTACATCTTCAAACAAAGCAAATGTTAGAATTACTCAAATGTAAAAACAAATACATTCTTGGAAAAGAGGATACAAACTTCAAAAGAAAAATGCATGTTCTCAGCCTAAGTCAGGACCACTTAAATAACCAATATAATACTTTATTTTTGCTGCAGTTTCAATCAGTAAAATCTAGCAATTCCTGAAAGGTAAGGGATGTGTAGTTAATCCACAAATACATGATTCTCTATACGTGAGTGAAATAGAAATGGAAAGTAGCAGCACTTTTTCTCAGCAGAAAACACCATAAGATTTCACTGTCATAAAGTTACAATTCCTTACAATGGATGTGTAATCTAACTGAAAAGTCATATAGATTAATTTAGAGTAGAAAAAAGTTACTTACATTGAATAATGCATTACATTTGCAAAAATAAAATTCAGGAGCATAATTATTTAAATACAGTCAGTATGAACTAGAAGCAATGCCACAAGATAGATTATAGAGCCAAAAATAAATATTATACATAATATTTCTTTACAAGTGTTATAATTTATGTGAGGTTAAAATCTTTGTACCTTAGTTGTTAAGTTTCCTTGTCACTTTATCAATCAGTTGGAGACATCTCCTCATTTCTGCACGGCTGATCTCCCAGGAGCACAGGTTGTGTTGTTTGTCTTTAAGAAAACAATCTATTTTTTGGAAATATTTTTTCAGTTTCAGCCTGCTTACTTCTTTACTCCAACAGTAGTGGGTGTGCTTTTTGATTACACATGCTTCCAATTGCTCAATTTGCTGATAAAGTCCATTTTGGAACTGATCCAAAGCTGCCCCATCCCAAGCAGCTAGAGTTAGATTTTTGCTAAAGATATAGAATATATGTTGGAAGATCTCTTCAATGGCAATTCTGACAGTCTCTTTCTGTCTGGGCTGTAGAACCTGCTTAGGAAATCTGAAGGACATTTTCTCTCTTAGACATCGTTGAGGAAAGTTTTTGCCCATTTTGTCCAAAAGTTGCAGGCTGTTTTCAATCATTTTTCTTTGCTGTAATAGAAGATGGTTGCACTGATGATTGCAGATGATGGTGGTGCACAACAGTATGAGGCCAATTTGTATCAAGCCAAAAGCATTCATGATACAGCAGGCTCTAATATTCCTCCTTTCCTGTGTATAAATTCTGAGATGGGTTAGGATACTTTGAAGGCATTCGTAGGCTCCTGTTTCTTCAAAATCTTGAAATTTAATTATTCTGTAGAAGAAGTTTTCGTTCATCATTTTTTGGTTTTTAAGGTTTTCCCCCTTGTGTATGCTTTTGAGAACACTTTCATTTTCTGCTTTATGACTTCACAGTCTTTTTTTTTTGCCACTTTCCTTTTTATTTCAGCTGAATATTAGAATGTTATATATATATGTCAGATTATTCTCTCCCCCTCAAAAATTCTATACGAAGTATAAGAATTTGAAATAAAGAGTTTCAGAAATATTTTTTTTCTTAATATTCTACCAGTTGTAGAACATGTTGCAATAAAGAAACACTCACAATGATGGGACAGGGACCTGCTGAATGCTACTGCCATCCTGTCTCCTTACCATAATTTATACTTCCAAGATTCAGTTAAGCTTTCTCTACCTGTTTTCTTTCAGGGAAAATATTTTCTTTCTCTTCGCCTTTATTTCTCTTGACCATTTAGACTCAAAGGACAGATGTCATATCATTAAAATGTGTGTGTGTATGTGTGTGTGTGTATGTGTATAAAAATGTGTGTTAATATACCTTTGTGGTTTTTAATACATGCACACTGCTAATTAAATGAGGCCTTGGTCTCACTTAAAGACTGCAAGTGCCATGCAAATACAAATACTCACAGGGGAACAAGTTAGATACTTAGATACAATATTCTTTTTCCTCCCATATGAGTAACTGAACAATAGTTAATATCAAACCCAGTCGAGTACAGGTCTGAATTATGACACTAAATGGGAAGAGAATGAATAGAGAAGACAAAAAGCACGTTAAAATTCAGCCATTTGCTTTCCCTAGCCATATAATAGAGGAGGTTAGAACTAACACAATACCTTGGGAAATCTGGTTCCTGTTTTTGATTATATTTTGATGCAAGCTACTCTTAAACTGCTGTTTTGCCACCTCCCCTGCCTCCTGTGAATATATATGTAAAGGTAAAAGCAGTGCTCTGTAGGTGACAGTGTCTGGATGAAGAGGTCAGAAAAACTGGGTTTTCAGTCTGAGACTTGGCTCTGTATTTCTTGAATTGAGAGTAAGAAAATAAACCCCCCAGCTTTCCAGCTGGTTCTCAGAGATCAGAGGAGCTGGATGCAGCATATCTCTTGGAAATCTCTTCACCAGATATCCCATGGCATATGTCATGGCTGTAGGCCTCATTCCTAAAGTATTTTTTTTCTGTTGTTGCACCCATTGCTGTATGGTTGGCTTGATTCCCATTTTGGTAGTCACTCTGAGCAAACTGATGATACTATTTTAGGGCCCCCTTTATGTTCAGCACATAGGTATTTGGGAGGCTTTAAAAACTCACAAATTAAGCTGAGCACAGTTATTCTCATAAGCAAACTTTTTGGATGCCCTGATGTTGCTTAAGCAACCTTGGACTGGATGTACTGCCAATGTGAGGAAAAATGTATCCCCTCTCACCTATGACAGTATTAACTTAACCGAGTAACAGCAATCAGAGTGGATACAAAATGTGTAACATGGAACCAAATCTTTTCATTTAGTGGGAATGTTTATTACTTTGGAAAAATGGCCTGAAGTGCTGTAGTGGTTTGAATCTTGTTTTCCCCCGGAGGCTAAGGAAAGTGGTAAACCCCAAGGGGTGGAAACCCCTGGAAGTTTTGAAGTTCTGTCCAGTGGGTGCTCCTGCAAAATGTAAACATTCCACAAGCTCACCGGAAGAGATGAGTTGTAGTTTGGTTGTTGGCAGGAGAAGTAGCCATGTTGTAGAGCCACGAGGAAGGGGCTCTGAGCCCCTCGGGGCCTCTGGGGCCCCCCAGCCCCATTTGGGGGCTACAGGGACGTGGAACAGTGTTAAGCTGGACTATGTATCTGTAGCTATGAACTGGGGGATGGTTCTTCACTGTGAGCAGAGCAGCAGCAGCAGCGGCAGCAGAAGCAACACTGGCCGGAGAAGGTGGCAGAGAGCCAGGAGAGATAAGACCAAGCAGCAACAAAGGCATGCAGCAAGGAGAGAGAGAGAGAGAGCAGCAGAGAGACAGAGTTTTGGGGGTAAGAACTGATACCACATCCCCCAAACTCCTTTGAGACCTCCTGGAAGGAGGAAGATGATGGACTCTTGCTTGAAAGAGCCTTGAAGTGCGACATGCACTGCAGAAAGGAGTTAGAGAGCTCCGAGAGGAATGCAGAGGGGGTGACCTTGGCTTCCCCCTCGCACTGCTGCCAAGCCTGAAAGCAGGGCACAGAGGCCCTGCAAGGAGCTTGAATCTCCTGGAGATACCAGACTGTCACAAAGCCCCCTGTGCTCGTGATATGACCATGGTGGAACGACCTTGTCTGGGGTGAACATAGCCCACAGAGGAAGACCCCTTTGCCTGCGTCAAGGGGCCGAGGGAGCTTGGAGGCCTCCCTCATGAGTGCTGGCAGAAATCCAGCTGTCAGCTGCTGCATGCATGAGAAGAAGAAACCTGCTGCCTTGGAAGAGACTCCTGCTTTGAGACTGGAAGGGATCTGTCCTTCTTTCCCTCCTGGACTTTTATTTGGAGGGGAGAAGAGATCTGATCCATTGTAAATACTTATGTCATGGTAGAGACAGTTGTGATCGTGTGTATAATGTATTATAATATTTATTTGTATAGTCATTGTAATATATTCCCTTTCCCCCATTTGGAGTCTGGTGTGTTTTTTGCCTGGAAAATCCATTTCACATAGGGTTGAGATGGGGAAGGGGGCTAGGACTAGGGAAACTAGATTTTTGGGGCTATCTCAAACCATGACAAGTGCATTATTGTGTTAGATGCAATATGGCCATGAAGATGTATCACTTTTGAAAAAATATCAAAGTTAAACACATCAAAGTTATCATGAAATCAATAAAAAATGTATGTACGTTGAGAAAATTATTACGTAATGTTACAGGTATTTCCATAAATTATACACAAGTGTTTTTTCAAAATTGTAATAATTATATGAGTTTAATCCTTCTATTGATTTAAACAGGTAAACTCCTTCATACTCATTGTATTTCCCGGACACACAAGGTCTTTCTTTCCTCTTGCAAAAAAGTTTTGTCCTCTCAATGACGAGCTGGAGATGCCATCCTTGGTGTCACTAGGTCCAAGTGTTTTATTCTCTTGTGTTAACAGATCAGTTGTTCTTGCCTCCTCACAAAAGTTACACTTAGTGCATGTAGCACTTCATGGTAAACACCTGTTTGGCACTTGGTCTAATAGACAAGGTGATCAGTCAGTGGTTGGACTTAATGATCTTAGAGGTCTTTTCCAACCTAAATGATTCTGTGATCCTATAGTTCCAACCCCCCTGCCATGGGCAGGGACACCTTCTTCCACAAGACTGAGTTGCTTAGAGCTTCATCCAGTCTGGTCTTGAACAGTTCCAAGGAGGGAGCATCCATAACTTGTCTGGGCAACCTCTCGCAGTGCCTCACGACCCTCACAGTAAAGAATTTCCTTCTAATATCTAATCTAAGTCTATCCTCCTTCAGCTTGAAGCCATGTTTCCTTGTCCTACCACTACATGCCCTTGTCAAAAGTCCCTCTCCAGCTTTCTTGTAGACTCCCTTCAGGTACTGGAAAGCTGCAATTAGGTCACCCTAAAGCCTACTCTTCTTCAGACTGAACAATCCCAATTCTCTTAGCCTGTCTTATTGGAGAGGTGCACTAACCCTCTGATCATCTTTGTGGCCCTCCTCTGGATTTGGTCCAACAGGTCCATGTCCTTCCACTGCTGGGGCCCCCAGAGAAGGATGCGGCACTCCAGCTGGGGTCTCACGAGAGCAGTGTAGAGGGGCAGAATCACCTCACTCAACCTGCTGGTCCCCTTTCTTCTGATGTAGCCTAGGATGTGGTTGGCTTTCTGGGCTGCTAGTGTACACTGTCGGCTCATGTTCAACCTTTCATCCTTAAGAACCCCCAAGGCCTTCTCTGCAGAGCTGCTCTAAATGAGTTCAGTTCAGTCTGTACTCATGACTGGGATTGCCCTGGCTCATGTGTAGCACCTTGCACTTGAACTTGTTGAACTACACGAGGTTCTTATTGTCCCACTTCTCGGGTTTGTCCAGATCCCTCTGGATGGCATCCTGTCCTTTTGTGGTGTCAAATGCACTACTCAGTTTCATCTGCAAACTTGCTGAGGTTGCACATGATTTCATGGTCTCTGTCATTGATAAAGATATTGATATATCTACTTCCAATCCCTGTCTTCCAGCTCAGGAGGATGGGTACCCTGAGGACAACTGGTCTTGTTAGTAAAGGCAAAAAAGACATTCAAGACCTCAGCCTTTTCCTCGTCGGTTGTCATTATGTTTCCCCATGCATCCAATAAAGGATGGAAATTGTCCTTAGCCCTCCTTTTGTTGCTGATATATTTGTAGAAACATTTTTCATTGTCTTTAACTTTAGAAGCCAAATCAAGTTCTAGCTGGGCTTTGGTCCTTCTAATTTTCTACCTGCCTAACCTCACAAAATTCTTGTAGTCCTCCTGAGCTTGTCCCTTCGTCCAAAGATCATAAACTCTCCTTTTTCTCCTGAGTTCCAACCAAAGCTCTGTTCAGCCAGGCCAGTCTTCTTCCCAGTCAGCTCATCTTTCAGCAAATGTGGGCAGATTGCTCCTGCACCTTTAAGGTTTCCTTCTTGAAGAATGTCCAGCCTTCCTGGACTCCTTTGCCCACAAGGACTGCCCTCCAAGGAACTCTGGCAACCAGTCTCCTAAACAGGCCAAAGTCTGGTCTCTGGAAGTCCAGGCAGCAGTTCTGCTGGTCCCCTCCCCCTTAGTGCTCTGAAAAGGAAAACTATTCATTTCTTTGTCTCTGTGCCCAGGATGGCCTCTGACCACCACATCTCCCACTAACTCTTCTCTGTTCACAAACAGCAGGTCCAGCAGGGCACCTTCCCTAGTTGGCTCCCTCATCCACTTTGTCACAAAGTTATCTTCCATACAGTCTGGATATCTCCTGCACTGTTCCCTGTCTGCTGTATTTCCAAGCAGACATCTGGCAGGTTGAAGTACCCACGAGAACAAGGCCCAGAGATTGTGAGACTCCTCCCAGCTGCTTACAGGATATTTCGCCTGCCTCTTCAGCCTGGCTGGGAATGGAGCAGGGGGAGCTGCGGCCCTTCCCCGCCCTGTTCCGCCGGCCTCCCTCAGACCGGGCGGCTCCTGGCCCGCGCGCGGGGCTCGCCAGCGCCTCCCGCCGGCACCGGCCCCTGTCCCTGTCCCCGCCTCGGGAATAGCCGCGTGCCGCCATCTCTGGCTTGGCCGCGGTACGGACGGGCCTTGAGCGCTTGTCTCGGAGAGCGACTGCTTAGCTCCATTACACCGCAGCTAAATCGATATATTTCCATTATTTATATTCTGAATATTTATATCACATATTTATATTATCAGTGATCTGGATGGGGGGGATTAAGTGCCCCTGCAGTCAGTCTGCGGGTGACACCGAGTTGGATGTGAGTGTTGATTTGCTGGAGGGCAGGAAGGCTCTGCAGAGGGATGTGGACAGCCTGTATCCATGGGCCAAGGCTGGTGGGGTCCAAGAAGGCCAAGTGCTAGGTCCTGTCCTTCCTCTTTGGGAAGAGTGCCTGGAAAGCTTCCGGGAGGAACAGGACCTGGGGGTGCTGATCAACAGCAGCTGAATATGACCCAGCAGTGTGCCCAGGTGGCTAATACGGCCAATGGCATCCTGGCTTGTAGCAGAAATAGTGTGACCAGCAAGACTAATGAAGGGATGTCCTTGGCACTGGTGAGGCTGCAGCTCAGATTTGGGCCCCTCACTCACTACAGGACAGACATTTTAGGCAACACTGGAGCATATTCAGAGGAGGGCAATGGAGCTGGTGAAGAAAGCACAAGTCCTCTGAGAAGTGACAGAGCTGGAGTTGCTTAGTGTGGAGAAAAGGAGGCTCAAGGGGATACCTTATCACCCTCTACAACAAGGAGGTTGTAGTGAGGTGGGTGTTGGTCTCTTCTCCTCGGTAATAAGCAGCAGGACAAGAGGAAATGGCCTCAAGTTGCACCAGAGGAGATTTATATTGGATATTAGAAAAAACCTCTTTATAGAAAGGGCTGTAAGGCACTGGAACAGGCTGCCTAAGAAAGCACTTGAGTCACCATCTCCATACATACATATTTAAAAAATGTGTAGATGCAGTAGGGACATGGTTTAGTGGTGGACTTAGCACTGTTTGGGTTACAGTTTGACTTGATCTTAAGGCTATTTTCCAACCTAAATGATTCTATGATTCTAATTTGAGCAGCATAAGTTTCCTCATCTGCTATGTATCTATTCTGTTGCTTCAATAAGAAAATATTACCTTTTCTGTTTTAAGGGAGTATTATAGAATCATGGACTATCTTGCGTTGGAAGGGACCCACAAGGATCACTGAAGTCCAGCTCCTGTCCCTGCACAGGACAGCCCCAAGAGTTACCCAAGAGCATTGTCCAAATGCTTCTTGAACTCTGGCAGGCTTGGTGCTGTGACCACTTTCCTGGGGAGCCTGTTCCAGTGCCTAACCACCCTCTGAGTGAAGAAATTTTTTCTAATATAGAATCATAGAACAGTTTAGGGTTGGAAGGGACTTTATTTTTAAAAAACCATTAGAAAACCATCTTTCATATTGTATGATAAAAAAAAAAATTCTCTATGACCCTTCCAGGAATTTTTATTCTATATAGCACAACTAAGGATAAAGAGCAGAAATGATGAGGCAGAAGTTAATACTTTAAAAGGTAAACCTCATGCAGGAATTCCATAGTTTTTCATCACAACAGATTTTAAAATGATGTTTACAACAGCACATCAGCAGTGACGTTTCCCAGTTACTTGAACAGCAGAAGATGAGACCATGAACTGAGACAGTTTATTCAATTTATTTATGAAACTCAGCAATTCTAGAAGACTAATACTGTTCAAAAGAAAAATAAGATACACAAGCTTTGTCTAGAATATATCCTTTATTATTTGCAGTCTGTGTAAATTTTAATACGTGACTGAATTTCTACATCATTTTTTCTGTTTAAGCACATCTGTCTTTTCCAACCACCCAGTCAATTGCACCTTTATTATGTACAGTCAGTATTTATGAAATATTGCATATGCATCTATGAACTTAGAAAAATAACATGCAAGGAAAACTGTTACCATGAAACTGATAAAAAATAAAAGACAGGTAAAACAGTCAATCCCCTTTTAGTGTGTTATGGCTTTGCACCAAGTATCAGATGTCAAAACAAACAGCTTCAGATGCTTCTTGTTAAAAGGCACTTACTGTTCTTCAAATACACTTTCGCATTTAGTTCTATTGCATTAAGAAGTGTATCTCTGGGATTATACTCTCATAACAGAGCAGAACAGTCCAAAAAGGCAGCATTAATAAAAAGGAAAAAAGGAGGTTTATGTTAAAATATGAAAATACCAAGAATTAACACAAACTTTAAGGATTTGGTCCTTATAAAACAGGCAACAGCATTCAGGCAATAGTGATTTCTTTTCATAGCCGCTAACAAAATAATATCCCCAAAAAAATGAACTCTTCCAGTTCCAGTGTATAGATATGTCTCAGTTGAGTAGCGTACACTCTAACACCACCCCCAATAAAAATACAGCTTTTCAAGACTAACTATTGCTCCACTTTGGCTGCGAAGGAAGAAATCTCAAAAGAGTGTTAGACATGGACATTCTAGCAAGCCTACAATTCTGTGTCTCTGTATCTGGATGGCTGTCCATAATACCCCTTCTTAGAGTGGTCTGCCAGCTGCCGACGATACTCCTCCTCCTCCTCCTCTGCATCGCTGCCGTAACTGCAGCGGTTCTCCAGGTGAGGTCTAATAGGAGGCTTCTGGGGTTCTGGAGGTCTGGAGCTAACACAGCAAGACAGGGAGAGAGAGAGAAATATAATGTTTACTTCCATTATGAAAAGCTGAAAAATAGTTATACTTAGTTTTTGCTTTATGGTAACTTAGAAAAGCACATGTAGCAAACAACTTAGAGAGTCACATGGAGCAAATAAACCCCCTCCTAGCCCATAAACAATTGCATAGCCATGGTAAGGCTATCTGGAGAGGCATCTTATTTCCATCAAGCTGGAGGACAATGCTCAGATTTGATCTACTCACCCCACCTGGAAGAATGCCAAATTTAAAGTTATTGAACATCCCTGCACACACACAGACATCAATAGCTTTACAGCACTTTATTCCCTGAGCCAAGAGTTTTCGAAAAGCCATTGCTACTGCCCCTTCTGACATTTCCCTTAATTTGTTTTGCACAGTATTCTTTCTATGCCTGTTTCTTCTTTTGCACCCTCAGTCTCCTGTCTCAAAGTCCGAAGACTTCTTATGTGACATTTCTCAAATTGGGAGCCCTTCTCAAGGCTCTCACTAGGGCTCTTAGCCTTCAAAGTGAGCAAAAGTAACCCATATATTTGCTTTTCATATACTGCTGTGCTACCCATTTGGTGTGACATTAAGCAGACATATAAAAATAAAATCCATCAAGGAAGGGTATTTCCTTAGTTTCAAAAGCCATGATTTTTGCAATCCACAGTCTGCAAAAAACAAGATTATATCCTCCTTACATATTGCCCCCCCAAGGATTTAAATAGCCCCTTTTTTAGGCTAATCAATGACTCAAAAAGTCAACAGCACTGATTTCTACATGTAAGCAAACACTCTGCAAATGTGGTTAAAGATTAATTTTTATTACTTCTTAAAAGCTTCCAAGGCTATATAAAAAAGTATGCTTCTCTGAACCTGCCAAGAAATACTGAAAATAACAGTTTTCCATTTTTGCATTTTAGATTACATACTGTGACATCAAAGCATTTGACTCACTAGAAGGAAAAAATGCCCCATTTTTATTGGCTGTTACTAAGAAGGAAGAAAAACTGAAAAGTCCTGAAAAGCAGAAAACAAAATCCATTGTGCAGTGTGTAAGCTCTTGCACAGGTGTCTGCTAAAGTCACAGAAATGTGCAGTGTGTAGGGTAAGGTGGTACAATGATCAACCCATCCAGAACTCACTGAATTTTAATGAGACTACCACTTTCATGAGACTTGATGGGTGACCTGAGGCAAGTTTTATCCTTAGTCTCCCTAGCCACACTAGACACCTGTAACTGAATAAGCATTTAAGTAATAATAAATAAGTAATAATAAATTTAAACAATTATCTGTTAGGATGGACTAACAGTCATCCAGTATCTAGCACAGGAAGAATGGACATCAGAGGACCTGAATGCACAAAAGCTTCTGGATAAAACTGACTGGGGCAAAAAATTGGCTCTGCAAATAGTTGAGTGAAAAAGTATAGTGTTTTCTTCCTAGATGACTCAAATACTATCACAGTGAATGAAAAAAAAAATCCCCAAACCCAAGAAGAGCTCACTGAAATTTTGCCCCATCTTTACAGTAATTTTTGAGGCACACCAACAAAACACTATACCAAGGCAGGAGGATTTATATGCACAAAAACTGGCAAGATGGTTTTCCTCCCACTAGTGAAGTAAACAATCAGGACAGAATGCTTAAAACTGGATACACCTTACCTCATCAGCTGTGGCCAGTTCTGTTCTGACTTCTGTGTTTTGACTGGGACAGCATAAATATCTGGATGCTTCTGGGCTATTTCAAGCTTTAAAAGAAAGTAGAAAAAAAAACTGTTCTTTTTAAGTCTCTCCATTAGAGATCCTATACTAGGATCAAGGACCTAGCAGGCCACAGCTACATTTGAAACAATTAAAGCACAAATGGATAACATTTTACTGATATTCCTACATATACATAATCTTTTTTCAGGACTCAAGCGGCCCTACAGGCTTGAAAGCACAGCAGGGGGAAATACATTTCCTCATACCCTGGCATTCTGGGCCTCTTGAAGCTCTTGCATTCTTTGCATCCTCGCCTTATGATCCATCTCCTCAAATATTTTTACTTTCCTCAATACAGATTTTGGAGTGTTTTCTTGTTCGCCTCCTTCCTCTTCCAACTTTGCCTCCTCCTCCTCCTCCTCTGCAGGTGGAACTGCTGGCTGAGAGTTTCTCAGAATAGGACGCCCAAAGGCAGGTTTCACAGAAACAGGTGGGGGTGCTGCTTTAGCTGAAACAGTTGAAGTCTCACTGCTGACAGCAACATTACTTGATTTAGAGTCATAGTTCTTGGGGAAGTCATATAGATCTTCGTTTTGTAACTTTGCCTGCAAGTATAAAATACAGCAACAAATTTTACATCAGCAACTTTGTAATTTTCATTTCAAAAGAGCACTTCAACTTGAAATTAATCACTTTGCATATGTATTTAACAGTGTCAATCTTTGTATGATGTAGCACTGTAATGCTGGGGGTATCCCTGAGCTGGAGTTGACCCATAGATGAATCTTTGAACCTAATATTATATTTAACCTAGTACTGTATTTAGCCATATATCTGCTTATTAACCAAGATGCTATATAACCCTTAGTAATGCTTTAAGAGCACACATTTATGCTTGTTAGCACAGCATATTATCAGTAATTAGGAAGGTTTGTATGTGTTCCAAGGCCACAAAAGCAGTAGGCCTCACATGGTTGCAGCTGGTTCATATCTGAGATATAAACGTAGCCATAGTGTTCTGTATTTAGAAACTAGACAAGGCCATGGGGCATTTGATTGAGTCAGTCCAAACTGACTCCCCTGGCCAGGCTTCAGGGGAAAACTAAGGAGAGAATAAAGCCAAATTGTTTTTCCACACCAATCAAATGATATAAACTGGTTTGTTTAACACTATACAAGCTGGACCCTCTCACAGCTTCACCCTATGCGTGGATGCACTGCATAGGATTTCCCAGTTATCAGGAAGAGGTTTGCTGTGACTGGGGCTCCCCAGCTGAAGTGCGGTCTGGATTATGGTAATGTATATAGGGTAACTGGTGACATATCTCTCTCTTAATCACTGTAAGACTTTCTTTGTAGTAATGATTAGATGCCTTGCTAAGTGCATCCTTTCATAAGCCACAGTTTCTTTTCTAATTCTTTACTGTTTTACACTACAGTAAACTTACACACTTATTCTTTAAAGTTGGTGTCTGTGTTCCTTAAATCCATCCTCATTCCTGAGGCAAAACAGAAAACAAACACTTGAAAGGTATCTGAACTGCTGCAACATTTTGGCCATATGCTCATAGACTATGCATCAGCCTATGGATAACTAGGGCATTTAGACTTGTTTGTCCTATTTGTTAAGGATTACCAGAGCTACAATGTGTATTACGGTACAGCACAGAGAAAACTGATGCCTCAAATAACTTTTTCAGTACTACCTAAAGTGGAGCATCAGTATCAGGAGTTTAGAAGTGCATAGGACCCACTTCTGGTTTTTATTCCACTTTTGTTTTCCTTACACATGTCCTTACACATATACATTGCAGTATATGAGGACACTAATCCTCATAAAGAAAGAACTTTGGGGTCAGGGGAAATTGGGAATTGCTAAAATAAAATAGTGTCCAGATACTGTTATTTTTAGCCACCTTCACCCCACATCACTCCTGAGCAATGTTTGAATAAACAGTTAACATCAATTTCTAGTGATAGTCAGAGGTGGTAGATGCTGATTTTGTGTTTCACAGTAATAGCCATCAGATATGCTTTTCCTGGTGATTAGCCCATTTTGTTTTTGCTGAGCTAAAGAAGTGCCTTTAAGTTTGTTAACAGACAGAAAAAGAAGTCTACTTTCTTATTCCATATGAACATATATATTTGAAAGGAACCATTAAGTTCTTCTCTCTGCTTGATCCTGCAACACCTTCAGTCATTCCTTCTCTCCACATTTACAATGTTTTCTGGTCTCTGATCATTCCTATTGCTCTTTCCAATGTGCCACCCTGGAGAGTTCTCCAGAAAGAGGATGTTTACATTCAGATTTGTTTCTACAAATTTACCTTAGGTGGTTCAGGCTTGAATGCTGGAGGTGGACTTGGTTCTCTAAGGATCTCCCTGCTACCAGCTTTTCTCAACTGAGCCCTTGGTTCAGGAGTAAATTTTTTTAAACTCTATGAAATAAAATAAGAGATAAAATCATTGCAGTAGCCAGTAATTCAATCATTTTTCCTCTCTCTCTAGTTTACTATTTTGGGAAAAGTTACCAGGAGTCAAATGACTGTCAGCAACCTGACTACGATTGCTGCAGATGTAATTGCAAAGTTCAAAGTGATGACACATCATCAAGAAATCTATAAACTTAGGCAGCAATGCAGAACTAATAATTTTGCTCTACACAATGTAGCTCTGAGATGCTATCAAAAGCAAGATAAAGCTGCAGTTAAAAAAAAACAAACCTCTGCTTTTTTAAAAAATCCAATCATCTCACCTCCTCATGATGCACAGGCTCAGAGGACCGGCTAACAGATGAAATCCTTGGTTCCTCCAAGGGCTCATCAAGTTCATTGTCAGTGTATGCACCTCCTTCTCCATCTGTATCCTCTAGGTCACTGATCAGCCGACTGTCACAACTCAAATAGTCAGCACCCATAGCAGTAAGGTAAGACATACGATCATCGGCATCATCTTCCATGCCATCCAGCTGGAGAAAAGTCAGTAGAGAATTAAGGAACAAAGACTAAATAAATAAGAATTAGAGTCCAGTTAAGTCCCAACATCATGCGAAACACTCCTTAGTAAAGACTTTGCAGAACTGAAAGAAACTAATGCAGAATCACAATGAAAAGTCCTGCAGAAGTTGATCCCTCCTCATCATTCTCTACCCACAGTACTAGTGATGAAAGCTCCAAAGTACGACAAACAGTATTATTTTTTGTTACCAAGACAGACATCAACTGACTAGTTGTATAGCCTATCCATCACTGACAAACAAAATTTTGAACAATTTTTACTGGCAAGAGATACTTTGAGATACCTGTATAGCTTCACAGAGTATGGACTGACTGCTTACCTTTCCTTCCGATACCCATACTGCTTCTCCTTGCTGTTGCTGAATAGTATCCTTCAAACTACCATACCAACTGTCATTGGCTGAATTTAAATTGATGGTTGCTGTAAAAATTGAAGGAAAAAGTATATATACACAGCAAACACAATTCATTATCCATCCTTTGCTGTTTAACACTTTTTGGTTTAGTTATGTGAGAATGTTAAACAGCTATTTCTTTTAGATCACTGACAGAAGAATGGTATTTTTATTTTTTGTGTATTCCCAAACTGATTAAATCACTTTTCTTTTAATGACGGTACGCCAACAAATAACTTCTTTTGCATTAGAATTTTGAAACTTTGAAAAAGGTCAAGGAAGGGATTGCTCATGACCATACCTTTCCACCCTTTTAGTTCCAGCCCACATAAGTTACTATGCAGAGTAATAAGTAGATGTCTTGAGACTCACACAGTCACATCCACTACTCTCTCTCGGTAAGCACGTTAGACAAACATTCTTCCTTACCTGTAAAGAGGTGGGAACAAGTTTTCTTCAGTTTGTTTGCTTGCTCATAAAGTTTTCTCGAGCTCTTGTTTGATGTAGAACATAGCCTTTGTCTCATGGTCTTCACACCTTGCTTACTGTCTGGGTTAAAGAAGACCACAATTGGAAACCACTGGGTATAATTTAGCAGGTCCACTGCTTTAGGAGTGACGTCCAACAGAGCATGTTTATCCTGTTAACAAGAAAGGCCAATGAATGTGGTGCTTGTGGGGAACAAGGAGGTAACTCGAGCATGGAATCCTAGGAAAGCCAGGGTATTTTTTTCCAAATAAGACTACAACTTGTTGGATGTTTTTACACAGTTATATCACATTTAGAATGTTACATTTCTGATGACAGTAAGAGCAATTAGAGCACTGCCTGACAGTAAAGCCTCCATGGCAAATTCAGAAAGCATATAGTAAAAGACAGATGTTGCTCTGTCCAAATTTAGAATGGACTAAGGAAGGAGAATTTAACTTCTAATATCAGGTTCAAAGCTATAAAAATTACAAAAATTGCTGTTGAACAATTTCAAAACAGCTTTATCATTAAGTCAACTCTGCTTACTACAGAAATAGATGCAGTGAAGATTTGAGTACTCTGCAAGTTTTAGGAGCAACAAATCAAATAACATGCCATTGAGCATAAGCACTTTTCAGAGAAATACTCTACCTGCTCAATGATTTGCCTCACAGTGTTCAAGCGCACCACCCCAGTTGATTTCTCTGAACCTGCATCTCTGGGTTCTGTCTCTGCAAAGACAACATTTTAGCTTATCTCTGAGTGGCCAAGCAGCTGTGATTATTAAGTTATCAATTCTCTAACTTAACGATGAAAAAGAAACTAGGAGGACCACTTACTTGCTGTCTGGTACAGGTGAGGCAAATCATTTGACAATTTCTCCATAGCAACATCTGCAATAGGGCCAAATATCACCACAGGTCTCTTAAAACCAGCTGAAAGAAAAATATTTGGAAAAAAGATAAGTCTGAGAAGACTGATTTTATGTATAACATACAAGATCCTCAGTTACATAGTTATAAGTTGAAGATATTAAAAAAAAATTAAAAGTTTATTTCTCAGAAGTTTGTGCAACAGGATAATGCAGAAAGCTACTTTTTTCAGCTGAGAAAGCAAAAGAGATTTTTAATTCAGCAGCTTCCTCATTCCCTCAAACGATGTTGCATTTAGAAGATTCTGCATCTGAAAACATACATTAATCTTTTCATCCATCAAACTGCATGAATCTTTACACAGTGGGTTTTGTGTGAATAAAGATACAAATGCTAAACAAACTGCAAGGCAGGTGGAAGAAGCAAAGAAATGCAAAACTACGTTATGCTCATGTCAGAGCAAGCGCAAACACAGTCCTCAGAGTTGACGGAGGAATGCCATTTTGTTTCTCAGTCTTCATCTTGATATCTGGGAGCTTCCTTAAAATAATCTTTACTGTTTGCTGTGCTCCAGAGTACTGTCATATGCGAATACCCAGAAAGCATCACTAGTAATACAGCTAGTTTAGAGTCATGGAGAGAGACCACATCAACTACGATTATATTTGGACAATCTATTGAAAATAACTGGATTCTATTTGCTATAAATTTAATGTCAAAATGGTATTTATGAAGACAGGGGTTGATCTCAGGAACATGGATTGTACTTTCAGAGCCAACCAGGGAAGAGCTAGCAGAGGAAACAACAAAACGCCCTGCTTGTTTCACCCTTTTTTTCATTTTAAACCTTGAAACTGACATGTGTAATTTGGAGGGAAAGGAAACAGCAGTAGTTTAAAGGCATAAAAAGCTTTTTCTGAGAGTAGTTTATAGCATCCAGAAATGTGCATTCTGAGAAAAATGTCATCTCTTTCTGTTGGTTAAATTTAACATTGTCAGAAGTTGTTAGAAACCACTTTCTTAGCTGACCAAACATTTGAATGTTAAACTAGCCAGCAATAAATGGGCAGTTTGCTGACAGCAGTCTCACCTTCGCGCAACTGAACTCGCTCATAAGCTGGGAATTTTGTGCTCACAGATACAATGGCTGTCAGATCTTCACGACTCTTCCTCAGATTCTTCTTTGCTCCAGATCGCTGGCCACGTGTTCTCCAGAAATCTGCCCTATCACTTGAGCCATCTTTTTGGGCATTTTGAACGCTGGCCATCTGTTCAGCTCTGACAGAGAAAGCAGACAGTTCAATTGTACAGAACTACTCAAAGAGGGTAAAGGTGCTTTCATTGAAGAACAATGGGTTTTGAATTTGCAGCGGGTAATTTGCCATACAGAAATGAGTGCAGGAAAAAATAGACAAGTCCAGTTGCCTTTGCCTTGAAGCAGACACATTGTCAGAAAAAGTTCTGACTCGCCACAGTTACAAATTGCTGGGCAGGAATGAGTCCTGGGGTCTTAAACTGGTAACTTATACAAGCATAAATAAAAGAATGCAACTATAAAGAAGTGGTGAGAGAGTGCAAATAAGAACTAAGGCCTAAGAAATTACTGTCACTATTCTCTATTGCATTGGGCCTTAATAAATTAAGTTGCTACAGCATAGAAACAAAGGCTGGTTTGGTCAGATCAATTAACAGAAAGGAGAGAATATAGTAACCAGGAAAGAGACATGGGAGTCACATAAAAACCATATTTCATGAACTTGCATGTACAGTGCAATTGTGAGCTTTTTCCTCCATCGTAAAATCACAACCACACTAAAGAACTTAAATGCTACAGTCTAAAAATACGCTGATTTTTTTCTTTTGCTGATTAATTTTAATACTTTTACTCATTGTGCACATTTCAGCACTTCAAAATCACAGAAATCGCAGAATATTCTCAGCTGGAAGGGACTCACAAGGATCATCAAGTCCAACTCTTAAGTAAATGGCCTGTACAGGGATCAAACCCGTGACTTTGTCATTATTTGCACGATGCTCTAACCAGCTGAGCTAAATTATTATTACTTCCCATGAATTTTAACTAGGAAAGCACATTTAAGCAAAAATATTGCTGTGGTTCACTCCATATTTCACACAAAAATGCAGACTACAGCTACCAAAAAATATTAGCCCCAGAATAAATTCTTGAAATGCTTTCCATAAGGATATACATGAGAAATTCAAGCACTGAAGTTTTTCTAGAAGATTAATCATCAGAATATTCTTGCACACAGTCATGAGCTTCCTAAGATGTAGACAGTTTTGGTTGCTGGGGCTTTGTTTGTTGGTTTGGTTTGTTTTGATTTGGTGTGTGGTGGGCACACAAAGAAGAAATGGGAGGGGTGAAAGCAAAAAAAAAAGCAAAAATAGGGCCCACCACCCATTTTCTGGAAAACAAACTGAAGCAGCTGGTGGTCAACGCTTGGTTGATTGCTGAGCAGAAGCCCTAGGTCTGTGCTGCAAATACATGATTCTAATATGTAGGTATTACCACCCTTTCTCATTGTCTCCTTACACAATGCCACAGTTCTAAAATCTACAGTTTTTACAGGCACAATTCTTGTAAAAGTAAAGACAAAACTATTCATTCATTCTTTTAAGGGGGAATAAGAAGGGAGAAAGGTATGACATAAGAAGCAAAAATAACTTAGGAGGAAAAAAATCTTGCTCATAGCAATGGGGAGGAAGACAGGGTGCTACCTTACCTGCTCTTATTTGGAATGAGGCCCTTTTCCAGTTCATTTCCAATTCTCACAGCTAGCCAGTTTCCCAATTTGCCATCATACAGTGTATCAACTACTCTAAAGATCTCCCCTCTGGTAAATGCTAAGCTCTGTGGTGACTCCTTTTCACACTCAAAGTGACTCCTGATGAAGAATGAATCTCCTCTACCACAGGCCATGATGTCTCTGTAGACTAAAACAGGATGTTTAGTTTATGCTTTTTTTACATTTGAAAGAAAGATTAGGCTGTGATTCTGGAGAACACAGTTTTGCAATTCTAAATGTCCACTTAAAAAGATGTAAAAAACCAGACATTCATTCACATTTATTGCCCTACACACACTTTATCAAAAGTGTTCCATACTTGCATGCATACAGCCCTTACAGCTCTGGGGAAAGCAGGTACTTGCACATTCCCAATGCAAAAGGCAGCTATGGTACTACAGTATTGCAGCAGGCTGTGTCTCCAACAGGAAAACAAGAGGCTTTACTTGTTTCTTAACATCAATAAAACTGTCCATTTGCTGCTGACCAAATCCCTTATAACTGCCAAGGCACAGCAGAAAAGGAATGCTAACAGCATATCTTCTGCCAGCTGCTGGACAGAAAAGCAGAAGAAACAAACAGTACCTTAACACTCTTCAGGATTAAGAGATACTATTTGCTAATAATGAAAGAGATGGAGAAGTACTCTGAAAAACATGACACACAGGCATCCTCAGATGGATGGAATACAGCTGTCTTCTAAACTAGTGAAGAGTAACTAAAACGCTATCAAGAATAAGCACAAGACAGATTATTTGTGGTTTCACTGACAAAGCAGAGCTTAAAAGCTTCATGGATACACATACATTACGTTCAAAGCACCTACCTTCATATTTGCTTTGAGCCAAAATTGTCACAGTTTCACCTTTGGGAATTTCTAAAAGATACAAAACAGCTTCTTCCCGAACAATACCTCTGAAGTCTTGAGTGTTCACCTATATACAGAAAAAATTAAAAAAAAATTCAACAGCTGAAAAATCAACAATAAGAGAAATTTTTGTTTAATCTAAAAAAATCTTAAATATTCTCCTCCCTTATTATATTTTTTTTAAAGTGTCCTAGTTAGAACAGCTGGGACCAGTTCATCACCGTATGGGTGTAACCCAAAACTGTGTATTCTATAGCCTTCCATGCCATTTCCCAGAAACTGGTATCAATAGACTATTTACACCTTCTGCCCAGAGCAGGCCTGACTCCTCAGGCTATAAACTGGGTGTTAAGAGGCCTGCGAGATAAGAAGGTGCTTCCCCGTTCTCACACTCTTTTGTGGGACTCCCTGCCCTGAGGGAAGTACTGAGCATTCCTGCCTGAACTGGAGAATATATAATCTTGGAATCTGGGAACTTTTGGAACCACTCGTGGATCCAGAGGAAGACTGCAGATCACCACTCTCAACCAGACTGCAGACCACCACTCTCGACTGGACTGCAACCACCACTCTCACCAACAGGTTTTCCCCTCTCCTTTTACTTTGAACTCAGGGGGCCCAAAGAACACCACTCTGTTCACGCCCCAGGGTGCTGGGTTATACATTTGGGTTTTGTGGGTTAAAACCAATTGTTTGTCTGTATAATCGTACTTATTGTATACTTTATTAAATTGTTATTCTGACTTATAATCTCTCTTTTGAATTGAGTTTATTTCCCCTGCTGGTTTACCTTTAAACCAGCACACAAAGTCAATATGAATGTCTCTTGTGAATATTTTATTCCAGCTGTTAACAGCAGTCTGTTTAAAAAACATGGTCCTGGATGTGCACTGCTAGATGGCTTCTTCAACTTAAACAGGCTCCTTAAAAGGAGCAAGTGAAAAGAGGCAGAGAGAAAATTACATTAGCCTCCTATTTGAATTTTCAGGAAAAAAATGAGAATGAAGGGAAAAAGTAGCACAGATGATATAAGTAAGAAACTGGAAAAATGAATCACCACAACACAAGGAAACTGAAGAAAGGTGAAAGAAGAAAATTATGATGCCCTCAACTTTTTCCTTCTCCAAGACTAGGAAGAAGCATTATACAAAAAATTTATTGTCCCATCTTGCAGCATTTTTGATTAATATTTCTTCAAAGTACTCCTTCCGCAAAACTGCAAACAAACTAAAGCTTGGTATACAACTCTCCTTCAGAAACTCATTTCTGTAAGATGCCTCTACCACACACACATCCTTCAAAGCAATAACTTGATTTCCTAAGATCATAATTTCTTCTGTATTTCCATTAAGAAGCAAAACAAAGTATAAAGAAGTTCTTTGCACTTCAAGGACACATACTCATACCTTAAGAATCTGATCTCCTTCCTGTAGTCCCTCCTGGTCAGCTGAGGTCCCTTCTTGAATTCCAGCAATAAATATGCCGACATCATTTCCACCTGCCAGTCGTAGACCCACACTATCCCCTTTCTTGAATCTCACCATTTTCGTATTAGGACTACAAGATTTACAAGCAGAAAAAGGAAGTAAGGCCAGGTATTAGGCATATAACAGTAACAGGTTGTCGAGAGAAAAAAATTGCAACTCCTTCAACAAAATCATATTGATAATATTCGTATGCCCTTTCTTTCTCTATGTAGGCTATACTTACCCAGCTAACTCTTCAGTGATGGAAGGAAGCAGAGAATTTGCGTTTTTCATAGTGGAAACTAAACTAGGAAGAGTGACTAAGTGGCATACACAGACTTGACAGAGCAGGAAAACAGTCCCCAAATAGTTCCCTACCTATTGTATCCTCTCTCATATAAGCAGCTGGGTTTTACAGTCGGAGTTATAAGTAAACATATTCATTGTTTTTCCCTTTATACTCTAGAGAACTGTAATATGAATTAAATTTATACCTATTTGCTTTGTAGTTTAACATGTTTGTTAGAAGTCTTCAAATTTTCTTGTAATAAGAAATATTTCCAAGTATAACATACTGGTATGTTTACAATCAGCCCTTTCACACTGCAGTAGGAGACACTACTGGACTAGGCTCAGCTTTTTTGCTGTCAGAAAAGCTGTATGACTGAATGACCTTCCAACACAGAGGACACTACTTATCTGTCAGCCATTCTCAGTAATACCCTAAGCCTGTATTATAAATTCCCCTTCACCAAAATAATCACTTGATTAATTTGCACATCAATGACAACATATGCAGAGTCCAACCCAGAAAAGATCCAAGAAGAGAATCCATTTAAGAAAATACTCCAAGCTATAAAATACCTTCAAAACCTTATCTTTAGGTTTCTCCTTACAATCTCAACACTCCTCTCTCTTCAATTTCTGTTTTTAGAAACTCTCAAAAGAAAACATGTAGGTTGATTTCCTATTAATAAACTCTGCACTAAAATAAAACTATTGTGCACGTTCCCATTCAAGCCCAGAAGGACAAGGTGTTCTATATTTTCCAGGTAGAAAACAAGTCTATACCTTCAGATATTGCTGAAACTAAGCTGAACTCCAAATTTCATCATTAGAATCCATGTCATCTCTTTTTGGCATCGAGCTATAATCACTCCAAATGGAGAAAAAAACCCACAAACCTATGCAACCAAGAATCAGGTACAGGTCACTGGAAGAGTGCAAAAGAACTCAGCAAGTCCCATCTTACCCATATATTGCTTCATCTTCTGGGCTGGGTTTAAGAATCATCCGTGTAACTGCTTTTGGTTGAGACACTAAACACAAGAAAAAAAGACAAAAGAAGTTAATGAGATATTGAAAATGTTATATATGGCAGCAATTTTTAGCTATCAGATAGCAATCAAACCCCTCCATGCCAAAGACTAACACAGATTTAAACATCAAGCATGTCTGACTAGAATTAATTTATTTCCCTTCTTTTTTTAATTCTTAAAAAGAACAAAGAGTTCAAGGGAAGGATACACAGCTCTTTCAGGCAAGCTAGATTGATTTCACTTGACTGCTTAGGGTGAAAAGCTAACAGCAGATCCTCTAGGAGAGTACTTGTTTTTTTTGGAGGTGGTAATTCTAATAAGCAACTGCCTTCAAATAATCTCAGGTGTTTCTTCTCTCTGCACCACAAAGCAAAGACAGACCTCTTCTCTGCGTGTCAGGATGGGTGTGACATGAAGAGCATACCAGATATGTCAGCATGATTGAGGGACGAGACATTCTGTGACCAGGGACAAAAAAGAAGCAATCAAAACCTTCAGGCTCTGACCTGCTGAGTCATCTTGGTAGTTCAGCTCTTTGTTTGTGTCCACAACTGTAAGAGTAGGAGTAGCAACGTCACCAGTTGATTTGAATGGTGTAGGCATTGCTCCCATCCTGGACATCCTATTGGATGGATCATCTTTTGCACTAAAAGAAAGAAAAAGAAAAAAAAGTGTAGTGAGAGAATGACATGTATTTTAAGAACTTCTTTGACAAGCATTAGAAAAATGAACTAGAGAAGACCATTTCTTACTTTGGTTTCTCTTTCAGCTTTTCATTGGAAGAATGTGAATCCAGATCAGAATGATGTAATCTGTCATCTTGAGGGGAGAATGATCTGTTTGACTCTATTTCAGAAATGTCTATAAAGAGAGTGGCAAATCAAGAAATGTAGGATTTGTTTAACTTATTCACTTGTCTGATCATCATGTTTATTTACACAGTTTTCAAACATAAGATACACTGAACCTTTCAGCCTACTCCTGTTTTCAGGTTGGATTTGACTAGGGTTCAAAAAGTGCTGTTTACCTTTTAGTGCTTCCACCCCTCCATCCCCCCAAAAATATTTCAGGAAGATTTCACACAACCTTTAGGAAACACGCTCACATCACACAACTACTTTGAGCATACTACAGACTTGTTAGCTAGTGTTAGCAACCTTTTATTTGAGATCTTGTGGAGGTTCCCAAACAGAAGACCACCTTCACATTTATAGTCTTCATATAATTGCCTTTCAGTGACAAATGAAACAGAGTGACCCCCAGACTTGAACCGTATCTCCACCTAGATAAAACCTACAGAAAGTTCCACCCCATATTCTGAGATTAGAGAAGCAAGTATTTTGTAGTGAATAATATAACTGCTCCCCCAAACATTCTGAGCCCTTCCCAAAGCAAGATTATGTTGAGAGGTATAGCTCATACACTCTAAGAGATCATTTGTATAGAATAGGTACTTGGACTGGAAACCAGATGTCCAGGGGGACTTAATTTCCTCTTGTCCTGATATTTTTCCCTCCATTTGAATGCTGCTATGAATGCTAATGACCTCAGAAGAAGAAACCAGTCCAATGCACTTGATTTAAAATTTTATTAAAGCAATTGACTTGCTTATTCCACGAGGACTGATTTTGACAGAACAATATTGCTGCTTCTATGTTTGCCCCTTCACAAAATGTAATCGTATGATTACTACAAAATTATTTTCACCTAAAGGAAGTGGGCTTGATGCTTAATTGACTATTAACTTAGGTTTGTGTTTCTTTATTTTTAAAGAACCTAGTACCACTCTACCACAGCAAAAAACTATAAGCTCCATTTTGTCCCTGCACAGAGTCCAGAACTTTTTATCCACATTAAACCTCACCATCCATTTCTGAGTCACTGTCGTTCAATGAAGGAATGTTGAGCAGTGTCTGCTTTCGATCCCTGAGAACAACCAGCTGGAGTTTCCCCCGCGATTTCTCAATCAGTTTTCGGGCATCAGCTAAAGACATGTTCTCTGTCACTGTACCATTGATCTGGACATAAAAAGGCAACAATAACACTGAAAGTAAACAAACAAGTCATTTATTAAACTTGTTCAAGTTTAATAGTGTACTTGACCATACCACGGCTTCATTCAGAATAACCACTACAACCAGTGCCCACCAAACTGCCAGCAGTAAAACCAGAACAGACCTTGAGAATGATATCCCCTTCATGAAGGTTGCCATCTTTGGTTGCTAGGCCAGTACGGGTCATTTCTTTAATGAAGATCTGACTTCCAAGACGGAGTCCATATTCTGGAATCAAGAAAATAATCCACTCTATCTTAGAAGATGAGTGAGGATGTATTTTTTAAAAAACTACACAGTGTACATGCAGCAAACACCATTACAACATGAAAAAAAAAAAAAGGAAAAAAAAAGAAAAACATGCACACCCAGTAAACCCACTTAACCCTAGGCTAATTCTCCTCTATCTATGCTGTCACCAGAATATGAACATACAACAGTCCAAAACCAATCACGCATGGATGATTAGTCTGCATCTTCAACAGCAAAAGAATGCCTTTGTTCTGGAGATGCTTATTAACATACTGGACTACATTCTCTCTGATTCATATTTTGCCTGGCATAGAGGGAGTTTCCTGTGCAGTACCCTGGCAGCCAGGGGAGCCAACCATGTCCTGGGGGTCATCAGGACATCCCCAGCCAGTTGAGGGAGGGGATTGTCCCACTCTGTTCTGCACTGGGGCGGCCTCACCTTGAATGCTTTGTGCAGTTTTGGGCACCACAATATAAGAAAGATATTAAGCTTTTAGAGAGCATCCAAAGGAGGGCCATGAAGATGGTGAAGGGCCTTGAGAGGAAGCTGTATGAGGAGAGACTGAGGTCACTTGGTGTGTTCAGCCTGGAGAAGAGGAGACTGGGGAGAAACCTCATTGCAGTCACAACTTCCTCATGAGGGGAAGAGAAGGGGCAGGCACTGATCTCTGTGGTGACCAGTGACAGGATCCAAGGAAATGGCCTAAGGTTGTGTCTGGGGAGGTTTAGGCTGGATATTAGAAAAGTTCTTCACCCAGAGGATGGTTGGGCACTGGAACAGGCTCCCCAGGGAAGTGGTCATAGCACCAGGCCTTACAGAGTTCAAGTGTTTGAATGATACTCTCAGGCACTTGGTGTGACTCTTGGGGATGGTCCTGTGCAGGTCTAAGGGTTGGATTTGATGATCCTTGTGGATCCCTTCCAACTCGGCATATTCTGTGATTCTGTGGGTTATTTTCACCAGTTGCTGCATGCTGACCCTGTCCTATCTGTACTCCAAAAAATGTCTGGGTTGTTTCAGGCAAAGGAATTTTTTTTCCTCCCCTACCCTTCTTTCCCTTTGATCCAAGTCACCTGGATCACTATATTTGCTACTTAAAAAGATAGGCAAAAACTCTTAAAACACACGCACCCTAGAGCAACAGGATGTTGTTCTGCTTTAAAAGATCATTATATTTGAGCAAGTCTGCATAGTATCCATATGAATGGCAGAAATTATTACGGTGTAACTAGCTAAACATAAAAGTTAACAAAGGCAACCTTAATTTCTCCTTATTTGTGTATGTATCTGCATTATCTTTACAAGTGGAAACTTTATACGCAGGGAAAAAAGAGGAAGGAGGGAAAAGGATCCTTGCCAAAGTCAATGAAAAAAAGATGTTAACTCAAGCATACAAAGTTTACATTAGCAGAAAATTCTTACAAATCATAACAGGGCAAATTAGAAAAACCCCCAGCAACCACACCAAAAACCCCCAGAAACAAACCACCACACCCCCTTGAAAAAACCCCAAGCAGAAGAGAATGCACAACCTAATCTCAGATACGCTTTACAGCACAAATCTTTATTTCACAGTGCACAAAAGGTCAGGCTTTTGGCTTTCATTTACACACTCCAGTACTCAGCAAAGAGAGGCTGTTTCAGCTGTTGCTGTTTCAGTATTTGTTAACAACCAGAACCAAACAATCCTTATTATTAAAGGCAGAGTCTCATCTTCACCCTTTGTAGCTAATCCTTTTGAAGATGTGCCAAGTGTAATCTGACTCATGATCAGATTCATGTTTTCCACCAGAAGAAAAGGGCAGAGAAAATGGAAAACCAAGGACACAGTGGCTTGAAAAGACTGAAATTACGTGGGTGAACAGGCTCTTTGTTCAAAGGTGAAGTCTGAGGAGCTGGGGCAAAAAACACCCCAAATCTACTAGGAAGAATGAAAGAACAATCTAAGCCACCAGTTAGAAAAGGCAACATTTAACCTGTAAAAGCAGAAAGTAATTCAGCTCTTCTCCTTCCCCCATCAAAAACTGTGCTGTATTACAAGTCAAGCTGTATTGGAAAGTCAGTTCCTCTCCTCCCCTACTATACCTACCTTCATTATGTCTGCCTTTTGTTAAGAGAACACTGATGGGTGCATTTGGATCCTGTGGTCCTAGGTACTCCTGTTGATGATGTATTTCAGGCGAAGGACTTCGCGAATGAAGTCTATCCCGACTTCGACTCCTCACTTCCCTCCCATATCGAGGATCAGGTTGAGATTCATGGCTATAACTAGGTGGGCTGTAGTCTCCTCGGTACTCCCGTTCATAGACACCATCCCTGTCGATGCTCCTTCCCCTGCTTCGATCTCTTCTATAGTCTCGATCCAAGCTCCTGTCAATGCTCCTACCATGACTTCGATCACGGCTGTAGCTGCATTCCCTGTCACGGTCTCTGCTTCGGTTACGCCCTCTGTCTTGCTCATCTCTATAGCCCTGATCCAGGCTGTTTCCCCAGCTTTGGCTGCGCCCTCCATTACCACTGTGCCAGCTTCTCTCACTATAGCCACTTCGAGCACTTTTGCCATCAAATTCTGCATGGTCATCCATTACATCTAAAGCTCTGTCCTCATAGTCAAGGGAGGGGCTTCTCTTCAGTGCCGCAGACTGCACTTTCCTTGGTCTTTTCACTACCTGTTCAGTACAATACAAAACAAATAAACAAAATCTCTTCAAAGGCCAAAATGTGAAATTCAACAGATAAATATTCTTCATGTTTCAAACAGAGGTTGGGGGAAAAATAAGGAAAAAAAAAGAATGATGTTCTACTGGACAAGATCTGTGTACGCAGAATATCATATCCCTCATGTAACTTTTGCTTTATCCAACTACCACTTATTACTCAGTAAAATAAACACAGAAGACATACATTGTATTCCCAGTTTTTCATCAAGATAACTTTGTGACATTGGTTAACTTCCATCTGTTTCACCTGTAGAAACTATGTCTTTGTGTTTTTTACTCTATACATTCTATTGGGGAAAGGATTGCTTTGCTTTATGACTTTATGGTACACTTCATAAAAGAAACCCCAAATTTTAACTGGTTACACACATACATACTACAGTAGAGTGAATACATCTGTAATTTACTTACAATGGTGGCCACTTTTCCACTTTTTCTAAGCTGTTGAACTGCAAAAGAATGTAGAACATTTTCCATTGGAGTTCCATTAACAATGACCACTCGGTCATTTTCTCTGGAAGCAGGGGGAGGGATAAAAAAAAAAAAAAAAGAAAAAGAGGATTTAAGAGGAGTTGTCATGAAAACACCACAAAAATTGTTGGTTTTTTGTTTGTTTTTTTTTTTCAGAGGGAACTTCTACTCTTTAGAAAGATGACTGGGGGAAAAGAAACCAACAACACTATAATACACAGGAAGTCCTCCCTGTCCTAAAACACAGGCCAACTGAGATTACTAACTTGACTATTCAGACCTCCTGCATGTCAAACAGGCCAGTAAGACTTATCTCAGTCACCCCCATGAAATAGTCCCATGACACTGATTAAATAAAACTCATAAATTTCATAAAGGCAGTTCAGTACAAAAAAATGCAAGAGATTAAAAACATCCCAATTTACCACTCCTCATATTAGTTTATTCTGGTGACTACTCAGTTACTAACCTTATAGTCAGAGTATTAGCTCAAACAATTACTGATTACTCTGCAGCTTTCTGATAGATAAAAGAAATCTTTGATACCAACTATTTTCTCTTCATTATAATCAAATCACATCACAATCTTCTTTTTCAATAAGAAGATTATAAATCTAAGCCTCTATTTGTAAGGCACTCTAACTCCTAAATGATTTTTGTGCCCCTTTTCACATCCCTCTAATTCCTTTTACTGAGTGAGTATGCCAGACAGCATGCTATATTCCAGCACTAGTTTCATCCAGGCTTTATGTGAGAATTAAAATAGCTCTCTTCACAATCCATACATGCAAAGACAGTATTGAACTTAATGTTGTAACATTATATCAAGAAGTCCATCTATTCACACCCATTTTACCCTAAAATGATCTCAAGATTGTAATTCCCAAACACTCTGAAGGTTAAAGTTCTTGATTTATTGGAGGAACGGCTTTGCATTCAGTTTCCTTTGGAATGTGCCTTGTCTGAATGTGCCCACATTGTTTGTTATTGCTTGCCATCATCAATTTCCCTATGATCTTACATAATTTGGGGACATGATTTTATTCCCAAATCACAGGCGATTATGGAACAGGATGTATGACAGTGGTGTTGTGCAGGGAGCACTGCTGTAAAATGTAGGTTTTATACATTTATGTTAAGAATCGTTTATTACTTGCTTCACAGTAATCCTTTTATTCAGTACTCAGTAACAACTCCCACGTCAGACATTTCATTTCCTAACCAAAAATTAATGTTTGGTGAAATGGACAAAATCTACATTTTTTAATTACTGCACAACTTTGGCATTATTCCAAGTTGTCTAGTCCTCATCAGGTATTTCAGGTCAAAGGATAACAAACTGATCAGGTGGGTAAAAAACTCTTGGCCTACAGATTTAAAATCACTTGTCCATGATAAATGCTGCCTCACCAAGGATGAAGTTATCAGGAGGACTACAGAAACACTTTATTTCCACCTATTTTTCTTTCAAATAAAAAAATAAATATTTAGCAAACCTTCTTTGGGCTGGCTTAAGGCATTCTTGGAAACTAATGATAGATCACTAAATGTGAGGAAGAACAAGAACAATGTTTTAAGATACTAAGTATTTCTACCACTTCTTCAAAAGAAATGCAATTGTAAAAGAAACATACTTAACTGTTAAAAACTTTTCAACACCACTGAAATTTAATTTCTTACCAAATAGCAAACAGTGGATTAAATTACCAAGATTTCAATGAAGCCAGTCTGAAGGTTTTATGTATTCTGCAGCCACGTCCCTCAAAATATCAGATAGAGAAAGAGAAAGCGCTTACTGAAGTAATCCATCTGCTGGACCACCTGGGAGAACATCTGAAATGACTATCGATGTTTCACCATTTTCAAAATGAGGGTTATCTCTGCCACCAGAAACTGCAATTCCAAATCCTCGTTTTGAATCCTTCACAACAAAATGAAATACAATGAAATTCAAATCCAGTGACAGGAATTTTGACAAGGAGAAAGATGAGTAACATCAGTGTTCCTGTGATGGCACTGTAACTAGATATTATTCAAAATATAATAGTTGCATGCAGAGAGTTGCAGAAATACACAGCACCTCTAGATTTAAAAAAGAATGGGTTTACAAATCCATTTAACAACACAGTAAGTTCCTCAATCTACAACCTTATGATGGTTGGTAATTAAGTAAAGGACTCATTTAACTTTGCCTGCATTTTGCTTCACCATCCTAATGGTTATTCATACCAAATTTATCTTTAGGTAAATCTAATTTTGTTAGTGATGCTTGGGAAAGTGGAATAGTTTTTTCAGGATCTCATCTTCATTACGATTGCTAACTAGTTTGTAAGAACTACTTACTCATCGATCAAACTAAACAAGATCATGGTCGATTACAAAAATCAAGTAGTGAACTTGTACCTTCTCTCTAATTATCCTCTATCACAATCACTATTTTAACTATGTAAATTATGTCAAACCTGTCATCATAGAAATAACAGATTCATAAGAGTCCTAAGATGGCATTCATAAAATCAAAGAAATACTTCACAGGACATGAAGGAAGCATGTCAACAGCTAGACCTGAGAACTGTTAGCATAACTGAACTGCAGACAAGAAGGTATGCACAAAACCACTCAGGTTTAATTTTATCAGCTATTTAACATATACATCATATTACTAAAAATGACCAATTATGTTACATTTAAACAAATTTGCCACTACACTGAATGTAGTGGCAAAATAATACACCAGATAAAGTGCCTTTTCGCAACTCACACTCAGCATGGGTTATTCATCATATGTCAGCTCAAGTTCCATTAATGTTGTTATTAAGTAGTTTACTCTTTGAGGAGGAAAAAAGCAATGTGTTTTTCTTTTTAAACAGCATTTCACTTGCTGCACCTTAGTTTTACAGGAAGCAGTTTGATGCTTCATACCAAAACATTACTGATTCAAAATAATGGTAAAATTCAATGTAGTGGCTGATGCAGCAAGTCCAATAGGCCTTTGTCATGTCAGTACCGTAAGTCTGCCTTTGTGATAAAGAAGTAATGCTCATTTACACGATATCTGAGATCTGAAAAGCTGAAGGTTACAGGAACTAAGACCTTCTTCAGTGTTTCTCCTGTCTACCTCTGTAATCTGAAAAGCAACCCTTTCTCAACAATACAGCACATGAAACAGGTTGTGTAGAAAAGATCGCTATTTTACATTGGGCTGTCAAGTTCAGTTCATTGCAGAACGTATAAAAAAACTCAGGCCGCTCAGTAAAGGCTTCTAACTGAGCCCAGATCAGCAGAACAGCTGCAAAGACCATTCCCACCAAAGCCAAAGTGCACACCCTGTACCATGGTGTGGCAGCCTAGTTAATATGGGCTAGAGATTGTGTGACACTGATAGTTCACGTATTTTAGAAATTTTAATGACAGAAGTTTTCCACTAGATTCTACGCTGGTAGATATAAGAGTATATTACAAAAATAAAATCAGTTCAGTGATTATTACAAAGCTTGGACACTAACTCCTTGGCAAAACCATCTGCTTTATTTCTAAGGCTATTCAATAATTAATTTAGCTATGTGCCTGATCATGTGGTATAATACACTGTCATCAGAAAGACCTAACAGCAGCAAATACAGCACTTAAATTGTTAATTGTTAATTGAGTTTACTCTTTAAACACTAAAGAGTCAAACTATTGTATGAATAACTAGCAACTAAGCTTTCAAATAAAAAACTTATCTGAGTTGGACAATGAATTAATCCTACTCTATACTCAGATATGCTAATAACATCTACTGCAAAACATATTTAGATTAAACCAGTGCTCGAATATTTGAAAAATAAAAATGTAACAGGCACTCACTCACCTTTTGTAAGGTCACAGTGTACTGTTCCCAGATCAGCTCTTCCATGCCTGGGGCCTGGTGCACACAGAAAACGATTAGTTTTATGCTGTGTGTTTTACTATCTAAATTAAAATGTAAAATACCCCACTAAAACATATGTTTAAAAAAATATGCATATTCTAATACTTTAGTAGAATTAGTATGAAATCTATGTATTTCAATTATTGATGATTTTTCTTTAAAAAGGCAAAAAACATTAATATGTCCAGGGTGGTAGAATCCCTTCACGTTTCACTGATTTAACAGCTCATTCCGATTTTCTAGAAAAGCCTTATTCAGTAAAAGCATTTAATTCAGACCAACTACTGTTCTATAGCCCTGATTCAAATAACACAGAATCCTTATGGAAGACCTCTCCATCCAACTGTGCAGTAAGTTTAGCACTTGAAACCAAGGTTTTCATAACGAACTAGACTTCAGATCTTTTGCTTTTTGTTCAAGTGGATTTAACAAAATGTTTTGTCCATTATGAATTACATAACTAAGTATTTAGGTTCCCATCAAGAAATTAAATTTTACAGGAAAACACAGTGTATAAGTATATAGTATGTGTATAGTATGTACAATAGGATACTATATAGTTCTGTGACGCTTCTCAGTGTTTTTTCCACATTTCCAGTTAAAAATGATCATGAACCAATCAGTTTATCTTACATGATACAACCTTAAACCTTTCCAACACAGCTTAAAATATAATACAGAATAATCAGCCAGCTCTGATGCACCGTATAGTACACAGCCTTCAGTGCCTGCCCTGTAAAACCAGGAGAAAAATGAGCCACAACATTTGACACAGTGCAAACACTTCAAAATACGAAGCATCCATTGCAGAAGAAAACTCCAGGCACTGCGTAAGTACTGCATCCACATACTCAAGCCATAGGTTTTATTTGTTTTTACTGCTAAAATTGGTCTTCCCTCTTGTGAAGCTCAGAAAATGGAAGTTCAGACAAAAGCTTAGTTTAGACTTAATGGTCTTTTTAAGGGCCTAGTAGGGGTTACTGGCAAATGAACTCCAAAACAATAGACAGAGAAGTGACAAAAGAAGGGTATGCCTGTACTTTAAGGCGTCCTCTGTATTTCCACAGTAAGTCTTCTGGCAGTACACAACAATTTAGCAAGCTATGGATGTTATTTGTTGTATGAAAAAAATCCTTGATGTGTTGTTCCAATCGATTCTGAGCACCCCAAAGAGCAACTAGACTGACATTTTCCATGGCATGTTCACTGTATTGAAAAACAAAATTAAAAAAAAGGTCCTGCTCAAAGATCCTGAGGGAATACACACGACATTCAGCATTTTTACCAGGAATTTTACAACACTGAGCAGTGTTAAATTTCCACTGTTCTGCCAGAAAATGAACAATGCTTTCTAGTTTTCAGAACCTCTGGGGTCTAATTTAGAAAAAAAAAGAAATTAAAAATAGATGTAGGAGAGGATGGTTTATATCAAAAATAATACATACAAGTAATTATTTCTAAATTTTGACTTGTCTAGGTCAGACAAGAATGTGTTCATAACTATTAGTAATAAAACATATGTGTCTTAGGGTCAGCGTTGAACATGCTGAATCACACAGTGAAATTGTTTTATCTGATATTCCCATTTAACCAGCTGATATGTCTAAACCTTCAAATATCTGAAATTGAACTGTCTCACTACATATATTCCCTTACACAGAGAATCATTTCTATAAGTAAAAAATTCCTCCTTAAGTAAGCACTTTTTCTGAACTGCTGTGATGCTGCCGTAAATAGAAGCAACCACACTTGCTTGTCTGGCATGTAGGAAAACGTGTAAACAGTTTACCTAGTACTGACCCTTGGCTATACTGTTGCTGTCCTGCTTTTCTATACAGTATTTTCAAGTTCTGCAGAAAAACAGTCTGTGCTAAAGAAGGACCTCTGAGACATTTAAATTTCAGCTGACTTCACTGAACAAAGTTTTAGAAATGAAAGTCAGTATCAAACAATGGGTAAAATTTGAAGGACAAGCAGGTTGGTTCAAATTTTGAAGAAGGAGGGGAGATGGAAAACCTTTCTCATTAAAAAAAGGCCTCAGCAACTTGCATGTGTAACAAGAACATCACAAAAGTTCAGTTTGCACTGTATACAGCTCTTACCAACTCTACCTCCCAGCCAAGAACACTGAGGCCAGCTCTGAGCAGGCACAAGAGCAAGGCAGGCAGAATGCAGCTGATGAGAGGTTACTACTCATGGGGACAAAGAAAGGCCTGAGAACTGACTGTTATTCAGTAAAGGAGGAAAGCACAGTAAAGATATCAGGGATGGATTTAAGGGTATGAAACAGGAAATTTACAGGAATTTCCTTCCAGAAAAATTCAGCCTCCCATGAGCAGTGGCACAAGTAAAACCTTGTGCACAACTGGAGAGATGTATTGTGCAGTAAATCAAAGCACCATAAACTAACAAGGATAACTTTACTTTGCTCTGACAAATAAGTCTCATGGTATCCTGTAAAAAAAAAAAGTAGTAAGAATGAAAGAAAAACTACTGCCTACAGACAGTATAGTTAAGGTCTTACAAGATGTTGAGCCCATAATATCATCTCATTTGTGCCTAGAAAAAGTTCCTCTTAGTATCAGTGACTGTTTCAGGTACATTCTGTGTAAATTTTGGGGGGTTATTTTTAGCTGGAAACTGTTATTGAAAATTAAACAAAAGATAATTAAATAATTCACTTTTAAATTTGTTAAGTATTTGTTAAAGTAATCCATTTTTAGAAACTGCTCCTCAGAAAACTGTCTCCCATTTGCTGTGTGCTAGATTAGGGAAGGAAGGCACACTATGTACTTGCAAAGCTGATTTTGTACATAATAACCAAAACAACACTAGTTCTGCCATACTGATAAATCTATGCAGGCTCTGCAACACAGTTCAGAGAACCGAATGGTCACCTTGGAAGCCTGTAAGGCAAAACCACATCTGTACTCCTCAAATCTCTAAACAATAATCTCTTAACATTATTAAATGTACTGCTGCTTGCCATTGTCACGATGCTAACCCATACCGGCAGATAATTGGAGAAGAGAAGACTGAGAGGGAGGGAGAGACTACAAATGTTATAAATCATCAGTGGGGGACTTGAGCAAAACTAGTATCTAAGTCTCCACCCCAATTGCAAAATTCCTGTACTCCACATTTTATAATGTAACTCTTCTCTGAATGCATTAAGTGATGAGTTATGAAAAGCCTCCATCACCTTGCCAATTTCTTCATACTTCATCTGTAAGGAAACACAAAGGGATCCTGAGCAGCTTGTGCATCCCTTACAGGATCGCAGTTTCACTGCAAGATAGCACACCAAAACACTGGAGAGAGAAAGGCAGGCAAAATGGTTAAGAACCCCACCTCCAGCTACTAATAGTAACTGTTTTACAAGTCTACCCAGGTTTGACACAGACAACAGACTACCTGCAGTAGATTCAAATTACTGTAATTAGCTAGTCTTAATTCATTAGTGACTAAAGTCAGTCCATTTCTAATTAGAACACTGTAGTCGGGATTTGCTTAAATCTGCCTAATGCTCATATACTAAAATGACAGGTGCTTTCTACATACCCAAAATAGACTGCTTAACAGAATCTTTGGCAGGAAGCTAGTCAAAGTGCTAAAATCGCCTGTGTGCTACAAACAGGCAGCTGTTGCAGTTCTCACTGACATTCATCAGATTTATGCAATTACTTGCTACTGAGAGATCACTGAAGACAATTTCATTCATGCTGAAAGAAGAAGAAAACCAGAAAACCTGTCACAAAAGTTGTCTGGCTATAAAAGTGAGTTGGAGTGGGGAGGGATATACGAGGAGAGGAGGGGAATAAAAGACCTAGAGCAAGATGCAACAAAAAGCAACTCACGTGCCCTTTCAAAATCCCCAACTTTTTGACTGCATGTGACCACATTCGCTGCAGAGCTTGAGCTGTCTTCATTGTTGCAGGATATAATCTGTGAGGGAATGCCGTACATCCCCGTCTTTTCATCTGTTTTCACCACTCAACACGGTTATGTAATTCTAATACAATAGTGGCCTACATACTCGAACAAATCCTGCTGTCAGTTTCACACAGAAACACATCAAAACCACATCAGGGAAATCTACTGTGAGTTTAACTAACTCTCACTGTAAGAGATCCCAGGAAAATGCAGTGCGGTAATGTTTTGTTTGTTTGTTTGTTTTTAAATTAAGTGTCAGAAATAGATCACTATGCAGCAACTTATTCTTCTTCTAAGCATATGGGTTCACCCACCATGAATCTAATTTAAACTTAAAAGCAAAAATGGCTTAAGAAGCACAGTGCAGATTATTTGAAAATTCATATGTTGACTATAATATTTTACAGTTTTTGCAGAACTGTGGATTTGGCTCTATCAAGCCAAAAGAGAAATAGAGACAAAATTATAATAGCTGCAAATAACAGACACTGTTTTCCCTCAAACATTTAGTAAGATACATGTAAGAATGATAAGCTAATCATACAGCCAAACAGCTAGCTTACTTTATTGGAAAATAGGTCAAGCTATCACTCCCATTTATGCTGCATGAATGCTGTGAAATTTAAGCCTCAAGTGAACTTTTCCCCTAGACTTTATGTAAGTTTCATGGGCAGTGAACAGATAGGAACACACACCAAGTTCTGGTACACAATGCTAACCAAAACCCCTGTCCACAGATTGCATTTTTCACTAGTAGAACAATTTTAACTGCTGAAGAGTATGAATTCAGAAAGCAGTGAAAAATATGAAGGGTTGTGGTGTTTGGGGTTTTTTTTGGGGGGGGAAGTTGGGGGCAGCACATGTGTTGATGTCTGAATTCAGTATCCTGTATTTTCACTGTGACCCCATCTCTGCACTAGCCAGCAGAACTAGGATGAACAGAGGTTTGTACCTTCAGCATTGAGCTGCCAAGAGTGAACAACAGGGAATCCAGGGGAAGCACACTGACACCAGCCTCTGACTGCAGCTTCCCAATTCCACAGCACGTGTGGATGTGAGTAGTTTGACACTGCTTAATTAGAGTTTGGTAAAAATAGTTTAGAGTCTCCATCAACATTTCTAAAGAACAAACTCATTCCTCTTAATAGACTCACATTCATAGCTTCCAAAACTGTTTTATATTTATTTATTTTTACAAAAAGGGCAGGAAGAAGAAACAAATGTGAGGACGTCTTTGAGACTTCTCTAGCCCTATCTCCTTAGTTTTCCTGCTCTCCTTCTCCTTGCCCTAACAAAGCTTTAACAGCACTCCAAACACGGAAATATCACCAAAAAAAGACTGTGATGACACAGAGAACAAAAATGGTGGAACACTGTCCGTGAGCTATAGTGGTTATAACAGCATGTGCTCTTTTTTCTTTGTTTAGGACTATCAAAATTTTTCTCTAAAGGAAGATAATGAGAAAGACAAATGGATTGAATCCACCAAAACTCAAAAGGAAGTTTTTCTGAAAGAAATTTTAAAAAGTAATCAAGAAGTCTAGGAATGTTCCTGCAAATTTTCTTGCATAGCCAGAACAGGAGCTGTGAAGAGACTAAAGACTTAGCAGAAAGATGACAGCTTTTGCATGTGGGTATTTTATTCTTTTAAAGTGAGATGGAATCAATTTTTTAAGTAACAAACAAGCTTTGTCCCAGACATTGTCTTTTCACCTTACCTGCGTGCCTCTTTACAAAGGCTAAAGAAAACTATAGTCTATCTTCACCCTTAGCAAAAGACCCAATTACAACCCTATCACATATCACATCTATTTGGCATTTATTATCCACAGACATTTAAAACTGAAACTCTTTTTGAAAGCAAGCTCAACTACAATGATAAATACTCTGTTTCTTGGTGGGAATCAATCCTGACAATAAAATGTTTGTGAATCATGTGGGTAAAGATAAATTGAAAACTAAGCATAAACTGTTCTATAAACTGGGACTGTGAAAAGAAAAACAGAGCCCCCAGAAAACTCAACAGAGTGACCTCAGAACGTTGCAACAAAACCTTACAGCAGAAGGCTCCATCTCTCCACTCACCTAGGAGAAAAAGTTTTACACCTAGCACTATCTATTTTGATCTCTTCCTCTCCAGACAGTGAAGAAAAAGGGTGTATCCTCACACATAATCTACACAAGGCTGTCCAAGTAAGCAGAAAGAAAACCTAAAATGGTCTTCTTGGCTCCATTATGGAAGTGACACACAAAAGAAGTCCTTCTGTCCCTGCAGCCCCACCCCTGCTCCCCATCCCCCTTCATCTGCTACCATGGACTTAGGCACAAAAACCTTGAAAGCTGAGTCTAGGTTTTCCCTAGACAGACTCCTACACTGAAGATGATGAAGAACTTCAAGCTTAACTGAAAGCCACCCATCTGTAAAAGATGGAAGGCAGGGGCCTTCCTAGCCACTGATAGGAGCAGCCAGGTAGAGGCAAAGCTGCATCAAGAAGACATCAGCATGCCTGATCTAAAATACCAGGTATGCTATCAGAAGATTCAGAAACTGTCCTTGCATGTCACCTGCCTGCATAAAGGCAACTATGACAAACCAAAAAGGATGGCCCTATATCTACAGGCATTCAAAGATCCTGATCCACTTCAATTTCTGGATGACTCAGAAGAAATGCCCTCTATAGACAGCAGAGACCCAGTGAAATGAGACGCAATCTGTACATCAGCGTGTGGCATGAAGGTCCACAATTCCTCTTTTTCAGATGTGGGCCATAGCCTGTACCAATACAGCAACTCCCAGAAGATCAACAGATCCTCCCATAGAAACAGGTTCCCAGAATGATGAATTGATCAGACTAAAGAAAGAGGAGTGATAAAAAATGGTTTGCAAAAGATACCCACTAGAAGTAACATACAATTGCAAGGGAGAAGCTCCATTTTTTTCCTCCCAGGGTTGAAAGAGAAACATAAGGGACAGTTTCATGTTAGGAGATCATCATTTCTTTCGCATTGCAGTAAAATCAAAACGGTTGTTAACATCAAGATGGTTTATACTATTAGGATGCAGGAAGTTGGAAAAAAAAGTCAAATACTCTACAAGTAAGTATACCTCTGCACTGGAATGGCAGCCTTTTAAGGAGAAGAAAAATTCACATAGAAATGAGCCGTGCAGACAATCATTTCTTGCCCTTCCCTCTAATCAAGAATTACCAGCTACATTATAAAACCTTTGTTTTCACACAAATTACTCAATAAGAGCAAATATTAGCTAAAAACCTTTGTCCTACTAGCAAGGTAACAAGCATATTCATCAGCAAACTGGTCTAGTGGAAGGTGTCCCTGCCTATGGCAGGAAGATTGTAATTAGATCATCTTTAAGGTCCCTTCCAACCTAAACCATTCTGTGATTCTGTGTATTATCAGACCTTGTGTGAGAAACATTTTTTCCAAAATGCATGTAGAAACAATAATCTGAAGGGCTACCTAAAAAAAACCTAAAGAAACTACAAATTGAGCATAACATTTCTAAAACTTTGATAATTTGAATGTCATTACACAGAAAAACAAACCATTTTTCATGTAAAAGAAGTGATGATGTTAAAAACTTCTCTTAACCATATTTCACTTAAAAGTTACATCATTCACTTGCTATAATTTGTGAATTCTATCTAAAACAGTATTGGCAAATGTTGCATAAAGTACAACAAGCCTATTCGGGCACTCACAGACTAATCTTTACTTCTTAATTTTCATGAAAACTTTTAAAACTATCAAATGAGAAGTGTTCACTAAACAATAATGTTGTTTTTTTGTTTTACTTCTTTTTATTTTACTTCTTTCAGGAAGAGTATGAATCCATCATGACAACAAGGCCCACAGTCATTACTTGACACTGTCCTCAGCAATATTTCACTACAAATTTTGCTTCAGTTAGCAAAACTATACTGTCTTAAAAAACACCCAGTGCCAAAGCTGTCAGCTGCAGAGCCAGGGCATAATTTAGGCTTCTTGATGTCAAGTCAAGTAGCCTATCCACTGACATGTGTTGTGCAAGGAAGCAAATACAGATTGTCTCCATTTCTGGCAAACACAAGCCTTGCACCAAAACAGCCCCTGTAACAGGAAAACAGGAGTCAACCTTCTCCTACTGTGGGAGTTTTAGCCAGCTAACAAATGAGGAAAAATTCTGGAGTGGCAGAGCCTGCATTCATTTCTACCTCTTTGTGATGGTTTCACTCTAGGCCTTCCTGGACACCAGCTTATAACCAGGAAGGAACTAGGAAGGTGATCACGGAAGTATTCCATGCTATTCCTTTACGTAACTTGAGGTATAAATAAAGCCAGCAGGAGGGACTTCGCGCTCTTCCTTTCCGGCGAGGTTCGAGAACGGTGGGTCCCTGTCTCGGTCTGGCTTATCTGGAGCTGAGGCCTGCAGTGACTGCTGTTATCTGCCACGCGTGAGGGGAGAGCGCTGGGCCGTGTTCAGCCATCCTGCTTGTTCAAAGGGAAGTGGTGAGATTTTTGCTAGCTTGCCTTCAGTTGGCTGGTTGACTTGGTCTTTGTCCCTTTTTGTCCTTCTCCCTTCTCCCTCCCCCTCTTCCCTTTTTGGGGAGCTGTTTGGGATTTCTGGAATTGTGGTGTGTGGTATTCTCGTTGTGTGCATCTGTCTCATATGTAAAAAATATATATGCATATATTTTTGCTATAGCTTTGGCTGCTTGGGTCGTTTCTTTTCTCTTCCCTCTCTGGGAAGCGGGTCCTTGTTGTCGAGTTTCAGGGGCTTGGCGGGAAGCCAGCTCGAAACTTGCACACTCTTGTAGCACTATGACACAACAAATGCCTTCCAGACTGCAATCTGAACTAGAATCCGCTCCTATCCAGAACTGAGGAGACGAACGGCAACAGCACCGTTGAGAATATTAACTGACAAACACATCTAGGTCTCATTTGCATTGTAGCCTGATACATTGTAGCCCTGAACATTCACAACATAACACCTCAGATCATTCAGTGCACAAAAATTGTTTAATAAGCCAAAGGATATCTAAAACGGTTGCACACACAGAGATCTACACTGATCTGCAGCTTTTGACAAGTTGTGTGCTTTTTAATGCAAAATATATCACATACTCCAGCTCACAGCAAATGCCAAACAATGCTTAAGCATAATGAACGATATAACAATATGTCCGTAACAGTAGTCCCTGCACTAGCATTCTTCAAATGATTCACAGTGATGAAACAGCATCCCCACCTGAGAGAATTTTTGCAGAAATTTGCCCAGGCACAGGAAAAAAATCTGCATCAAAATAGAGGCATGGGTTTTGAGTTCTGCAATATTTATTTTTTTCTGCAATTCAAAAACAGAAAGGTACTAACCTGGACACTGAAAAGAAGCCAGTAAGGCATCCTTTTGCTGGATTACAGCATTGTCCTAGTTAGAACAACTGGGACCGATTCATCACTGGATAGGTATAGCCCAAAACTGTGTATTCTATGGCCCTCCATGCCATTTCCCAGAAACTGCTGTCAAGGGGGGGGGAGGCCCTGCCGGTGGGGTGGATGTTCCTGTCCTCATACCCTTTTATGGAATTCCCCACTCTGAGGGAAGGATTGACCATTCCTGCCTGAACTGGAGAATATATAAACCTGGAGTTTCAGAACTTTTCTACCACTTGTGGGATCCAGAGGAAGACTGCAGCTCACTGCTCTCAACCAGACTGAGACCACCACCCTCAATGGGACTGCAATCACCACTTTTGACCAGACTGCAACAGCTCTCCCACCAGCAGGTTTTTTCCCTTCTCCCTTTACTTTGGACTCAACGGGGGGGCAATCACCACTTTTGACCAGACTGCAACAGCTCTCTCACCAGTAGGTTTTTTTTCCCCTCTCCCTTT